>NC_138234.1:36270658-36763043 GCF_964197995.2 Scardinius erythrophthalmus
TGTGTCAATGTCAGCCTGTGTACTGATTTTATTTGTAATCTTCACACTGGTGGGTACCTCGCCTGATCTCCACAGGTGTGTTTAGTCATAAGCAGTTCAGTCTCTCATGCTGTTGTGTGTTTTCCAGGATCCTTTGACTCTCTTTATGAAGTGGTAGAGAAACTGTCATCGGGACCCCATGGCATTGTCTATAAAGGACTTCGAAAATCAGATAACAGTCAAGTATGTTGCTCTTTCTGGAGACAGCAAACTCTTTGCCTCTTGTTTCCTTCTGTGTTTCGAGTCCTGACATAAACATCAGTGCTTACAGTTTTGATCAAAACATGCTTTAAAAAAGATTGCAGATAATCATGTAAACAACAAAAATGAGTCTGTTCACTTACGTTTGCAAATATTTTCTTTATTTTTTAGGTGATCATCAAATTAGTTAAGAAGGGCCAGTTTGATTTCGACGTAAGTTGACACGATTTTGTTCTTCATGAAAATGACTATTATGTTGACAGCATAAGATAAAACTGAAATAGATAATCAAAGAAGCATCCGTTGTAAAGTACATGTAAAGTTCATTGATTTGTTCTTGAATTTCCCTCACTCTTTAGTCAGGAGGTTTGAGGTTTGGAGTCAACTAACCCTTTGGTCAATCTCTTCTTTCAGATTGGGGATTCCAAACTGTGTCGAGAGGCAGCTATAATGCTGATGGTGGAACATAGCGACCATGCCGTAAAGTTAGATGATTGGTTTGGCATGAAAGATCACGACATCCTAATTATGGGAGATCAATGTGGCAGCACAATCTTGTATGATTACGTCAATCCACGCAAAGAAGTTCTGGATGAAGCAATAGCACAAGACATCATGAAGAAACTCATCGTTGCGTTACAGCACTGCAGTGAACAGAGTGTTTATTATAAACACCTCAGTCTGAGAGAAGTCCTCCTCGACCAATACACCAGGAAGATCAAGTTATCCGGCTTTCACAGAGCAATGTCCATCAGAGAAACACGTGAGCTCAAGTGACCACAAGTCACTGATTTATTATGCACAGGATATGGAAATAAGGGTTTTTTACTGAAAACGGAAAACTTACTGCTTACAGGAAAAGGCGATAGAAAATCAACAGAAGAGAGGAGAATTCACGCTTTAATGGCAACAAACAAAGGCTTGCACAGAGTGCTGAAGGGGATGGTCAAAGGAGAATCTCTTCTGAAACTTTGGCTTCCTGGGAAAGATTCAGACTTGTCCAAAGGTGAGAGCAAAAACAAGAAGGAAATGGAAATAGCATTGCTTGAAAACATGTAAAGCTCTTACACAAGTGACAGTAAAATTACCTTGATGACAAACAAGCAAAGTGTGAAACACAGTGGATTGACAGTGAATGTTTAGCTGTGAATAAATGTTCATGGGTACCCAGAGAATGCCATAGTAAAGGTGTGTTCACACCAAACGCGAATAGAGCGTCAAATTCGCGTCTATCGTGTCTAGTTATACGCTTGACCACTTTGAGTCCATTCGCGCGTTTTTACAAAAGACAGGTTGCAGTCTAATATAACACCCAGGTCTTTTACTGTAGAGGATGAAGTAACTGGACATCCTACTATGTTAAAGTTGTATTGTGAGAGGTTTTGTGGGTGGTTTTTTGAACTGATAAGTAGTACCTCTGTCTTGTCTGGATTCAATAAAAGGAAATTGCGCGTCATCCAATCAATTGGGATTTGGAAGTCCCAAATATGGCAATAATAGTTCACAGCACCATCCACAGGTGCACTCAACTCAGTGAATTTCACCGTCTTCACGCGAATTTTCCGCTCGAGTTGAAATTTTTGAACTTGCGCGGAAGACGCGATTGAGGCGATTATCGAGCTTTCGCGGCAAACGCGTCGCCCAATTTGCGTCATTCGCGCCGCCCGGTGCGAATTCGCGACTATTCGCGTCTTTGCATTGACTTTGTATGTAATCTACTCGCGCAAATAATTAAATTCGCGTTTGGTGTGAACACACCATTACAGCAACATTACCGTACATAAACTACATATCTCAAAACCAAACAGGACTAATCAGCTCTCTTCTGGAAACTTTTACAGAATGCCTGGATCTACTTCGGAAACTTCGGGACAGAGAGTCAGGGATCACCTTACAGAACATTTTAGACCATGACTGGTTTAAAAAAAAACTAAAGCGGAAATTCAGTGAGTCCCTAGTTATTACCTCTCTGAATCATGTCTGCTTCAGCCTGATGTTTCTGATGTTTGGCAACATGCAGAAAGTAAACATCATGCACACTTTCCCTGAAGGACTGGATCGCAGCAGCAGGGATGTGTAAATAACAGTGGGACACATGGGGGTGTGCGATATCACAGAATTCGATCGCTGACGATTAAAATGTCTCGACGATCTGCTTTTGAAGAAATGTCGTAGTATCGTGTTACTGCGCACAGTCTATCAGCTGCAGTTCTGTTCCATTCACATCACATGCTCTATATCAAAAAACATCACCTAACCCATATGATTCGCGTGGTTTCCTCCTAGTCCTCTACAGGGATACGATCGCTCTATATATTTTAACAGTTTAAATTTAGACCTCCTAAATCTAATCACATTCAAGTAACATATACACACGCACAGCATATATCTGATAAATAGAAGCTCTGAGTGAGGCGCGAGGCGAGCTCATTATCATAAGAACCAATCACAACCATTCAACGGCTCTGGAACCAATCAGGACAATCAGGAAAATTCACCACAGGGGCACTTTAAAGGGAAAGTTCACCCAAAAATGTAAATTCTGTCATTATTTACTCTAATGTTGTTCCAGACCTGTATTCATTTCCAAAATACGATATTTTGAGTAATGTGGCGATCCAAACAGTTGCTGGTCTTCTGGGAAAAACTATACTATGGAAGTCACTGGTGACCAGCAACTGTTTGGTCCCCCACATTCTTCAACATAACTTTTATTTTCAACAGAAGAAAGAAATTTATTCGGCCTTAAAACAACTTGAGAGAGTAAATGATGACAATTTTCAATTTGGGGGAACTAATCTTTAATGTTAATAAAACACAAAGAGAACCTACACCTACTGTAGTTGATTAAATACAGCATGTGATGTGTATGTTTGTTTATATTTTTTAATAACAAAAAAAAGAATGACAAAGAAGGCTACTATCTTTGCTACTTTGGGCCAAATGTCTGCCATTTTTATTTTATTCTATATGTTGTTACATTTTAAGACTCTGTTTTTAAAATAGGGACATTAGTTTTGGCTGTTGTGCTCAGTCACTGGCAAAATAATAAAACCGACATGCAAAATAGAATCGTGATTAAATCGTGAATCATGATTAGTATGTTTGTTACCTTTTAAGACTCTAGTTTTTTGTAGTGAGTAAACAGATTTCCACACCCTTAGTTCTAGAGACAATTCTACATAGCAACAGCCCCCTGCTGCTCCGGTTACGTTAATGAGAACATATATGCTACCTTTACTTACAGTAGAGGTTTCACGTACCACTGGATTCATGTCCATTTCAATCTGTTGTTCTGGTTTTGTTTGTAATCTCAGTCTCATGCTGTATGTTAACACGTTGTGGCTGTGTGTTTTTCAGAGAGTGTTCCAGGTTATCAGTTTCCTGGTCCACCGACACTGAACCAATACTTCTATATTATGTATAAACTGGATAAGAAAAAGTAATATGGTGATCGTCTCTATGAAGGAATTAGAAGATCGGACGGCCAGAAAGTATGTTGCTCTTTCTCCATAACCAAACGTTTCGTCTCTTGTTTCCTTCTGTGAACTTCCAGTCTTGCCATAAACATCAGTGTTGACAGTTTTGATTAAAAAGTGTTAAAAAAAAATGTAAAGACTAGATGATCATGTGCAAAAAATTGTCTTTATTTTTTAGGTTGACATCAAATTTGTTGAGAGGTGCAGACTTTTGGAAAAATCTGTAAGTTGACAAGACTTTATTCTTCATGAAATTCTTTTTGTTAAATTGGGTATGTAGATAGTATGAGATATAACTGAATTACACAGCCAAAGCCTAGAAGCATCGGTTATAGACTTCATGTAAAGTTGTTTTTTTTTTTCCCCCAGTAGCTGGGTTTCCATCCAAACGTAAAAAATGTGAATTAGGTGCGTTTCCATCAGGTTGTTTGAGTGGACGACGTGGTATTGGTGACCTAGTAACCAACAGTAAATTAAACACCGTCAGCGAAACAGTAGTGCTGCGTGTCTTTCGACTCAATGAGCGACTGCTTTAAGAGAACGGTGAGAGCCGGTTCTCGTCTGGGAGCTGTTTTCCCTTTTTCTATTACTACAAGTAAGGATAATATGATTATCCTTTCGCTACACTGCTCTGCCACACGACACAAGTGTCACTCGCTTAATGTTATTTTGATGTTTTCATCCTTAATATCAGGTCAGAAAACAAGAGCAGTAACACAAGCAAACAAAGTAGCGTTTGAATGCGTTTCAATATCAGACAACTTAAAGACAGAACGTAGAATTTGTCAGGTGAAACTGTCATATCGAGCAGGGAGGACCTTTAACTACCTTATAAGTGTGGTCTGTTTTAAGTGGGATGTGCTTACAAGGGTTTTATTTTGAATAGTTCAATATAAATCAAATGAATTTGGCAAATATTCGCATTAACCCTTTTTCGCACAAGTCAGAAACCACCTCAAGCGAGTGTGTGAACTTTTTTTGCGACTTGAGGGATTTTTTTCTCATTTGCTGTTTCTGATGCAAGACTTCAAAATGTGCATAAAAAAAGCAGGCTGATGGAAACATAGCTAATGCTTTCATCTTTTATTTCCCTCACTCTTTAATTAAGAGATTTGAAATTAGAGAATGTTTTGATGATCAACCCAAAAACCCTGCATATAAAATATGCACACATTGCTGAAAAAGACTACAAAAGTGAGTTGGCTTTATGAACACAGATCACCGATGACTGCCTATGTTTTACTAAACACTGGAAATGTCTTGCTTGCAGAAATTGAAAACACAGAGGATTTGAACTGCGAATACAGCGCTCTATTTATAGTGGAAGCTCAGAGACAAGGCCTGGGTAAGATCGATAACAAGAGCGAAGTGGAAATAACATTGCTTGGAAAACATATAAAGCTGTGACACATAAAGTGACAGTAAAATGATAAGTGACGAATGAGCAAAGTGTAAAAAACGGGACTGATATTGAATGTTAGCAGTGATTAAATGCTCATGTCATAGTAACAGTAACAAATGCTTTGTATGTCATGGTAACATTCACCTTACCTGTAGCCTTCTACAGAAAGGTCAAAGGTGATTAATCCGCTCTCTTCACAGAAACATTCACAGAACATCAGCTTGATGCAAAAGACTACTTTATTTTATTTATTTTTTAATTTCGATCTCCATTAGCTGCACACGAGCAACTACTCTTCCTGGAACTCTTCTACTTGACTTCAGAGAACCTGAAGATCATCCCTGATATACCCAGATAATGAAGAAGAAAGAAGCCAAAAAAGTAAGAAAAATAGATGTTTTTTTTTTGTTTAATCAATTCAGGCCTTTAAATCAAAAAGACATTATTTGAGATAGAACAGACTCAGACCTGCCAACCTGTACGCATTTTGAGCTCAAAGTACACTGGTATGATTTGTCACTCTATCCCCAAAATATTCATTGGGGATATTTTGGGGATATTTAATCAATAAATTTACACTAGAAACAAACCTTGTTGTGTTATTTTGGTTTAATGCTGTGAAGCTGCTTTGATGCAATCTGTATTGTGAAAAGCGCTGTACAAATATACAAAAACTGATTTTGCACGGGCACTTTGCACTGCTCCCTGAAACAACGCGCTTATTCATTTGTGGATGTAAACTGAATCTGTAAGTCAGCTATGCTGTTTACTTCTGAATATTAGATTTCATTCTGGTGCGCTTAACGTTATCGCTACTGTGTAAATGCTATTCACCAACTAAACATATCCTATTCAATGCGTTCACAGTCTCTTTCACGATCATCATTTGTAGTTGTCTATTCACAAACTGTTTCCTCAAGCATAGCGTTTTTCGAGTTCACTGTGTGCTTTCTACCATGCACAAATAAAAATGTCACTGAACTTGTGTGTAATTGTAACAATGTGCACTCAAACACAACAAACCAACAATTACTAAAAACACACTTAAAAACTGATTTTGCACGGGCATTTTGCACTAGTTTAAATAAACTTGAAATTGCTATGGCTTTATGAAAGTGCTCTGACTTGTGGATTGACTGACAACTGCGAGTCTGGAGAAACAAGCACTTATTTATTCATTCTCAATGTTGAGAAATGTAGCATGAATGTGTAACGTCATCGTTTAAAAAAAAAAACAAAAGTACCTTATTTCATTACATGTTCATTTAGTATGAAAACTAGCGTGTGTCACAGAGAGTGATGAAGCAGACAGGTGAGTATAAAGTAACTGAAGTTTGAACTGAAGCACAGAAACCAGCAGATGTAAATGATGAGTTGAACACAATGAAGATAGTTGAATGTAACTTAGCTGATGAATAACAGTATTGTCCTTCACAGGTAGAGAACGGAACAAGGCTGATGGCAGATGTGGATGAGAGTCACTGGCGATGACAGCAGGTTCGTGGAACGGGATCGGAAGGCGAGGATGGCAGGTAAGTGGGGCAGGTAAGTGGAGCAGGTAAGGATCGAGGTAGAGTCTGTGTGTCCATGGAAAGACGAGATCAGACAATGAAGAGTGGAGCAAGTGAGTGTATATAGTGAACAGGTGACGAGGTACAGGTGTGGTGATTAGTAATCAGGGGAGAGTGAACAAGTGGGTGGAGTCTGTATATCTGGTGGAGCCGTGACAGCGTGTTAATTACTTATGGATTTAAAATAACCATTGTCTCAGTGCTGCGCAAGCTCTCTCTCACAAACGCGCACACAGAGAGAGAAGACGGGCAACTGTAGGTCTAAATTTTGTTCTTGCTTGGGTTTTTGTTCTGTCAAAATACTAGAAAGCATTTTGTATTATCCATCATTATCCATTTTTAAAAATCGTTAAAATACTGTTAACAAAACCCCTCATTATATAGGCCTACTAGATATTCTTTTTAGAATAAGTGATTCGTTTTGCTACTATTGGTCCTGTCTATTCATTGTCAATGTCAACCGTTTTCTATAAATATGCCACCTTCAACAAACCACCTGTCTGGTCTTCATTTTCAACTAGTCTCTCCTTATGGAGGATCCCTTTACCACTCTACTGATAAAGCGTTGTCGGGAAAATTCGGTTCGCTTATCTACCTGGAAGAGATACAATTCTGTATCAAAATGTTAAGGCCAGACAAGTAGTTTTTAAGGCTTGGTTTGTAGGGAATTCCAAACCTGCGCACATATATTCAAACGCGCATACCTATAGACTGGACTCGTAATACACATGTGCACGCCATCAGCGTTCTCACAGGTTCCGCGTTTAAAGTCTGTGTAGAGTTTCCTGTTAAAACAGTGTCGTGTTAGTGGCCCCCAAGTTAATGACTTATGATCGTTGCGGCCGAAGTGAATCAATCAAATTAACTTTAGCTGGAAAATAACTTTTATTAAAGAACCACTATAAAGCCAAAACAATCTCTGTTACTTTAAACTGTCCTTGTATCTCTGTAAAGCTGCTTTGAACCAATCTACATTGTTAAAAGCGCTATATAAATGATGATGACTTGACTGGACTGGACTAAAAAGGAACACAGTTGTGAGGATACCGCCTTTTCTAGTATCTTTGGCAGAAAAGGAAGATTCGAGATCGGCCTGTAATTGACTAATTCTGTAGGATCAAGTTGCGTTTTTTAACAAACGGTTTAATCATAGCCAGCTAAAACAAGTTTTTGGTACGTATCCTAATGACAAAGATGAATGAATGATATTGAGAAGAGGATCTATGACCTCTGGGAGCATCTCTTTCAGTAGCTTAGTCGGTATAGGGTCTAACATACATGTTGTTGATTTAGATGATTTAACGAGTTTAACGAATTCTTCCTCTTCTATAGCAATGAATGAATCGAAGTTTTCCTCAGGGAGATTACAGTGCACTGCCTGATGCGATACTGTAGTAGACGGTTGCATAGTTATAATTTTGTCCCTGATATTATCAATCTTGTAAGTGAAGAAGTTCATAAAGTCATTACTGCTGTGCTGCTTGGAAACTTCTGGGCTTGAAGCTTTCTTTTTCGTTAGTTTAGCCACCGTTTCAAATAAATACCTAGGCTTATGTTTATTTTCTTCTAATAGGGTTGAAAAATAAGCAGATCTAGCAGCTTTTAAGGCCTCTCTGTAAGCAATCGAGCTCTCTTTCCATGAAATGCGAAATACCTCTAGTTTTGTTTTCTTCCAGTTGCGCTCCATCTCTCTGGCTGCTCTCTTAAGGGCCCGAGTGTGCTCGTTGTACCACGGCGTTGGACTATTTTCTTTAATCTTCTTTAAGCGCAACGGAGCAACTGTGTCTAAAGTGCTGGAAAAGAGAGAGTTAAAAGTTTCTGTCGTAATATCTAGTTCTTCTAAGCTATCTGGGATGCTGAGATGATGAAACTGATCAGGAAGATTATTGATAAAGCAATCTTTAGTGGCAGAAGTGATAGGTCTAACTTATTTGAAACACGGAGTCGGCTTTGCAGCCTTGGCTAAATGAAGTTTACACGAGACTAGATAATGATCTGAGATGTCATCGCTCTGCTGCAGAATTTCAACGGCATCAACATCTATTCCATGTGATAATATTAGATCTAGAGTATGATTACGACAATGAGTAGGTCCTGACACGTGTTGTCTAACTCCAGTAGAGTTCAGAATGTCTTTAAATGCCAAACCCAATGCATCTTTTTCATTATCGATGTGTATATTAAAATCACCAACAATTAGTACTTTATCTGCAGCCAGTACTAACTCTGATAGAAAGTCTGCAAATTCTTTGATAAAGTCTGTATGGTGCCCTGGTGGCCTGTATACAGTTGCCAGCACAAATCTCAAACATGATTTATCATTTATACTATATATTTTTACATTAAGTACTAACACTTCAAAAGTATTATATTTAAAACTTGATTTCTTAGTGGTTTTGAAAATATTACTATAAATTACAGCAACTCCTCCCTCTTTGCGTTTAAGACGAGGCTCATGTTTATAAGTAATCTTGCGGGGTGGACTCATTTAAAGTAATGTAATCGTTTGGTTTTAGCCAGGTTTCTGTCAAACACAGCACATCTAGGTTATAGTCTGTAATCATATCATTAACAATGACTGCTTTTGGAGTAAGCGATCGAATATTCAGCAACCCGAGCTTTAGCATTTGCTCATCTGTATTATAGCTGTTTTTTATTTGTTGAACATCCATTAAATTTTTAACCTTAGATGGATTTAAACGTTTTTTGGATTTCCAAATTCGGGGAACAGACACAGTCTCTATATGATGTTAGCTAGGTGAAAGAGGCTCTATGTGATGGGATTTTGTCCAATAATTAGAATCTCTGTTTTTTCAGAAGTAGGAAATGACTAGTCATCCAATTTTTTATATCAGCTATACATTCCATTAATTTTGTGAATTGGTAAGTTTCGTTCGGTTGTGAAGAAATATACAGCTGAGTATCATCAGCATAACAGTGAAAGCTAATGCCATGCTTCCTAATGATATCTCCTAATGGTAGCATGTACAGAGTGAACAGCAGCGGTCCTAGTACTGAGCCTTGTGGTATGCCATACTGAACTTGCTATCGATAAGACACTCTTCATTTACTGCTACAAACTGATATCGGTCAGATAAGTATGATTTAAACCATGCTAATGCAATTCCACTCATGCCAACATAATTTTCGAGTCTATTTAAAAGAATGTTGTGGTCGATAGTGTCAAATGCAGCACTGAGATCGAGTAACACTAATAGAGAGATACAACCACGATCGGATGATAAGAGCAAATCATTTGTGACTCTAATGAGAGCAGTCTCAGTACTGTGGTACGGTCTAAATCCTGACTGGAAATCCTCGCAGATTTCATTTCTTTCTAAAAGTTGGTATTGCCTAGGCCAATTACCTTCCGGCCAGTTGATAATACCTAGAATATCAAAATCGACTGCTGGCGGTAGTTCCTTCTCCTATTTAGCACCAAAACTCTGGAACAGTCTTCCTACCATTGTCCGTGAAGCAGACACACTCTGTCAGTTCAAAGCTAGACTAAAGACACATCTCTTTGACCTAGCATACACGTAACACATTATAGACTTCAATAATTCAATGTTAGGCTGCGTAGATTAGGTCAGCCGGAACCGGGAACAGTTCCCATAAATCCTGATGTACTCGTTACATCATAAGAAGAATGGCATCTACGTTACTTTTAGTGTCTTTCTTTATCCCGAGGTTTTCCCGCAGTCTGCCGGATCCAGGCCGTATCCAGATGTGAGGAAGGACCTGCGCCTGGACCGATGACATAGCGGGGTGCTAAAGTGCCAACTAGTCTATCCTTATGGAGGATCCTTTACCACTCTACTGATAAAGCGTTGTCGGGAAAATTCGGTTCGCTTATCTACCCGGAAGAGATACAATTCTGTAACAAAATGTTAAGGCCAGACAAGTAGTTTTTAAGGCTTGGTTTGTAGGGAATTCCAAACCTGCGCACATATATTCAAACGCGCATACCTATAGACTGGACTCGTAATACACATGTGCACGCCATTAGCGTTCTCACAGGTTCCGCGTTTAAAGTCTGTGTAGAGTTTCCTGTTAAAACAGTGTCGTGTTAGTGGCCCCCAAGTTAATGACTTATGATCGTTGCGGCCGAAGTGAATCAATCAAATTAACTTTAGCTGGAAAATAACTTTATTAAAGAACCACTATAAAGCCAAAACAATCTCTGTTACTTTAAACTGTCCTTGTATCTCTGTAAAGCTGCTTTGAACCAATCTACATTGTTAAAAGTGCTATATAAATGATGATGACTTGACTTGACTGGACTAAAAAGGAACATAGTTGTGAGGATACCGCCTTTTCTAGTATCTTTGGCAGAAAAGGAAGATTCGAGATCGGCCTGTAATTGACTAATTCTGTAGGATCAAGTTGCGTTTTTTAACAAACGGTTTAATCATAGCCAGCTAAAAAAAGTTTTTGTTACGTATCCTAATGACAAAGATGAATGAATGATATTGAGAAGAGGATCTATGACCTCTGGGAGCATCTCTTTCAGTAGCTTAGTCGGTATAGGGTCTAACATACATGTTGTTGATTTAGACGATTTAACGAATTCTTCCTCTCCTATGGCAATGAATGAATCGAAGTTTTCCTCAGGGAGACTACAGTGCACTGCCTGATGCGATACTGTAGTAGACGGTTGCATAGTTATAATTTTGTCCCTGATATTATCAATCTTGTAAGTGAAGAAGTTCATAAAGTCATTACTGCTGTGTTGCTTGGAAACTTCGGTGCTTGAAGCTTTCTTTTTCGTTAGTTTAGCCACCGTTTCAAATAAATACCTAGGCTTATGTTTATTTTCTTCTAATAGGGTTGAAAAATAAGCAGATCTAGCAGCTTTTAAGGCCTCTCTGTATGCAATCGAGCTCTCTTTCCATGAAATGCGAAATACCTCTAGTTTTGTTTTCTTCCAGTTGCGCTCCATCTCTCTGGCTGCTCTCTTAAGGGCCCGAGTGTGCTCGCTGTACCACGGCGTTGGACTATTTTCTTTAATCTTCTTTAAGAGCAAAGGAGCAACTGTGTCTAAAGTGCTGGAAAAGAGAGAGTTAAAAGTTTCTGTCGTAATATCTAGTTCTTCTAAGCCATCTGGGATGCTGAGATGGTGAGACTGATCAGGAAGATTATTGATAAAGCAATCTTTAGTGGCAGAAGTGATAGGTCTAACATATTTGAAACACGGAGTCGGCTTTGCAGCCTTGGCTAAATGAAGTTTACACGAGACTAGATAATGATCTGAGATGTCATCGCTCTGCTGCAGAATTTCAACGGCATCAACATCTATTCCATGTGATAATATTAGATCTAGAGTATGATTACGACAATGAGTAGGTCCTGACACGTGTTGTCTAACTCCAATAGAGTTCAGAATGTCTTTAAATGCCAAACCCAATGCATCTTTTTCATTATCGATGTGTATATTAAAATCACCAACAATTAGTACTTTATCTGCAGGCAATATTAATTCTGATAGAAAGTCCACAAATTCTTTGATAAAGTCTGTATGGTGCCCTGGTGGCCTGTATACAGTAGCCAGCACAAATCTCAAACGTGATTTATCGTTTATACTATATATTTTTACATTAAGTACTAACACTTCAAAAGTATTATATTTAAAACTTGATTTCTTAGTCGTTCTGAAAATATTACTATAAATTACAGCAACTCCTCCCCCTTTGCCCTTCAGACGAGGCTCATGTTTATAACAGTAATCTTGCGGGGTGGACTCATTTAAAGTAATGTAATCGTTTGGTTTTAGCCAGGTTTCTGTCAAACACAGCACATCTAGGTTATTATCTGAAATCATATCATTAACAATGACTGCTTTTGAAGTAAGCGATCGAATATTCAGCAACCCGAGCTTTAGCATTTGCTCATCTGTATTATAGCTGTTTTTTATTTGTTGAACATCCATTAAATTTTTAACCTTAGATGGATTTAAACGTTTTTTGGATTTCCAAATTCGGGGAACAGACACAGTCTCTATATGATGTTAGCTAGGTGAAAGAGGCTCTATGTGATGGGATTTTGTCCAATAATTAGAATCTCTGTTTTTTCAGAAGTAGGAAATGACTAGTCATCCAATTTTTTATATCAGCTATACATTCCATTAATTTTGTGAATTGGTAAGTTTCGTCAGGGCGTGAAGAAATATAGAGCTGAGTATCATCAGCATAACAGTGAAAGCTAATGCCATGCTTCCTAATGATATCTCCTAATGGTAGCATGTACAGAGTGAACAGCAGCGGTCCTAGTACTGAGCCTTGTGGTACGCCATACTGAACTTGCTATCGATAAGACACTCTTCATTTACTGCTACAAACTGATATCGGTCAGATAAGTATGATTTAAACCATGCTAATGCAATTCCACTCATGCCAACATAATTTTCGAGTCTATTTAAAAGAATGTTGTGGTCGATAGTGTCAAATGCAGCACTGAGATCGAGTAACACTAATAGAGAGATACAACCACGATCGGATGATAAGAGCAAATCATTTGTGACTCTAATGAGAGCAGTCTCAGTACTGTGGTACGGTCTAAATCCTGACTGGAAATCCTCGCAGATTTCATTTCTTTCTAAAAGTTGGTATTGCCTAGGCCAATTACCTTCCGGCCAGTTGATAATACCTAGAATATCAAAATCGACTGCTGGCGGTAGTTCCTTCTCCTATTTAGCACCAAAACGCTGGAACAGTCTTCCTACCATTGTCCGTGAAGCAGACACACTCTGTCAGTTCAAAGCTAGACTAAAGACACATCTCTTTGACCTAGCATACACGTAACACATTATAGACTTCTATAATTCAATGTTAGGCTGCTTGGATTAGGTCAGCCGGAACCGGGAACACTTTCCATAAATCCTGATGTACTCGTTGCATCATAAGAAGAATGGCATCTACGCTACTTTTAGTGTCTTTCTTTATCCCGAGGTTTTCCCACAGTCTGCCGGATCCAGGCCGTATCCAGATGTGAGGAAGGACCTGCGCCTGGACCCGATGACATAGCGGGGTGCTAAAGTGTCAACTAGTCTCTCCTTATGGAGGATCCTTTACCAGTCTACTGATAAAGCGTTCTCGGGAAAATTCGGTTCGCTTATCTACCCGGAAGTGATACAATTCTGTATCAAAATGTTAAGGCCAGACAAGTAGTTTTTAAGGCTTGGTTTGTAGGGAATTCCAAACCTGCGCACATATATTCAAACGCGCATACCTATAGACTGGACTCGTAATACACATGTGCACGCCATTAGCGTTCTCACAGGTTCCGCGTTTAAAGTCTGTGTAGAGTTTCCTGTTAAAGCAGTGTCGTGTTAGTGGCCCCCAAGTTAATGACTTATGATCGTTGCGACCGAAGTGAATCAATCAAATTAACTTTAGCTGGAAAATAACTTTATTAAAGAACCACTATAAAGCCAAAACAATCTCTGTTACTTTAAACTGTCCTTGTATCTCTGTAAAGCTGCTTTGAACCAATCTACATTGTTAAAAGTGCTATATAAATGATGATGACTTGACTTGACTGGACTAAAAAGGAACATAGTTGTGAGGATACCGCCTTTTCTAGTATCTTTGGCAGAAAAGGAAGATTCGAGATCGGCCTGTAATTGACTAATTCTGTAGGATCAAGTTGCGTTTTTTAACAAACGGTTTAATCATAGCCAGCTAAAAAAAGTTTTTGGTACGTATCCTAATGACAAAGATGAATGAATGATATTGAGAAGAGGATCTATGACCTCTGGGAGCATCTCTTTCAGTAGCTTAGTCGGTATAGGGTCTAACATACATGTTGTTGATTTAGATGATTTAACGAGTTTAACGAATTCTTCCTCTCCTATAGCAATGAATGAATCGAAGTTTTCCTCAGGGAGATTACAGTGCACTGCCTGATGCGATACTGTAGTAGACGGTTGCATAGTTATAATTTTGTCCCTGATATTATCAATCTTGTAAGTGAAGAAGTTCATAAAGTCATTACTGCTGTGCTGCTTGGAAACTTCTGGGCTTGAAGCTTTATTTTTCATTAGTTTAGCCACCGTTTCAAATAAATACCTAGGCTTATGTTTATTTTCTTCTAATAGGGTTGAAAAATAAGCAGATCTAGCAGCTTTTAAGGCCTCTCTGTATGCAATCGAGCTCTCTTTCCTTAAATGCGAAATACCTCTAGTTTTGTTTTCTTCCAGTTGCGCTCCATCTCTCTGGCTGCTCTCTTAAGGGCCCGAGTGTGCTCACTGTACCACGGCGTTGGACTATTTTCTTTAATCTTCTTTAAGCGCAACGGAGCAACTGTGTCTAAAGTGCTGGAAAAGAGAGAGTTAAAAGTTTCTGTCGTAATATCTAGTTCTTCTAAGCTATCTGGGATGCTGAGATGATGAAACTGATCAGGAAGATTATTAATAAAGCAATCTTTAGTGGCAGAAGTGATAGGTCTCACATATTTGAAACACGGAGTCGGCTTTGCAGCCTTGGCTAAATGAAGTTTACACGAGACTAGATAATGATCTGAAATGTCATCGCTCTGCTGCAGAATTTCAACGGCATCAACATCTATTCCGTGTGATAATATTAGATCTAGAGTATGATTACGACAATGAGTAGGTCCTGACACGTGTTGTCTAACTCCAGTAGAGTTCAGAATGTCTTTAAATGCCAAACCCAATGCATCTTTTTCATTATCGATGTGTATATTAAAATCACCAACAATTAGTACTTTATCTGCAGCCAGTACTAACTCTGATAGAAAGTCTGCAAATTCTTTGATAAAGTCTGTATGGTGCCCTGGTGGCCTGTATACAGTTGCCAGCACAAATCTCAAACATGATTTACCATGTATACTATATATTTTTACATTAAGTACTAACACTTCAAAAGTATTATATTTAAAACTTGATTTCTTAGTGGTTTTGAAAATATTACTATAAATTACAGCAACTCCTCCCCCTTTGCCTTTCAGACGAGGCTCATGTTTATAACAGTAATCTTGCGGGGTGGACTCATTTAAAGTAATGTAATCGTTTGGTTTTAGCCAGGTTTCTGTCAAACACAGCACATCTAGGTTATTATCTGAAATCATATCATTAACAATGACTGCTTTTGAAGTAAGCGATCGAATATTCAGCAACCCAAGCTTTAGCATTTGCTCATCTGTATAATAGCTGTTTTTTATTTGTTGAACATCCATTAAATTTTTAACCTTAGATGGATTTAAACGTTTTTTGGATTTCCAAATTCGGGGAACAGACACAGTCTCTATATGATGTTAGCTAGGTGAAAGAGGCTCTATGTGATGGGATTTTGTCCAATAATTAGAATCTCTGTTTTTTCAGAAGTAGGAAATGACTAGTCATCCAATTTTTTATATCAGCTATACATTCCATTAATTTTGTGAATTGGTAAGTTTCGTCAGGGCGTGAAGAAATATACAGCTGAGTATCATCAGCATAACAGTGAAAGCTAATGCCATGCTTCCTAATGATATCTCCTAATGGTAGCATGTACAGAGTGAACAGCAGCGGTCCTAGTACTGAGCCTTGTGGTACGCCATACTGAACTTGCTATCGATAAGACACTCTTCATTTACTGCTACAAACTGATATCGGTCAGATAAGTATGATTTAAACCATGCTAATGCAATTCCACTCATGCCAACATAATTTTTGAGTCTATTTAAAAGAATGTTGTGGTCGATAGTGTCAAATGCAGCACTAAGATCGAGTAACACTAATAGAGAGATACAACCACGATCGGATGATAAGAGCAAATCATTTGTGACTCTAATGAGAGCAGTCTCAGTACTGTGGTACGGTCTAAATCCTGACTGGAAATCCTCGCAGATTTCATTTCTTTCTAAAAGTTGGTATTGCCTAGGCCAATTACCTTCCGGCCAGTTGATAATACCTAGAATATCAAAATCGACTGCTGGCGGTAGTTCCTTCTCCTGTTTAGCACCAAAACTCTGGAACAGTCTTCCTACCATTGTCCGTGAAGCAGACACACTCTGTCAGTTCAAAGCTAGACTAAAGACACATCTCTTTGACCTAGCATACACGTAACACATTATAGACTTCTATAATTCAATGTTAGGCTGCTTGGATTAGGTCAGCCGGAACCGGGAACACTTTCCATAAATCCTGATGTACTCGTTGCATCATAAGAAGAATGGCATCTACGCTACTTTTAGTGTCTTTCTTTATCCCGAGGTTTTCCCACAGTCTGCCGGATCCAGGCCGTATCCAGATGTGAGGAAGGACCTGCGCCTGGACCCGATGACATAGTGGGGTGCTAAAGTGTCAACTAGTCTCTCCTTATGGAGGATCCTTTACCAGTCTACTGATAAAGCGTTCTCGGGAAAATTCGGTTCGCTTATCTACCCGGAAGAGATACAATTCTGTAACAAAATGTTAAGGCCAGACAAGTAGTTTTTAAGGCTTGGTTTGTAGGGAATTCCAAACCTGCGCACATATATTCAAACGCGCATACCTATAGACTGGACTCGTAATACACATGTGCACGCCATTAGCGTTCTCACAGGTTCCGCGTTTAAAGTCTGTGTAGAGTTTCCTGTTAAAGCAGTGTCGTGTTAGTGGCCCCCAAGTTAATGACTTATGATCGTTGCGACCGAAGTGAATCAATCAAATTAACTTTAGCTGGAAAATAACTTTATTAAAGAACCACTATAAAGCCAAAACAATCTCTGTTACTTTAAACTGTCCTTGTATCTCTGTAAAGCTGCTTTGAACCAATCTACATTGTTAAAAGTGCTATATAAATGATGATGACTTGACTTGACTGGACTAAAAAGGAACATAGTTGTGAGGATACCGCCTTTTCTAGTATCTTTGGCAGAAAAGGAAGATTCGAGATCGGCCTGTAATTGACTAATTCTGTAGGATCAAGTTGCGTTTTTTAACAAACGGTTTAATCATAGCCAGCTAAAAAAAGTTTTTGGTACGTATCCTAATGACAAAGATGAATGAATGATATTGAGAAGAGGATCTATGACCTCTGGGAGCATCTCTTTCAGTAGCTTAGTCGGTATAGGGTCTAACATACATGTTGTTGATTTAGATGATTTAACGAGTTTAACGAATTCTTCCTCTCCTATAGCAATGAATGAATCGAAGTTTTCCTCAGGGAGATTACAGTGCACTGCCTGATGCGATACTGTAGTAGACGGTTGCATAGTTATAATTTTGTCCCTGATATTATCAATCTTGTAAGTGAAGAAGTTCATAAAGTCATTACTGCTGTGCTGCTTGGAAACTTCTGGGCTTGAAGCTTTATTTTTCATTAGTTTAGCCACCGTTTCAAATAAATACCTAGGCTTATGTTTATTTTCTTCTAATAGGGTTGAAAAATAAGCAGATCTAGCAGCTTTTAAGGCCTCTCTGTAAGCAATCGAGCTCTCTTTCCTTAAATGCGAAATACCTCTAGTTTTGTTTTCTTCCAGTTGCGCTCCATCTCTCTGGCTGCTCTCTTAAGGGCCCGAGTGTGCTCACTGTACCACGGCGTTGGACTATTTTCTTTAATCTTCTTTAAGCGCAACGGAGCAACTGTGTCTAAAGTGCTGGAAAAGAGAGAGTTAAAAGTTTCTGTCGTAATATCTAGTTCTTCTAAGCTATCTGGGATGCTGAGATGATGAAACTGATCAGGAAGATTATTAATAAAGCAATCTTTAGTGGCAGAAGTGATAGGTCTCACATATTTGAAACACGGAGTCGGCTTTGCAGCCTTGGCTAAATGAAGTTTACACGAGACTAGATAATGATCTGAGATGTCATCGCTCTGCTGCAGAATTTCAACGGCATCAACATCTATTCCGTGTGATAATATTAGATCTAGAGTATGATTACGACAATGAGTAGGTCCTGACACGTGTTGTCTAACTCCAGTAGAGTTCAGAATGTCTTTAAATGCCAAACCCAATGCATCTTTTTCATTATCGATGTGTATATTAAAATCACCAACAATTAGTACTTTATCTGCAGCCAGTACTAACTCTGATAGAAAGTCTGCAAATTCTTTGATAAAGTCTGTATGGTGCCCTGGTGGCCTGTATACAGTTGCCAGCACAAATCTCAAACATGATTTACCATGTATACTATATATTTTTACATTAAGTACTAACACTTCAAAAGTATTATATTTAAAACTTGATTTCTTAGTGGTTTTGAAAATATTACTATAAATTACAGCAACTCCTCCCCCTTTGCCTTTCAGACGAGGCTCATGTTTATAACAGTAATCTTGCGGGGTGGACTCATTTAAAGTAATGTAATCGTTTGGTTTTAGCCAGGTTTCTGTCAAACACAGCACATCTAGGTTATTATCTGAAATCATATCATTAACAATGACTGCTTTTGAAGTAAGCGATCGAATATTCAGCAACCCAAGCTTTAGCATTTGCTCATCTGTATAATAGCTGTTTTTTATTTGTTGAACATCCATTAAATTTTTAACCTTAGATGGATTTAAACGTTTTTTGGATTTCCAAATTCGGGGAACAGACACAGTCTCTATATGATGTTAGCTAGGTGAAAGAGGCTCTATGTGATGGGATTTTGTCCAATAATTAGAATCTCTGTTTTTTCAGAAGTAGGAAATGACTAGTCATCCAATTTTTTATATCAGCTATACATTCCATTAATTTTGTGAATTGGTAAGTTTCGTCAGGGCGTGAAGAAATATAGAGCTGAGTATCATCAGCATAACAGTGAAAGCTAATGCCATGCTTCCTAATGATATCTCCTAATGGTAGCATGTACAGAGTGAACAGCAGCGGTCCTAGTACTGAGCCTTGTGGTACGCCATACTGAACTTGCTATCGATAAGACACTCTTCATTTACTGCTACAAACTGATATCGGTCAGATAAGTATGATTTAAACCATGCTAATGCAATTCCACTCATGCCAACATAATTTTTGAGTCTATTTAAAAGAATGTTGTGGTCGATAGTGTCAAATGCAGCACTAAGATCGAGTAACACTAATAGAGAGATACAACCACGATCGGATGATAAGAGCAAATCATTTGTGACTCTAATGAGAGCAGTCTCAGTACTGTGGTACGGTCTAAATCCTGACTGGAAATCCTCGCAGATTTCATTTCTTTCTAAAAGTTGGTATTGCCTAGGCCAATTACCTTCCGGCCAGTTGATAATACCTAGAATATCAAAATCGACTGCTGGCGGTAGTTCCTTCTCCTATTTAGCACCAAAACGCTGGAACAGTCTTCCTACCATTGTCCGTGAAGCAGACACACTCTGTCAGTTCAAAGCTAGACTAAAGACACATCTCTTTGACCTAGCATACACGTAACACATTATAGACTTCTATAATTCAATGTTAGGCTGCGTAGATTAGATCAGCCGGAACCGGGAACAGTTCCCATAAATCCTGATGTACTCGTTACATCATAAGAAGAATGGCATCTACGCTACTTTTAGTGTCTTTCTTTATCCCGAGGTTTTCCCACAGTCTGCCGGATCCAGGCCGTATTTAGATGTGAGGAAGGACCTGCGCCTGGACCCGATGACATAGTGGGGTGCTAAAGTGTCAACTAGTCTCTCCTTATGGAGGATCCCTTTACCACTCTACTGATAAAGCGTTGTCGGGAAAATTCGGTTCGCTTATCTACCCGGAAGAGATACAATTCTGTATCAAATATGTTAAGGCCAGACAAGTAGTTTTTAAGGCTTGGTTTGTAGGGAATTCCAAACCTGCGCACATATATTCAAACGCGCATACCTATAGACTGGACTCGTAATACACATGTGCACGCCATTAGCGTTCTCACAGGTTCCGCGTTTAAAGTCTGTGTAGAGTTTCCTGTTAAAACAGTGTCGTGTTAGTGGCCCCCAAGTTAATGACTTATGATCGTTGCGGCCGAAGTGAATGAATCAAATTAACTTTAGCTGGAAAATAACTTTATTAAAGAACCACTATAAAGCCAAAACAATCTCTGTTACTTTAAACTGTCCTTGTATCTCTGTAAAGCTGCTTTGAACCAATCTACATTGTTAAAAGCGCTATATAAATGATGATGACTTGACTGGACTGGACTAAAAAGGAACACTTTTGTGAGGATACCGCCTTTTCTAGTATCTTTGGCAGAAAAGGAAGATTCGAGATCGGCCTGTAATTGACTAATTCTGTAGGATCAAGTTGCGTTTTTTAACAAACGGTTTAATCATAGCCAGCTAAAACAAGTTTTTGGTACATATCCTAATGACAAAGATGAATGAATGATATTGAGAAGAGGATCTATGACCTCTGGGAGCATCTCTTTCAGTAGCTTAGTCGGTATAGGGTCTAACATACATGTTGTTGATTTAGATGATTTAACGAGTTTAACGAATTCTTCCTCTCCTATAGCAATGAATGAATCGAAGTTTTCCTCAGGGAGACTACAGTGCACTGCCTGATGCGATACTGTAGTAGACGGTTGCATAGTTATAATTTTGTCCCTGATATTATCAATCTTGTAAGTGAAGAAGTTCATAAAGTCATTACTGCTGTGCTGCTTGGAAACTTCTGGAGCCGGTTGCACCAACAGGGCTTACGTCTGGTCTTAAGGTAAGTAGGTCTTAACTCAGCATTCTAAGTCCGACCAAAAAGTTATGACAGTTGCACCATCCAGGCTTAAATCCTCTTCTCTCTAAGACCGGACGTAAATCTTACGCCTAGTCGGTAGCAGGCGTAAATTCAAAATCTAGGTATATAATAGCGTTAATAGCCGTTATCCGACAGATAGTGTTTCTATAGTAACCACTTGATAACTCAGCAGTAAAGACATAGCGGGCTTTTAGACAGGAGAGAGTTTTTTTTTTTTTCGTTTTTTTTTTTTTATTAAACAAAAAGCACAAATCAATCACAAAAAATTAGACGGGAGAGAGTTATTAGGGATAGAAGCAATCTATTGGACATTTACATTGTTACAATGAGGTTTCGATTCTGTCGGAGAGATAAACAGTTACAGTTTGTGTCGAACCACAACGCAGCATTGACACCAGCAGTACAGCTGTTAATAGCGCTATGTTTTTATGCAAATGGTGCGTTTCAAAACACTGTTGGAGACATGATTAATGTCCACAAATCCACCGCGTGTCGATTGATACGGCTACAAGTTAACAAAACAGCGGAAGATAGTTTACAGCGTAACCTAGCAACGCACGCTGCTAGTCAACTGCTATACGCTGATTTCACGCAGCCGTTATTTTGAAATCGAAAGCGAGGCTCCGGTGGGAAGAAAACCGGAAGTGTCGCCCTTAATCATAGGAGAGTCGTGAATGCGATGGCGTATTGTTGTGTTTAATGATGTTGTGTCAATTCTAAAACTGTACATACATTTCTTTAATACTTTATACTATATACAGCGAAATTCATTTATAAATAAAATATTTTTTTTATATAATTCAGAAAGTAAAAAAAGAAGCAGGAATTAACTATATACATATCCTATATTGGATATTAACATCCAAAAGTGTAAATCGCGGCAGCAGCTTCAGGTTGGTAGTCCAAAGGCATTGTTGTTTATCTTTACTTCCGGGGTTTTTCCCACCGGAGCCTCACTTTCGATTTCAAAATGGCGGCTGTGTGAAATCAGCGTATAGTTCCGTGGTCATTCACATAAACGCTCAACGCTAAGACCAGGCGTAGTTAAGCCTAAGCTTAAGTTTGATTGGTGCAACTGACGTTAAGTCAACTCTAAAGACTGGTCTTAAAGGTGGTATCAGCGATTTCAGGCCCAAACATAAATGATCACATTCATCTAATATTTCGCTAGCTGCACGCCCCATAAGCATGCTGTCAAAAAAACGCGTCTCTCTAGAGATCTGCACACAAAAACAGTTGGTATCAACATCACTCAAAACCAAAATAAATAGTTCCAACCAATCATCGACAGGGGCGGGTGTTGTGAGGTTTTGCGCTCGTGCACGGCTGCCTATGACGGCTGCACGCGAAAACCTCACAACACCCGCCCCTGTCGATGATTGGTTGGAACTATTTATTTTGGTTTTGAGTGATGTTGATACCAACTGTTTTTGTGTGCAGATCTCTAGAGAGACGCGTTTTTTTGACAGCATGCTTATGGGGCGTGCAGCTAGCGAAATATTAGATGAATGTGATCATTTATGTTTGGGCCTGAAATCGCTGATACCACCTTTAACTAAGACCTACTTAGCAGTTAGGACCAGGCTTAGTAAAGCTCTGTTGGTGCAACCGGCTCCTGGGCTTGAAGCTTTCTTTTTCGTTAGTTTAGCCACCGTTTCAAATAAATACCTAGGCTTATGTTTATTTTCTTCTAATAGGGTTGAAAAATAAGCAGATCTAGCAGCTTTTAAGTCCTCTCTGTATGCAATCGAGCTCTCTTTCCATGAAATGCGAAATACCTCTAGTTTTGTTTTCTTCCAGTTGCGCTCCATCTCTCTGGCTGCTCTCTTAAGGGCCCGAGTGTGCTCGCTGTACCACGGCGTTGGACTATTTTCTTTAATCTTCTTTAAGCGCAACGGAGCAACTGTGTCTAAAGTGCTGGAAAAGAGAGAGTTAAAAGTTTCTGTCGTAATATCTAGTTCTTCTAAGCCATCTGGGATGCTGAGATGGTGAGACTGATCAGGAAGATTATTGATAAAGCAATCTTTAGTGGCAGAAGTGATAGGTCTAACATATTTGAAACACGGAGTCGGCTTTGCAGCCTTGGCTAAATGAAGTTTACACGAGACTAGATAATGATCTGAGATGTCATCGCTCTGCTGCAGAATTTCAACGGCATCAACATCTATTCCATGTGATAATATTAGATCTAGAGTATGATTACGACAATGAGTAGGTCCTGACACGTGTTGTCTAACTCCAGTAGAGTTCAGAATGTCTTTAAATGCCAAACCCAATGCATCTTTTTCATTATCGATGTGTATATTAAAATCACCAACAATTAGTACTTTATCTGCAGGCAATATTAATTCTGATAGAAAGTCCGCAAATTCTTTGATAAAGTCTGTATGGTGCCCTGGTGGCCTGTATACAGTTGCCAGCACAAATCTCAAACATGATTTATCATTTATACTATATATTTTTACATTAAGTACTAACACTTCAAAAGAATTATATTTAAAACTTGATTTCTTAGTGGTTTTGAAAATATTACTATAAATTACAGCAACTCCTCCCCCTTTGCGCTTTCAGACGAGGCTCATGTTTATAACAGTAATCTTGCGGGGTGGACTCATTTAAAGTAATGTAATTGTTTGGTTTTAGCCAGGTTTCTGTCAAACACAGCACATCTAGGTTATTATCTGAAATCATATCATTAACAATGAGTGCTTTTGAAGTAAGCGATCGAATATTCAGCAACATGCATCAATATACTGTATCAACAAAACCACAAAATATTCAACACATTAATTGCACCACATACAAATCATTTATAACATTACATACAAAAACCTTCAATCCAAAACATAATAATAAATGAATTAATCAACTGGGAGATGATCCGACACAGGCCAAAAGCCGTTCATAAATCCATATTGCCATCCATTTTCACAAAACAAAAAAATAATAATTTCAATGTTGATGTGGCGTCAGAAATAGATTAAACGCAACACAAAGCAAGACAGAAAACAAGACAGGTAAAATTCTTCATTAAGCCTCAGAGGAGACAAGCTATCATGCTATTTAATTGATATATCCAGTACGCTTCTCATTGTAAAAGGTTTTTTCTAGAGTTTTTCACTTATTCAGTACCTATACAAGTTAAATCTTTAACTTCATGATTATGGTCGTGAAAATGTTTAGCAATTGGCGAATTGACATCACATCTCCTAATCGCAGATTTATGTTCACTAATATGTGTTTTTAAAGGACGACTAGATTTTCTATGTAAATTACTGGACAAGGACATCTTAGCATGTAAATCACATTTGATTTAGAACAAGTAATTAATGATTTGATGAAGAATACTTTTCCAGATTGTACATCAGTACAACTGTCTGCAGGGAAAACAACCTTTTATACATGTTTTAGTCTTGTCAGTGTGTATATCAGATTTGACCAAACTACTTGATATATTACTGGAACTTATATGAATAAATAAAGGAAAATCCTTCAAGATATCACCTAAAGAGGGATCGGTTGAAAGAATGTTTCTGAGTTATGACCAGGATGATATTTATGCTACACAAAACCTATAAGAAGACTTAGTTGTTCTTAGTTGTTCCCTTAGTTCTTAGTTGTATTTATTTGATAAATTCACATTGGGTAAATGTTTTTGTTTGTGTTTTTATTTGATCAATGTCAATATTTTATTAGGTAAAAAAATAAATAAAAATAATAACTTTGATAATGCCATAAAATGCAAAGTCTGTTTTCACTCCCTAACTTGAGCACTGGATACAAAATAAAATAAAAACTAAAAAGTTTTAGTTGTTCAGACGTTTTCTTTTCCTTACTTTGCAGTGATGAACACAGAAACTGATGCTCTGCTGCCCTCTTGTGTTTGGATCCAAAACATTCAGCCTGAGTATATTGATGTTTTTAGCTTACAGTTTTTCCAACACATTTCTCCAAACTCAGGTCCCTGTTCTCTGAACAGTTAACACAGTAACCTGAACACTCTATAATTGTCCTAAACAGGTTGTAACAGGTTTTCCTTCATTTCATGCAAACTACAATTCACATGCATAATTTTCTCAAAACATAAAATTCTCGAATGTTTTCAAAGTAGTTCATGCACGCTGCCAACTAAAACTTTAATATTAGTGGTGGGCATAGATTAATTTTTTTAATCTAGATTAATCTCACTGTAATCTTGGAATTAATCTAGATTAAAATGGCTCATTTGAATTCTGCCGAAGGCATTCAGGATATGTGTGTGCTACCCAAATAATGACTAAAGGGCACGTGTCTTTTAAATACATAGTGGCATTTAAAAGAACTTGTGAAGAAATGCCAGAGATTTTTTTTTTTATTATTATTAAAACTAACATAATAAAGTATGATTTTTTTTTTTTTTTTTTTACTTTGAGCAATGATGGAGCTATAATAGACTCTTCTTATGAGCATATAAAACAAACAGCTCCTTGGAAAAAATGAAATGTAGCCTAATATTGTAGTTATAAACAAAGGTCTATTTTTAGTTCAGATTAACATTTGGGGGCAACAATTTTATTCATAATGTCAAAATAAAACCAATGTAATGTTACTTGAAAGCATTAGCCTACTATTCCTGCCAAACTTCCATGGTTGCAGTTAGTGTTACTACAGTAAATCCATGGAAATGTTGCAGATCTGTGGACACTGGATAGTTCATTCATGGCACAATGTTTCTTCCTGGCTTCCACGCACTGTTTGATCAGGTAATAATGGAGAAATGTGAATGTTTCTCACTAGATCTCGCAGCAATGTTATTACTTAAGTAGCGAATTCAAATGATTTATTTACTGGATCTCTTAGCGCTGTGTAGTGTCGCTTGATCAAGATGCTTTGGTCCAAACTGATAAACAACGGTCCGTCAACCACACAATAACGAGTAGCTCAGTTTCGTTCCGCTTACATTACATTTGCCATTTGATGTCGGACAATGTTGTTGCGCCAGCGTCTCTTACATTATGAGTGCACTTGCCACGCGTGACCCGCCTACATTTGAAATAACGAAATTTTGGTCGGCAGGAAAAATGGTCCAACGAACCGTTCGGTTTGAAAATGTGTACCGAACACCGAACCGAATTCGGGTAGGTATACATCCGCGCTAAAATATCAAGGTGAAAGTCATCATAGCTTGCGTAGTATAGACCCAGCTCCCAACCCAACTTTGAGAATAGATTAACGGCGATATTTTTTCTATCGCCCGATAAGAGTCTCACGTTAACGCCGATAACGGGCCATTTAATATACATGTATCAGGAAAAAAACAATTGGAGCTTTTTTTATTGGTTTAACAAAAATCACAATCATTTGTGCGTCGTTTTTCCAAACACACACACACACACACAAAAAATCCACTTTCTACAGGGTTATCAGGAGCTAACTGAGCAAACTTCTGTTGTTTTTTGGGACAATTTCCAATTTCACCTTTCCGCACTGGTGCAAGACACATTTCACATTTCAGGAATGCTGCTCCTTCCAGCGGATTCTCCTCTTGGAGATGGAAAGTATGTGATCAGTAAAGCAAGTCTTCTTCAGGCGATAGGAGAGGCCAGTGGAGAAGCCGAGGCCCACGGATGGATCCAGCATTCACAGCTGTTTTCCCCACGATCCATGACTCCTGAAAATACATGCTGTGATGTTGATGAAATGACCAAATGTAAATAAGAGGCAAGATCAATAAAGTTCATTGATTCAATGTTTGCAGTACATTTATTTATTTACTTTTTTAACAAAACTCATTGTTATACAACTAAACTCGTAATTAAAGAACTTTGACGAACACAATTAAAGAACACAAAGAACATGTATCTACAGCTGAATTTATTATCAAATCAACAGAGAACACACTTGTAGTGTTTATGTTACTATTTATTTTTGATAAATGCATTACTAGAATGAAATGCATTGCTTTAAGAGTGCGGTTAGTTTGCTGTGTTAATTGTTTTGAGAGCAACCATATTCATTTGGAGAAATACGTCAAATTGATTGAGAAAAACTAAACAACTGATGTTAAATATTAGACAAATTGTCTGCTTGTTTTTGCTGGAATGATGCAAGAAAATAAAATCTCTTATTTATTGGCTATTTAATCGTCCGACATCTTTGTTTTAATTTATTATTATAATACTTTTTTTATTTTTTGTGACCTTTCCAACATGATGAATAGATGGATAAAATTTCCATCTATTTGGATTACATAGTTTTAACATAAACCAATTAATAATCTGAATGTGATTCATATTTTTCAGTCATATATAAATGAAACAGATAAGATTTATGTAATAGTACACAGAAAAAAGGTTTTTATGCACTAAATATTTTTATATATATTAAATATACACTCACCTAAAGGATTATTAGGAACACCTGTTCAGTTTCTCATTAATGCAATTATCTAATCAACCAATCACATGGCAGTTGCTTCAATGCATTTAGGGA
The DNA here is from genome assembly GCF_964197995.2 of Scardinius erythrophthalmus. Classification (NCBI taxonomy): domain Eukaryota; kingdom Metazoa; phylum Chordata; class Actinopteri; order Cypriniformes; family Leuciscidae; genus Scardinius; species Scardinius erythrophthalmus. The sequence goes on from NC_138234.1 coordinate 36,298,450, forward strand.
TGTGGTCCTGGTCAAGACAATCTCCTGAACTCCAAACTGAATGTCAGAATGGGAAAGAAAGGTGATTTAAGCAATTTTGAGCGTGGCATGGTTGTTGGTGCCAGACGGGCCGGTCTGAGTATTTCACAATCTGCTCAGTTACTGGGATTTTCACGCACAACCATTTCTAGGGTTTACAAAGAATGGTGTGAAAAGGGAAAAACATCCAGTATGCGGCAGTCCTGTGGGCGAAAATGCCTTGTTGATGCTAGAGGTCAGAGGAGAATGGGCCGACTGATTCAAGCTGATAGAAGAGCAACTTTGACTGAAATAACCACTCGTTACAACCGAGGTATGCAGCAAAGCATTTGTGAAGCCACAACACGCACAACCTTGAGGCGGATGGGATACAACAGCAGAAGACCCCACCGGGTACCACTCATCTCCACTACAAATAGGAAAAAGAGGCTACAATTTGCACAAGCTCACCAACAGTGGACAGTTGAAGACTGGAAAAATGTTGCCTGGTCTGATGAGTCTCGATTTCTGTTGAGACATTCAGATGGTAGAGTCAGAATTTGGCGTAACCAGAATGAGAACATGGATCCATCATGCCTTGTTACCACTGTGCAGGCTGGTGGTGGTGGTGTAATGGTGTGGGGGATGTTTTCTTGGCACACTTTAGGCCCCTTAGTGCCAATTGGGCATCGCTTAAATGCCACAGCCTAGCATTGTTTCTGACCATGTCCATCCCTTTATGACCACCATGTACCCATCCTCTGATGGCTACTTCCAGCAGGATAATGCACCATGTCACAAAGCTCCAATCATTTCAAATTGGTTTCTTGAACATGACAATGAGTTCACTGTACTAAAATGGCCCCCACAGTCACCAGATCTCAACCCAATAGAGCATCTTTGGGATGTGGTGGAACGGGAGCTTCGTGCCCTGGATGTGCATCCCACAAATCTCCATCAACTGCAAGATGCTATCCTATCAATATGGGCCAACATTTCTAAAGAATGCTTTCAACACCTTGTTGAATCAATGCCACGTAGAATTAAGGCAGTTCTGAAGGCGAAAGGGGGTCAAACACAGTATTAGTATGGTGTTCCTAATAATCCTTTAGGTGAGTGTATTATTGGATAAACAACACTGCTAGATCTCATGCTGTAGAATCAAATGGCTTCTTATGAATAAAACAATATTAAAAAAATGTCCTATATATTCAAAGCATTAGACGCTGAATAAGATCAGGGAATAAGGCAATTACATGATGATGACGTCATCGTCATCATCAATAAACAGCCAATATCACCTGATCTCATTTTCTCTTGGCTTTTTTGCTACAACAAATGTGCTTTATAAACACACAATTACAGCAGCCAGAGAAAATTTAATATTAAAGAGTCAAGGGCCCAACTAAAGCAAACACTGATCACCATAATGGTGACTTAAAATACAACTAATGATTTCATTAAAACGGAAATGAAATAATGTCAGTCTGTCAGTTGTTTAATCCTCCTCTGCTGAGATCTTCACAGGTTTAATGTCTTCTTTTCTCTTCAGTTGATTTCATCTTAGGCTGTGACTGAAATCAGTTGTAGTTCTTGCATTTCTCTTTCCTTCAGTGATTCTGCTTTTTAACAGCAGGTGTTCAGAGCTCATTTGAAGTCGAGGACTTTTCTCCCCCACCTTCACCTGAAGTGGAGGAGGGTGAATTGTTTGTGGACACAGGGCCAGAGCCATATCAATTCGAGCCGCTGGCTCAAAAAGTACATGAATCTGATGAGTTTTCTCGAGTTGATGTCAATAGCGCGCGCTCTCTGTGGGCATATTCATAGTTTGCCGCTATGTGAAAAAATCCAGCAAAATGCGCCGGCGCGTTTGTCGACCCCAGATGATTAACTTTAGCCTAACCATAAATTGTGATCAAAATATATATGATCACTCACATCAAGATGCCGCTGCGGTGGTGGAGTCCATGCAGGAGGAGTAGCGTTTGGCACTACGTCGCTTTTCAGCACGAGCTGTGTGGAGAAGCCCATTTCCACCTCTAATGCGTTACCATCCTGACCACTGTACTAAATACAGATAAATCTACGCTAACTTGAAGCTATCCTAACTGATGCAATACTATGCTACTAACTAACTATGCTTCTAACAATACTACACTAACAACTATGCTAATTAACTACCTAGGCTACACAAAATATTCTAAATAACTATATAAATGCTATGCTAAATAAATGCTAAAATACTCTATCCTGATCGTTTTCAATACTCACAATTCCAACTCCTGACTCGCTACAGTGCAGTGGTTTTGACGAAACAAGATGTTTTTATACTGCCAAGGACGTGGTGAACTGGAACCTGCTTACGTCACGTACCACCGCAAACATCCAATATTACAAATCGACTGCAGTCCCCACCGTTCAACCTGAAGAGGGCAGCACTCAGACGTTTTTACACCATATATTGTAGAACTAAAACACTTTATACCCAAATGTCAAAAAAGTTACTTGAATCAATGAACAGCACTAATAAAGCCCCATTCTTACAGATCATTAACTAAAAAAAGTTGGTTTAGGGTTTAATTAGTTTAGAGGTGTGCACACATATGAACACTGAGCAGTATTAATTTAACATGGGCGTTTTTCTGTGTACTATTACATAAATCGTACCCGTTTCATTTACGTATGACTGACAAATATGAATCACAGTCAGTTTATTAATACAATGACATAAATCTTATCTGTTTCATTTATATATGACTGAAAAATATGAATCACATTCAGATTATTAATTGGTTTATGTTAAAACTATGTAATCCAAATAGATGGAAATTTTATATGCAATTCAAATACATAAATTCATAGAAAACCATTATAAAGAAAATGCTTAACCATTTAGCATATTGTGTTCATATTCTGGGCTCATCTCCTCATCTGTATACATCATCATGTATACTGAATTTGATCTTTTGTTTAAGTACATTAAGGCACTTTTAGCGTTTTCGAATGTCCCGCTGTTTCAGTGATTGAAGAAGGCAGCAGATTCTGTCTCTCTTCCCTTTATAAAGTTCTAACGCTATTTTAACTGCGTTAAAATAATAATTTATAATTTAATTTATTTCCATCGCTGGTATAAAAGGTAGTGTATTAGACAAGAAATGTACAGTTTTACACCATCATGCTGATAAGGTTTCTTTAGTCATTCGGCAAAACCACTGTAGAGAAACCACCCTTACACACTATATTTATGACTGCTTATTTTAGTGTATTTTAAACAGTGCTGGGATCTTATTTAAGCCCTTTCACATACCACATACACTACTAGATTATAAATAGTTTCAACATCCATTTAGTCTGATAATAATAATAATAATAATAATAATGACATTCAATGGCCCTTTAAAATGAGCGTTTCTTTCCTTTCATTCTCTGATTTTCTTTACGTTTGTAACTGTTGGCTGTAATAGCATCATTTCCTCATCTCTTCGTCCTCTTCTTGTTCTGTCTTCGGACAACATTCTCTATCGGAAGGCAATAGATGTGCATCGGTATGTTCTTATAGTAGCTCGTCACCCAGGGCCTAGAAAGAAACAGAGAATAGATAATGTCAATTTAGGTCATTTAGGTGACTCTTTTATGATGGTATATGGTATTAAATCCCTTAAACCACAGCAAACTATTCATTAGGACATGAAAGCTTTTCGATGTTGTATGTGTTTCGGAGAGAATAAGTTCGTACTTCGCTGTCCGCTGGTTGAGGCAGAGGAATGACAGACTTCTCCAGCGGATCCGGTTCTCTTCTTGTCTAACTTGGTTCAGCTCCTGTTGTCTCTTCTCCTCTCTTCGAATGCTTTCCTTCAGGTCCTGTTCTATACGGGCCAACTACACAACACAACCATTCAACAATATCTTGATGCCTCTTTATGAGATCAAGAGTTCAGTGAAAATATTAAGCAAATTAAATGACAGTTTATAACAAATGTTCTTAGTGCTACACAACTGTACTTTTAACTTCCTGGTAAAATTATACTTTATTACTTTATTAATGTTGGCGCGCATTTACCGCTTCTAGCAAACATCTTTGGTCCTCTGCTTTTGTTTGCTGCTCATACGGTGTAACTGCAGACGGTTCTTCTGTCTTCTGAACGTAATGAGAGCTCTCCGGTGGAAGTAAACACGATGACCTGTAAGAAAATGAAGATCTGTATCGCACAAACTATAGCTGAATCACCATAGAATTAGTTTTTTGTTCCACCACAATTATCACAATGTTAAAGTTTTACTAATATAATGAAGTATAATTTTCATCATAATTGTCCTGCTAAGCTTTAGAATAGGGGTATCAGTATAAATTGTGTAAGATAATATCACGTCACGGTCGGTGGTTGTAGATGCACACAACGATGAAGATGAAGGTCAAAGTAAACAGGCAATCACAGACAAACTGAACAACCACATGTATAATCCGAACAATAAAACACAAATACAACATAACTTAAGTACATGTGATAATGAGGATAATTAGTGCACAGCTGAACATAATGAGTAACCAAGACAACAAACGACTAACTCTGTGAAGAAACACAAGGAGTCCAAACTAACAGAACCATGACAGCTTTATTGTTATTTTGCAGGTACAGGCCAAATGTGTTCAGGTTTATTTAATGTGTTCAGGTGTATTTTGCAGGTATATTTAATGCGTTTAGTTGTTTGATTGCACCAGAAATATTAATGACACTGTGTGTCAAACTGCTCTAAAACCAGAAGCTCTTCAGCTGGACCATCTGTCTGTCAGGCTTTAGGCTCATTTTCAAACCCACCTTCAAATTACTATTTTTTTTAACACATTTTTAGCCTTTCAAACAAGTCTTTGTCAAATTCAAAGTATGTCTTGACAAGCTCTCATAAAAAAAAGAAAAAAAAAAGAAGGTGATTCATATATCTGTCACATATGGGTGGTTGCAATGAAAGCACAAAGATAGACATAAAAAAATTACATCAAAAAAGGGAATACGTAGAAGAACAAATAAAAGAAATAATATAAAAATCATCCACATAATAGAAAGACGACATGGAACAATGAACAGGGTATAAATACACATAGATAACTAAATGAACAACAGGTGAACGTAATCCACTGAGAAACAAACTAGCAAACAGCACTCAGGAAAAGCAGCACAGGGAACACAAGGAAAACCAAACCAAAACAGAACGAGACCGTTACAACATAATCTTAACTTCTTAAAAACAAAAAAATGTCACAATGGAATTGAATAGCCCATCTGTGAAGATAAATAAACCATTCAAATACTCACCGTTTCAATAATATACAATACACAAGACAAACAATATATATGGGTCAATGACGTGACGCCTAAATTTTCTGTCCGATTGCATTTTTTCAGGCAAAAATGGGTTTAAATGCCTAAAAAGATACTGCATATTTGTAGTACCTCTCCCATGTATGTACTCACTTTAACTTTTCAAAAACCTGTACTTATTTGTATTTTTTTGTTGTTATTTAAAGTGTCAAAACATCATGTGGTGCGACCGTCCGACCATAACTTCTGTTTTGAAAACATCTTTGAAATTACTCTGAATTTATTCAAATTTATATTCTGCACTATTTGGCATTATTTCCAAAATGTTTTGTAATCCTTTAAAAAATTTCAAAGCATTTGCATTTATATTTCCATCATAATATACAAACAAACTTTGTCCGATGATGTCCATTTTATGAAATATCATGTGGTGTGACCATCAAAGAACTACCATTTTGGGACTTATATGTTGAAAACTATTCAAACACAGGAAGTTACATCATAAACCAATTTCCCAAGGACCCATGGAAGCAGCAAGCAGGTTTGTAATTCTCTCAAATTGGAAAAAAATAAATAAACCTTTGAAATGGTTGGTATGTAGTTGCCACATTTGGATGTCATATTACAAAAAATGTAATATTAAAGTTATTTCTACAAATATATATTTTTATTATAAATTTCATAGTGACCTTTTTTGGCAAGCTAGCTTGTTTTGTTTAGGTGGCCAATTCTGTGCCTGTAAATTATGACTGAATTTGAAAATATCATATGGTGCGACCAAATATCATGTGGTGCGACCACTGCAGACTGTTTTCAATGATAGATATATGTCCTAGATTGGCAGTTTTATGCTTTTATATTCAATCGACGGTTTATATAAAAAAAGTATTTTACTTTAGTATCATTTGGAATAGATTTTTATGCAATTTGGGATTTTTTTTAATATATTTCAGACAGTTTATGTTCACTCTTTGTACAATATGAGAAAAATGCAAAAAAAAAAAAAAAAAATTAGAGCATGTAATTTCAGTTTAGTAATACTGCATTTATTTGTAGTGTATTTATTATTGCCTATTTATTTATTTAAAACTATTTTAATCTATTTTACCAGATGCCACTGCCTGCCAAGCGAAAAAAATCTGACCCTGCAGCAAGAGCGGAGTACCTTGATAGGAGAAGAGTGAAATATTGTTACAGTTTAAAATATCTGTTTTCTATGTGAATATATAGTAAACTGTAATTTATTCCTGTGATCAAAGCTGAATTTTCAGCATCATTACTCTAGTCTTCAGTGTCACATGATCCTTCAGAAATAATTCTAATATGTAACCCTAGACCACAAAACCACTCAATGGGTCTATGTCATATGGGTCAATTTTTTGAAATTGAGATTTATACATCATATGAAAGCTGAATAAATAAGCTTTTTATTGATGTATGATTTAAGATAGAACCATATTTGGCCGATACAACTGAAAATCTGGAGTCTGAGGGTGCTACAAAATCGAAACATTGAGAAAATCGCCTTTAAAGTTGTCCATTTATGTTTGCGATATTGCTATATTCACTCACAAAACTAAATGTTTATAAATTTATGGTAGGACATTTACAAAATATAAAACATCTTTATTTAATATCCTAATGATTTTTGGAAAAAAAAAGAAAAAATCGATAATTTTGACCCATACAATGTATTCTTGGCTATTGCCACATATACCCTGTGCGACTGCGATTTGCTGCTCAAGAAACAGTTCTGATTATTATCAATGTTCATATTTTTGTGGAAACTGTGATACATTTTATGTCAGGATTATTTGATGAAAAGAAAGTTCAAAATCTAATAAAATCTTTCGTAACATTATAGCCTGCGCCTGAATGTGACACTGAATGTGTCCTTGATTAATAAAAATATTAATTACTTAAAAAAACTATTGACCCCAAATGTTAACTGTATACAATACTTTTATGAAATAATTTATATCTATAACATTATTATTTGTTAGAAAGAAATTCTAAGTCAAGTTAAATTAAATGGTGCACTTGTGTTTGTGATGTGATTTTTATAAAAAAAAAGTTTATTAAATGTTTATGTTCAGGAAAATTCTGTGAAATGTGTATAAAATCTGGTTTAAATCAATTTTTTGTTATAAAATGTATTGTTCATTGATCTCTTTAAATAGATTTTTTAACTATATAAGGTCTTCGTGTCATTTGGAGCGACCACTTATCATGTGGTGCAACCAATAAAAGCAATCACTGTATTAAATTTAAAATAAAATATCTTATTTATGTGGCTGAAATATGAATCACAGATACAGTATGCTTTAGTAAATTATATGTTTAAAACATCAGTTTTATGTGATTTACAGGAAAAATAAGTCTTAACTAGATTTAAGAAGGCAACTCAGAAATTATAGAACAAAAAATGAGATCATTTTTTACAAAAACTCAAAAGAAATGCAAATACTTGGTTTCTAAACACTTTAATTACTAAGAACTTGTAAAATAATGTTTAAGCATGTTAAGGAAATTAATACATTTTAAGATAAATCACGGTCGCACCACATGACATTTTTTAAGGCTACGGACAATTAATCTAGATGAAAAAACACTAAAATCACTTAAATTAAATTTTTAAAATGAATTTAGGTGTACACAACATCCTTAATGTTTGAACAATTGCAACAGATAATATTATTTTTAGTATTTTAAAATTGGCCTGTCGAAAATCCTTATACGTCATTGACCCATATGTTAGAATAATTTAAGAGTGGAAAAAAAATTGCACAATTGTATAGAATTGGATTCAATGCGTGCGAGATGTGGGCCGGATCTGGGCCGACACTATGTTGGTGTCTGGGACATCTACACCAAAAACATTAAAGCCAAAACAGACTATCAGCAGTCCTGAAAAAAACTAATCAAAAACTAACTGATTTTTTTAACTGAAAATAAATGTTTATTGACCCTTGGTGCTGCATAAAACCCTGACAGAGAGGACGAGAGGGAAATAACAGCTTTACCTCTGTTCTGTTTGCTCCGTCTGCTCATCTGTCCAGAAATCTGGCTCCATGTTCTTATCTAAAGTGCTCTGGCAAACAAAGAAACTGAAATGAACTTTGATTTAAATGCATGTTGTCTCAAATGTAGGATTAATGCTGTTTTTAAATGGGTTAAAAAAGGAAAGCATGTGGGGATTTAGTCTCAGTTGAAAACTTATCTTTTTAACTTAGCTTTTAGTTAAGGGTTCATTGAAGTAATAACTTATTCTCTCTCTCTCTCTCTCTCTCTCTCTCTCTCTCTCTCTCTCTCTCCTATACTGATCTCATATACAGTTGTGAGAGGGTGTATGTCTAAGAGTGTGTAGTCATGCCTTCATTTGCTATAGACATGGTAAATGTTTTTACACATGTATGTTTTAATTATAACTGTGAAGCACTTTGGGCAACAATGTTGTTATTAAATGTGCTATATAAATAAATAAAAGCTGAAGTAGTCTGTAAACACTATGAAGCCTGTCATGAGGGAACCCGACACCAGTGTAACTCCACCTGACTGCAGGTTATTTACCACGTCCTCCCTCTCAGGTGTGCATAAAGAGCGCATTATCTGTGGGCATGTACATTAATGATTGTAATGTTTGATCATCTCTGATTGACAGGTGTCATGTGTTCGCTTCATTAAAAAACATCAGTGAAATTATGTTTTTTTAGAGACCTGCACATTAATATTTATCCAGACTTGTTTAAAATGCATATGCAAGCAGATGTAAAGCACTCAGAGGAATAAAATTTCGCAATATTATACATTTATTTGTGCACATCAATCTAATTAGGAGTATTTGTAAAGGACACTTACCTGATTTTGAGTGTCCATCCAGCTCTCTGACCTGCTTGTCTTTCCTCTTACTCGCTGTGCACCTTTATCTTCCACTCAGCATTGTTCTTCAATAATGCAGCACTTCTATGGTTTCTCCTTCCGTGACTTCACGTTTCCTTTGGTGTGATCATACTCCTCCCATCAGTCTTCACATCTAATTAGATTCTTTAAGTGTTGCTGTCTTCATGCATTAATAAGTCATATAGACTAGCAAATTAATGTGCACATTGTGCAGAGCCTGAGTGTTATTTAACATACTGTATTTTGTTACATGTTCAAAACTTGTTACTGTATTTATTCATTTAAATGTATATTTTAGAACAACATACAGTGCAGAACATCAACATATTTCCCATATTTTAGAAGAACATATAGTGAGCTCCAGTATGTTTAAGACAAATGTTAGCAAACAATTTTCAAATAATTTGATTAGATCACAATCTACTTAAATGATGAAAGTTTAAAACGTGTTTTATACACTGTGAAAAAAAACAAAACAAGTGTGCTTAATTGTCTTAAATGTGTTTATTTTAAAAAACTACTTGTGGACTGTACTTTTTGTGCTTTATAGCACACCTATTTCAGCTTGGTCACACTTTATTTGACAGTGTCCTTGTTACACGTTAAATGTAGTTACTATAGTAATAACAGTAAATTATGCATAATTACATGCAACCCTAAACCAAACCAAACGCTAATCTTAACCATAACCCTATAATAAGTACATAATTAAGTTGTTCATTAATATTACTCAGTACTTACATGTATAATTACACTGTAATAAGGACACATTAAAATAATGTGTAACATTGATTTCATAATATTCTATATTACATTTGACTACAGTTTAGTTACAATGTTAAACCTTTTGTGTATGTTTTGTACTTTGAGGGTCGAGGGATAGCAGATTTACAGTGGCAGAGGAGGATCTACAATCTTCCCTGAGTCCAGCTAAGCAGTTTAGTAAAACTGCTGCACTAAGATCCATATCTCAACTCTCTCCCTGTCTGGACAGAACAGAATAACCAACCGAGAATAAAATATGTTGACCCTCGAGGACCAAACTCGTGAGTATTTGGAACCGGCACTATCCAAAGCACTCCCTTTGTGATGGTCCTCAAGGGTCCTTCTGCAGCTTTATTGAATGGGCTTTTTTCAATTGCAGTTCCCCCTTCACAATAGGTGAGGATCCAGATCCTGAGCTTGTGTATATGCCCGACATGGACCCCAAGCCAGTGCATATGCCTGCCACGGACTTATAATAAGTGAGCACTTACTGACCTGGATACCCTGGAGTGAACTCCCACCCATGCTCCCACCCCTGGGCTCTTTCCTTCCCTAGCAGTCCCACCCGGCTCATTGGAAGCTCTTCCTCCTCCGCTGGTTCCATCCAGTTCCCTGGCTCCCCTTCATCCTCCTGATCCGCTAGCTCTCCTCAGCCCTCCGACACAAACACAGTCTCTTGGTCACACTGATCCACCATTGTTTTCGGAGTAGTGGCCTCAGAATTTCGAACCGTTGTCTCCACCTCAAATTTACAAGCCCAGGGATGCTTCTCAATTCTTATTTGTGCATCCTCATTTCCTTTCCTCATTTCCTTTCCTCACGTCTCAGCTCCACCTCCTGTGGGATGCAAGGGGAAGGCTGCAAGGAACAGAAAATGAGGACGGAGGAATCGAAGGAAAGCTTATTTGTATATTGGAATATTCTTGATCACTCGAGTGTCACTTCACTGTGTCATCAGCTGCGCTCAAAGGATCTGCCCTTATGTTGTTAAAGTTTGGTTATTTAAGAAATTAATAAAAAATAAAGATAAAGCAAGATGCCCTGTTGATATATGTGAGATATATGGTTTATTTAAACAAAGGTAAAGCATACATTTTAATTATTGTGACAGATGTGAAGGGGGAGGATAATTCATATGTGCGTCAGGTTTCTCGTCAAGAAAGACTTCCTCATAGGATACACTACACCTGTGCATCCTCGCTCATCGCTACTCCGAAGCTTCCTCACTCCTCGTTCCTCGCCTCCTCGTTCCTCACTCCTCGTTCTTCCTCTCCTCCTCGTTCCTCATCCTCGTTCCTCACTCCACGTCTCCTCGTTACTCACTCCTTGTTCCTCGCCTCCTCGTTTCTCACTCCTCGTTCCTCACTCCTCGTTCCTCACTCCTCGTTCCTCACCTCCTCGTTCCTCGCCTCCTCGTTCTTCGCCTCCTCGTTCCTCACTCCTCGTTCCTAATCCTCGTTCCTCACTCCTCGTTCCTCACTCCTCGCTCTTCCTCTCCTCCTCGTTCCTCACTCCACGTCTCCTCGTTACTCACTCCTTGTTCCTCGCCTCCTCGTTTTTCACTCCTCATTCCTCACTCCTCGTTCCTCGCCTCCTCGTTCCTCACTCCTCGTTCCTCACCTCCTCGTTCCTCACTCCTCGTTCCTCACTCCTCGTTCTTCCTCTCCTCCTCGTTCCTCACTCCACGTCTCCTCGTTACTCACTCCTTGTTCCTCGCCTCCTCGTTTTTCACTCCTCATTCCTCACTCCTCGTTCCTCGCCTCCTTGTTCCTCACTCCTCGTTCTTCGCCTCCTCGTTCCTCACTCCTCGTTCCTCGCCTCCTCGTTCTTCACCTCCTCGTTCCTCACTCCTCGTTCCTCATCCTCGTTCCTCACTCCTCGTTCTTCCTCTCCTCCTCGTTCCTCACTCCACGTCTCCTCGTTACTCATTCCTTGTTCCTCGCATCCTCGTTTCTCACTCCTCGTTCCTCACTCCTAATTCCTCACTCCTCATTCCTCACCTCCTCGTTCCTCGCCTCCTCGTTCCTCACCTCCTCGTTCATCACTCCTCGTTCATCACTCCTCGTTCCTCATTCCTCGTTCCCAGCCTCCTCGTTCTTCGCCTCCTCGTTCCTAATCCTCGTTCCTCACTCCTCGTTCCTCACTCCTCGTTCCTAATCCTTGTTCCTCACTCCTCGTTCCTCACTCCTCGTTCTTCCTCTCCTCCTCGTTCCTCACTCCACGTCTCCTCGTTACTCACTCCTTGTTCCTCGCCTCCTCGTTTTTCACTCCTCATTCCTCACTCCTCGTTCCTCGCCTCCTCGTTCCTCACTCCTCGTTCCTCACTCCTCGTTCCTCACCTCCTCGTTCCTCACTCCTCGTTCCTCACCTCCTCGTTCCTCGCCTCCTTGTTCCTCACCTCCTCGTTCCTCATCCTCGTTCCTCACTCCTCGTTCTTCCTCTCCTCCTCGTTCCTCACTCCACGTCTCCTCGTTACTCACTCCTTGTTCCTCGCCTCCTCGTTTTTCACTCCTCATTCCTCACTCCTCGTTCCTCGCCTCCTCGTTCCTCACTCCTCGTTCTTCGCCTCCTCGTTCCTCACTCCTCGTTCCTCGCCTCCTCGTTCTTCGCCTCCTCGTTCCTCACTCCTCGTTCTTCCTCTCCTCCTCGTTCCTCACTCCACGTCTCCTCGTTACTCATTCCTTGTTCCTTGCATCCTCGTTTCTCACTCCGCGTTCCTCACTCCTAGTTCCTCACTCCTCATTCCTCACCTCCTCGTTCCTCGCCTCCTCGTTCTTCGCCTCCTCGTTCCTCACCTCCTCGTTCATCACTTCTCGTTCCTCGTTCCTCGCCTCCTCGTTCTTCGCCTCCTCGTTCCTCACCTCCTCGTTCATCACTTCTCGTTCCTCATTCCTCGTGGTGCAATTAGAGAACTGAGATGTCCTTCAAGATGGCTGAGCTTGATTGGTTTCCAGGTCATAAGATTCCAGGTTTCTCAGTCCTCGTATAATCCAACTCTACCTTGTCCCTCTGATCCAGCGGTTTCACCGTTGTTCTCCAGTCCTCCAGTTCCGCCTTGGTCTCCAGTCTCCCAGACTCACCTGTGTCTAGTTCAGTTTATCAATATCCTGTGCACTTATACTCCAGAGTTTGTTCTGTTCATGGTCAACTATTGTCTTTGTTGCGTTTGTGTTTGTTGCTGCCATTGAAATTATCTTGTTTATTTAATAAAACTGCTGCATTAAGATTCATGTCTCAGTTCTCTCCTGCCTGGATGTAACAAAACCTATAGCGTTTTGTTGTATAGCGCTAACAAAAGCAAACAAGAGATAAAAACGTATGTGCCGAAGCAACCATGTAGCTTGCTTGTACAAGACTTTGAGCTCTTTTATCATGGCTGGTCCTCAGGGGGCGTCCAGCTGCCGCTGCCAAAGGAGATTCATTCAGAATTAGTGGTATCTCATATCGTCTGGCTAATTCCTTATCAATAAAACAGCCTGCTGGGCCTTAGTAATTATGGTGTTTATAATAATGTACAATTACCATCACTAATAATTTGTGCAAACACTTCTTTTTTTGTGCACATCGACAACATACCTGAACTTGCTGTTGTAATTCTTCTCCTCCTCATCCTACACAATAGTAATTTCACATGTCTTAACATGTTCTGTGAGGATTTAAAGTAGACAGGTTAGTCCATACTTGTGGCAAACTGCTATTGGCATGCTGCTGAATGAGGATATTTGGACTGCGGTCTAGCTCTTTAACTGGGGCTATACAACAACTTTTACAAATATTTGGAGTATTTTATCCATATATCCACAATTTTATAGTGCCAGGAAGGAGAGCTTCCATCTAAACCAGGGATGGGCAACTTTGGTCCTGGAGGGCCACTGTCCTACAGAGTTTAGCTTCAACCCTAATCAAACACACCTGAACAAGCTAATCAAGGTCCTCAGGATTATAGAAAATTACAGGCAGGTGATTTTTTCAGGGTTGGAGCTAAACTCTGTAGGACAGTGGCCCTCCAGGACTAAAGTTTTCCATCCCTGATCTAGACGGTCCTCCTAAATAACAGTTCTGTAGTAAAACACCAACAAAATGGAAAGCCTCAAAACATAAACGGCAATTGTGTCAAATATATTGGTGACCATGAGACGGGACTCAGCACACAAGTAATGATTCAATGCTCAAGCATGTGAATGTGCATGGGGCTGAAATAATATTGTTTCTAATTAAAGCCAATTCAATTTCTAGCTGTGGCCCAATTCATTCATCAACCTAAGGGCCAGATTTACTATACAGGGCAAATTAGTGTACGAACATAATTCCAGCTGTTAGTTAATCTGACCCTATATTTTCCGAACAATTTGACAAATCAAAACTCTTTTAATAACAGTTCACCTACACCAACTATAAAAACATCATATCACTATGAAAGACGACCTAGCCAATGAGTTTTAGCAACTGCACATTTCCCGCTCCAACCATACATTACTTAGATGTTGTCCTGAAACAGCTCTAAAAGAGCACTAAACCCTTTCATAAAACTGATCCCTGTCACATTAAAAACAAGAAGCATTACATTTTGCATATATTTTTACAAGAACAACTAAACTAAGTTTAGTATACAGTAGCTGCAATAATTTAAAGATTTGTTTTTCTTAAGGCAAATATTTTTCTTAAGGCAAAATGCTTAGAATGTTTTTCTAAGCATTTTGCCATGTCCAGGTTGTTATACAGCGGAGAACATAATTATTTGATCCCCTGCTGATTTTGAAATCTTCACTTACAAAGAAATAAAGGGTCAATAATTTTATGGTTGGTTTATTTTAATGGATAGAGACAGAATATCAACGTTATAAATTGATTTGCATTTCAGTGACTGAAATAAGTATTTGATCCCAAGCAAAACATCATTTAGTACTTGCTGGAGAAACCCTTGTTGGCAAGCACAGAGGTAAGATGTTTCTTGTAGATGTTTCTCACCTGGCTAGGCCACTCCAAGACCTTAATGTGCTACTTCTTGAGCCATTCCTTTGTTGCTTTGGCGAAATGTTCTGGGTCCTTGTCATGCTGGAAGACCCATCCACGACCCATCTTCAGTGTTCTGGCTGAGCGAAGGAGGTTCTCGTCCAAGATTTTATGGTACATGGCCCTGTCCATCGGCCCCTCAATATGGTGAAGTCGTCCTGGACCCTCAGAACAGAAACAGCCCGAGAGCATAATGTTTCCACCTCCGTGCTTGACTGTAGGGATGGTGCTTTTGGGGTAATGGTTAGCATTCCTCCAAACACGACGAGTTGAGTTGATGCCAAAGAGCTCAATTTTGGTCTCATCTGACCATAGCACTTTCTTCCAAGCCTTCTCTGAATCATTAGATGTTCACTGACATTGAACATTGATCATTGACACCTTGCGGGTGCGGCAGGATTTCAATCCATTGCGGCGTAGGGTGTTACCAATGGTTTGCTTGATGACTGTTGTCCCAACTGCCTTGAGATCTTTAACAAGCTCCTCCCGTGTAGTTCTGGGCTGATCCCTCACCTTTCTCATGATCATCCTTACCCCATGAGGCCAGATCTTGCATGAAGCTCCAGACAGAGAGCAATTGATGGATATTTTGTATTTCTTCCATTTCCGAATAATGGCACTAACAGTTGTCTCCTTCTCACCAAGCTTCTTGCTGATGGTCTTGCAGCCCATTCCAGCCTTGTGTGGGTCTCCAATATTTTCCTGATGTCCTTTGACAGCTCTTTGGTCTTGCCCATGGTGGTGGAGAGGTTGGAATGCAAGATACAGAATCTGTGGACAGGTGTCTTTTATACACATAATGAGCTGACATTAGGAGTACTTTCTTAAAGTGACAGGACTAATCTGTGTTTCACATGGGCACATAACCAGTGTGATCAAATGCTGAACAATTTATAACCTTTATATAATGTGTTTTTTTCTGGATTATTTGGTTGATATTCTGTCTCTATCCGTTAAAATAAACCTACCATAAAAATTATAGACCCTTAATTTATTTGTAAGTGGGCAAACTTACAAAGTCATCAGGGGATCAAATCCTTATTTTCTCCACCTAAATCTCCTCTTCCAAGATCAGGGGCCGTATTCACAAAGCATTTTATCTTACCACTAGGAGTACTCCTAAATCGCACTAAAAGATTTTAGCTAGGAGTTTTCTCTTAAAAGTTATTCACAACGCCTTTCAGACCTACTCTTAGTAAAGAAAAATGACAACTCCTAAACTAAGAGTGAGTCTTTGCTGCTATGGATGACGTCATTACTCATGCACGAGCTTGACTGACGTGACCACCCTGATTGGCTGATGATTGTAACGCGGGAATGATTCCAAACCTCTCCCCTACGATGATGAGTGACAGGTGACAGGTCTGAGAATGCGTGTGCTACACAAGTAGTGTGAAGGACGGAAGATGATGAATAACTGAATAAATAGCCTAAATGAATAAAGAGTAAGGCAAAACAAATAGCCTATATCCTAATGAAACACATGGATTGATGCAATATCTTTGCAACATTATTGAATTAATCTGTCACTATATGCCTCTGCCCACGTTTGCAAAGAGAAGAACATTTTAATTTCATTCACAATGAAACGTTACAAATAGTTTACATGCAATGAGTAGCCTAGTTTTGGTTGTTGTTGGTGGCGTTATTGCATCCCTAGTTATGCCAACAATGTAAAATTGTTCCCTCGTGATTGGAAGCTCCTGTAGCCGCCGCATACGCATTTCAAAACATCGCAACCTGAAATGCCACAAAAAGCGGTTTGTGAATAGGTCTTAGTGAGTTAGGAGTCCTCTCGACTTCTTTTAAGCTGTCCCAGGCTTAGATGCTACTTTTAGGGCTAAAATGCTTCGTGAATTACTGTTAGTGAAAAAAATTAGGAGTCGTAAAGTTAGGAGTGACATGCCCATTATTTTTAGGAGTTGCTCCTAAATTCGCCAGTTAGGAGCTACTTTTAGCCTTAAAATTCTTTGTGAATACGGCCCCAGGGCCCATATCCCTAAAGAATTTTTGTGCAAAAAGTGGCTCCTAGCGGCCAAATTCTAAGAAAATTCTCAGAGTCATGATGTTTTCTTAGAATTTCCCCTAAAAGTGACACGAAAATCCCAGTTAATATAAAAGCTATTCCTCAAGATTCCTAGCGCTTAAAAGGGCTCCTAAGGCGAGATCTGCTAAGAGCAGGGAAGAGGACTTTTAGTGGCTTAGGAGTTCCCCTAAGCAGCTGCACAAAATGGCTAACAGAGGAGGCAGGAGAGATGTCCAACAACTGGGCCAGCAACAAACCTTGCTCCTCAGTCCAGTTCGGCTTGCGATTCCTTTTTTTCTCCATTTTCTGTGTTTGTAGGATATTTGTTAACAAGCCTTCATAAATAGGCCAGCCAGCAATCACAGACATTGATAAAAGCTGAGCCGTGTTACCCTCGTTAAGACCACACTGATTTGTAACGTTGCAATTTCTACTTCATTAAAGGGATAGTTCACTTTGAAAATAAATTTTGATATGTTTTAGCTTACCTCAAGGGCATCCAAGATGTAGGTGTCTTTTTTTCCGCAGTAGTTTCAATTTGGATATTTTTAGGTCAAACCGTTCTTGTCTGTCAGTCATTTCATGCAGGTCTACTGTCTCACTGTCTCAAAGAGCATGCAAAAAGTCCAAATTAAAACAATTCCCCATCGTCCAAATGAAACAATTCCCCATCGTAAGTACACATTGATGGCCTAAGACACGAAACGAGCGGTTTGTATGAGAAAACGAACAGTATATATATCGTTGTTATCTCTTGAAAACAGCACACGTCCAAATGATCTGACGGCGCAGGCGGGTATAGATATATACATAGATGTCGCCTTGGCTACGGTTTTGTTCCAATGAACTGCAGTAGCCAAGGCGACATCTATGTATATATCTATACCCGCCCGCGCCGTCAGATCATTTGGACGTGTGCTGTTTTCAAGAGATAACAACGATATATATACTGTTCGTTTTCTCATACAAACCGCTCGTTTCGTGTCTTAGGCCATCAATGTGTACTTACGATGGGGAATTGTTTCATTTGGACTCTGTGCTTGTGATTTGAGACAGTGACCATCGACCTGCATTATATGACTGACAGACAAGAACGGTTTGACCTAAAAATATCAAAATTGAAACTACTGCGGAAACAAAGACACCTACATCTTGGATGCCCTTGAGGTAAGCTAAAACATATCAAAAATTAATTTCAAAGTGAACTATCCCTTTAAGGACAGCCCCTTGAGATAGGCCATCTTGTTTTCAATGGGGTCCATATGGGAGTGAAAGTACAAAATATGCCAGCTAGGATATTAATATGAGCAAATAAGACACGAATCATTATTTGAACAGGGTGTAATGAGCTTAAGTTTTCACATATTTTAGATTCTAATGTTAGGCTATAACCCCTACAGCTTACTATTCATTTTCCAGATATTTTCTTGAATGTGAAATATTATTTACAATTACAGTCTGCATAAGATTAGAGTGTATAATTATGTTTATTGATTTGAGGGTACATCCTTTGCTCATTATCACCAAAAGTTCATTTTCATCAAACTTGTAGGATCAACCAATCACGGCTTTTGAAATGATGACTCATACCTAGCAACGGGGTCAACCACACCTCCTCACTAAGATAGGATTTTCCATCCATTCCTTGCTCAGAGTTCACTGAAAATGTTCTGGAATCACTTCTAAGCTAAAACTCCTGGCAAGGAATTTTTAGGTTAAGTTAGGAGCTCTCTGAGAGGATTCTCAGAATCTTTAGGGATACGGGCCCAGATCTCCAAAGTTTATGAATATAACACAGAAATGAACTCACTGGTGTGCAATTGTGTCACATTCTCACTTTGTTTTCAGTTTGCAGTTTCCATTGTTGAGTTTGTTGTCATGGTTTCAGATTAGTTGCAATTCAGTTCAGGTGTGTGTTGTTAATTATCCTTGTTTGCACGTGCAAGTTTTCAAGTTCCTCTGTTTCTGTTCACTGCTTACGGTCTCATCTGTGTCTTTTCATACCTGTCAATTAAAGAGTCTGGATTCTGATTGGTTGAATTGTTTTTTATTGTATCTGCCAAATTATAATTTTATTGATATTGCCAACTAGCACAGTCTGAAGTAATGCATTATGTTCATGTTGTACTTTTTTTTTTCCCAGGTAGGATGAATGTCACAGAAACTTCCTCATTAGCTCATTGTTTAGAAGCATGAGTTGCACTGTAACAATTTCATAAACAATGTCTTGTAAATAGTTTTTCTCATTACCCTAATACAGTTATTCAATTAGTTTACAATTGCTTACACAATTAAAATTAAGTTTAAATTAAAAGTAATATAACAAATACTAAATACTACCATGATGTATTAATATTTGACTTTTAATACTTGATCGTTTCCATATTACATTATTGACTGACAATATATTTTCACAGAGTAATGAGAATGTGAAAAAAAGGTATGTGTACATGTCATGAAAATAATGCCACAATGCAAATATAAAGAGCTAGTCCCAATCATTCATTTAGGCAAAATATACTCCTTGTCTAAATTTTTATGATGAAATGTGACTGGCTTTTTTCAAGACATTTTTTCATGTCATATTACTGTGGTTGTGTTGGGAATATCTTTATTGATATAATGCTGCATAGGCAAAAACCTGTATACTATAAAAATCTAAATCTGAAAATGCAACAAAGCACATGACAAGTGTAAACATACAGTTCTTATTTAGATAGGATGGCCATCTTCAAGTGATTATTTCAATCAGAGATTCAGCTCTCTCAGTCCAAGGTTGTGTCGTCTCTCCCCCGGGCATTTGCTGGCCATGGGTGGGGCTCTGGGGGCAGTTTGGATGGGTGGAGGAGTGAGAACATGTATTGACCCAAAAGGTCTGGAGGTTTCTTGTTTAACAGCCTGGAGAATGACATAAAAAAAAAGAAATAAAGAAAGTCACAAACTGGTCTTTCACTGATTCTGATGCTCTTTACTCAGACTTTTTGGAATACTCTTTGAAACTCTTTGTAAAGTTAGTTACACTACAAGCTATTAGCAAACAGAAACTAACAACGCTGGACAAGTTGACTATTTTTTGGATAACTTTAGTTAGCTTTGAGCTCATCTGCGAGTGTACTTTGAAATACTTATCAAAACAAACTTTTAACAGACGTTATGTCAGAACGACTGACAAATTGGTATCTCACCTGAGAGCCCAATCATCTTCAAGTGTAAACTAAACGATCCAATGCACACTGCATGCGAGATTTGCATCGCATGCTCCATCCCACAGCGTGGGTATAAATAGTTAGGAGGGAGTCAACACCGGCAGGGATGGCAGAGTGGACTCTGCCAAGGGAAAGACACAGGCTTGCCGACAGGGGAGACGTACAATGGAAGAATACACATATGGGATCACCGTAGGGATCACAACATATGGGCGCCTAGCATAGGGGTCAACCAATAGGCGTACTTACGATTGTTAGGCCTGGCGTTGGACACTCCGCCACGGCCGACTTCCAAAGGTGGTGGAGGAACACAACAGGTTCTCCAGCTGAGGAGGAAGATAAGCGCACATATCCGGGGAATGGCACAGCAAGCGAGACACCTACCGGGTCCCCGGTATTCACCATCCAATTGGGGCAAGTACATGAGAGGACACTTGCTCTACACGCAGACTATAAAATCTGGCAAACAAGTTGGGTGTCGTCCAGCCCGCAGCTCTACACATATTTGTCAGCGAGGAACTGTGTGCGAGCACAAAGGAGCAAGCTACACTTCTGGTAGAGTGAGCTCTCAACCCGAGGGGGCACAGCACGGGCACGTCTTGGGCCTGGTACGCCAAGACGATGACATCCACAATCCAGTGGGCCATCCTCTGCTTAGAGACAGCCTTTTCCTTCTGCTGGCCTCCATAACAGACAAAGAGCTGGTCTGAGGTCCTGAAGCTTTGCGTTCGGTCCACGTACAGGCGCAAAACACGGACAGGACAGAGAAAAGCTAGGGCTGGCTCTGCCTCCTCCAGGGGCAGCGCTGGTCCCTGAAAGGAGTGGCGGGAACCTTGTGCATTTATCCAGGACGGGGTCTCAGGATAACATGAGAGTTGTCCGGTCCGAATTCCAGGCACGATTTTTTGACCGGAAATGCTTGCAGGTCCCC
This sequence comes from Scardinius erythrophthalmus, assembly GCF_964197995.2. Lineage (NCBI taxonomy): Eukaryota > Metazoa > Chordata > Actinopteri > Cypriniformes > Leuciscidae > Scardinius > Scardinius erythrophthalmus. The sequence continues at coordinate 36,319,606 of NC_138234.1, forward strand.
TACCCTCTTGATGGAAGCCAGCGCAGTCAGGATTTTAATTGACAGGATTTTTAGCTCAATTGACTGCAGCAGTTCGAAGGGCGCTCTCTGCACTGCCTTAAGCACCAATGAGAGATCCCATGGGGTGAGGAAGATTTAGCCTTCTCGCACCCCTTAGGAACCTGATGACCAGGTTGTGCTTTTCTAGAGATTTACCATCTACTGGATACTGATGTGCGGCAATCACGGCAACATACACTTTCAGGGTGGAGGGAGACAGCCTACGCTCCAGTCCTTCCTGCAGGAAGGAAAACACAGCTCTGATCTCCGTGGGGTCTTCCCGGTGAGAAGAGGGGGCTCTCGCCAAAGTGATGGTGTTTACCACCGCCTTGGGTTGATCACCTAAGTCCTCTGCATCCCGTCTAGAGACCATATGTGGAGGTTTCAGAGGTCTGGATGCGGGTGCCAAAGGGTGCCCCATCTCTGAGAAAGCAGGTCCTTCCTAAGAGGAATGAGCCAGGGAGGGGCTGTCGCGAGGAGCATGAGTTCTGAAAACCAGGTCCGGTTGGGCCAATACGGGGCAACTAACAAGACCTGCTCCTTATCCTCCCTGACTTTGCTCAGTGTCTGTGCAAGGAGGCTCACTGGGGGAAATGCATATTTGCATAGCCAGCTGTGTACCAGCATGTTCGTGCCGAGGGTCTCCTCGGTAAGGGAGTAAGCCTACTGGCAGTGGGACGTGTCCAGAGAGGCAAACAGGTCTACCAATGTGGGTCCGAAGCGTCTCCAGATCAGCTGGACCGCCTGGGGATGGAGTCTCCACTCTCCCGGTAGCTCCTGCTGTTGTGAGAGCTCGTCGGCTGCACGATTGAGCAAGCCTGGAATATAAATGACACAAAGCAACCTCAGATGTTTCTGACATCATAGGAGGAGATGGTAGGCAGGTTGCCACATGCGACTAGAGCGTAGACCACCTTGACGGTTGATGTACGCAAGTACGAGAATAACTGTTACGAGGCTAGTTGATGTGCTAGCCTCGTAACAGCGATTTGAAGCGGCCCAGCGCAATTCGTAGTGCAAGCAACTCAAGGCAATTGATATGCCAATGCAGTTGGGGTCCTGTCAACACCCGAAATTGCATGCCCATTGTACGTGGCACCCAAGCCGGTGGTGGAGACATCTGTGAAGATAACACTTGTTCTAGGTGACAACGCAGTGCTGAAGTGCCAACTAGTCTCTCCCTATGGAGGATCCCTCTACCACTATACAGATAAGGCATGTCGGGAAAATTCGTTTCGCGTTGAAAGCAACAAAATAAAATAAAATTCTTTATCAAAATTTATAAGGAAAGACAAGTACTTTGTTAAGGCTTGGCTTGTAGGGAATTCCAAACCTGCGTATATTTAAACGCACATAACTATAGAACCCATTCTAAATGCGCATGTGAACGCCATCAGCGTTTCTCACAGGTTCGCGTTTAAAGTCTGTGTAGAGGGAATGGTGTCGTCTTAGTGGCCCCTAATTTAATAACAAATGATCGTTGCAACGGAAGCAAATCAATCAAAATTAACTTTAGATGGAAAATAACTTAACTCTGCTGTAAAGCCGAAACAATCTCTGTTACCTTAAATTATACGCTTATCTCTGTAAAGCTGCTTTGAAACAATCTACATTGTTAAAAGCGCTATATAAATGAAGATGACTTGACTTGACTAGGGGAACTCCAATGCAGGGTCCGACCATGGGCTGAAGGTTTGGCGACAGGCCGGAGTGATTGTCACCCAGTGCGTGCTGCGTTGCCACGTCCATCTCGGGACTTGGCTGTGAAGCCAGTGGTGTAGCAGCCTCATATGAAGCAATCCGAGCGGCGTTAATGTGGCTGCCATATGCCCCAGGAGCCTCGGAAATAGTTTCAGTGTGGCCGTTGTCCTGCTCTTGAGTGAATTCAAGCAGTTCAACACCAAGCGAACACGTTCCTCTGTGAGGTGTGCTGTGAGACCGAGTCCAACTCCATCTCCATACCGAGAATAGAGATCCTCTGCGTGGGGGAGCTTGCTCTTTTCCCAGTTGACCCGAAGCCCCAGCTGGCTGAGGTGTCTGAGCACCACGCCCCTGTGTTCACACAACTGCTCTCGCGACTGGACCAGTATGAGTCAGTCGTTGACAGTTTAGAAAGCTCACGCCGTGTTCTCTCAGGGGAACAAGGGCCTGGGCTGGGAAGCACTAGCCAGGCCTCCAGAGACCATACAATGCAGTGGGGCAGCGAGGTGGAGCACAGGGCATAGGGTCCCGGGTCTGAGCACGCGTTGCAACACTTACCTGGCTCCACGTTTTGGTAGGGGGTGTGTACAAAGGCATTGCGTCCTTGATTCGCACCGAGGTGCCGGCTGGCGATAGAAGAGTGTATAAGAGTGGCAAGGCATAGCATAGCACACTGCCATCTGTGCCCTCTTGGGATAGAGGAACCGCAGGGGAATGGACTACCTTGGCGATGAGCAGACTGAGGGGCAGCTCACAAAGGTCTGGTCGCACTTCAGAGCAGGCTCTCGACTGATCCGCCTGCTACTAGACTGCCGAGAACTGCTGGGCACACTCCTCAAAAGCATAGCCGAAAAGGCCACCTTGTGAGATGGGAGCTTCGAGAAAGTGTGCTGTGTTGACATCTCGCACCCCTACAAGGTTTAGCCAGGGGACATTTCTGGACCACCAAGATGGACATCGTCCAGCCGAGGGCCTGCGCTGCAACTTGATCACAGTCAGTCATGGGGGCGGGGCAAGGCGATTTACGCGTCGTGCTGCGCCCCCAGACAACAGCCACAAAGCTCAGAATGAAATCGAGCGCGCAGCAGCCCAGGAAAGCATGGCTGTCAACTCTGAACCTGATTCAGCATGAACAAACCATTACAGTGGGAAGCTCAGCACCATCTTCATTTCCAATTTTTTAAATTGTGTATGCAATTTACAGCTGCATTTTCTTTTCTTTTTTTTTTATATGTCCCACCCAACTTCCTGTTTCAAAAGGAAATACGTCAGGTGATTTTATGTGGATATTTGGATTGCTACACTGCAGCAGGATTTTGAGGGGGAAAAAAAATCAGAACTGTTACACTACTGAATAATGTAGTTGAGTTAGTAACATTGTTACTTTTAGTCACTCTCCAACAGTGCAAACCACCCACCATTGGTTGAAAGATTTCACATTTGACCTCTACAGGAACTTTGATCTCCAGTCCGTCGTCAACAGTGGTGTGTGAACCAGTGCAAAACCCCTTGTGCTTTAGCAAACAGAAAAAATGGTTACTACACTTACACTTTTAATGGCAACGGCAATATAAAGCAAGTTTAAAGAGTGCTCTTTATATTTGGTTTAAAAATTGGTTTAATCTTGTATTACTGGCTTGTCATTTATTGAACTGAATGAGTGCTTACAGCTGACTCTGAATCCTTCAGCAGGCATTGCGTGAGGTCAGTGTCTGTAGTGTTTTTCTTGCAGTCAGTCTCTTGAATAGTGAACTCCACAAAGTAAGACGGACCCACAACCCACTGCAAAACACACAATACACATCTCCTGCCATGTGTGCAGGACAGAGCCACTCAATCCATTGATTTATTGGTGTTGACATACCTGCATGCTGGCTGCTGTTATATTCAGAAGAGCATAGAAATGTGGGAAAGTGTGCTCTTTGTTAAATTTCTGCAGGGCCAGCTTTGTGGTCTCAGATATAACTGGATCATCTAACCGTTCTGCAGTTGGACAGTCGGGGCAAGTGTTTATTACAGCTCGAGCTGCCACTGTAAAACAGTGAGGACAAGTCAACATTTCACGAAGAACATGCTCTATATTATTATAGCCCTGGACAAAAGCATTATATAAAGCCAGATAGTCATTATTATGTTGCTATTATTTAGAAAATCTGTAATCCAAGTTATTTCTTCTGTGGACTAATTAAATAGCACATATAACATGCTCTCTCTCATTCAGTTCTTTGTGTCGTCCACTGTGTAAAGTTTTCATTTTCTAGTTTAATCTGGAGACTTACAGATATCTAAACAAATGTTTTTGCTCAACATACATGTTAAAATGAATGCTGAAGTCTTCCAGGGCCATTTTTAGTACAGTCAGTAGCAGCATCATCAGTGAAATATACAATTTAGTGGTCATTATCTAAAAATATTTATATAACCTAATGCTGAGAGTGACCAATCAGAATAAAGTATTCTTTAGAGTAACAAAATGTGTACTATTATAAATGTTCCATTACAACTTTGAGAGGCAAGTTGTCGATTACCACAGAAATAATTTCAGCTCAACCCCTCAAATTTACTAATATGACAACTCCTTTACCATGACCTTATGGGAAAGCAGTCTCACACCAAGGACATTTTAGGTCATTTTAAAAAGCAAAATGGCACAATAATTAATATAAACCCTTTAACAAAAATATGAGCAGCAAAGTTCTGCAACTCTCTGCAAGTCATCTCTAAGATGTGACGTAATTATTTTTGTGGTAATGGACAGAACATTTCAGTAAGCGTGGTTCAATGCAGTCACAGCAGACCTTGTTGGATGGTGCAGTTGTAATTCTGAACTTTGACGGTGCTCTGAAGGGAAACAGATGCATCACATGTTCCGAACACCTAATATAGTTTAGATAACAGTAAACTCTTTGGTCAAACAGGATACAAATATATACCCAAGTATAATATAGCATATTAAAGTAACTGATAGTTCTATCTAGAGTAAAATACATACCGGTAGACTACCAATCCCCTTAATGGCACAGGATTTCCATTTTCTCCTGCTGATCGCATGACATTGTGTTTCCAGAACATCTATCGTCAGGTGTAAATGGCTCACGCCTTCTGCCTTTGTTACAAGCAAACAAGATAACAATCAAACCAGCATGAAATAACATTTCTAAAACCCAAGCTTTTCCTGATAGCGGGTTTTTTTGGCGCCCAGAATATTTTGTTGCATGAATATCTGAACATACAATAAATCAAATGAAAGAACAGAGCCTCTGCTTTTAAACAAACAAACATACATTCTTTTTTGAACAACACTTGAATGTGGGTAAGTTTCATAAAACAGCAACATTTTGAGCAAAAAGCTGAGAAAATTGCCCGTTTGTCAAAAACTACATCCAGATTATATTCAAAACGATGATCAAAACACAGATGGAGTAGATCGAGTCCATCAATACCCCCAAAGCATCACAGTTGTTAAAACTTCCTGGGTCGACATTTCATTCAGTAACATTAAGGCAGTTTTGATTAATATGCTGTTTTATGTTTGATTATCGAGTTATTTTACATTTGCGTACGCAATCTATCACTTGTTTCAGCTTCTTCACTTGCTGTTTTTATCCTGAGATTCTGTACCATTTCTGAAGATGTGTCATAGCGCTCTCTCCTGTATGAGAGTAGAGAACAGTGAAGACATGTACAGCCGGAAAAAATTCAGTCAGTGGTGGGGAAAGTTATCTTCTTAAAGTCTTTTCAAATTTAAGTTGCATTTGTTGAAAAATTTAAATGCACACTTTCATATTTTAAAGATCATTAAAATATGAAAGTGTGCATTTAAATTTTTCAACAAATGCAACTTAAATTTGAAAAGACATCAAGAAGATAACATTTACTCTGATCATTTATTTTTATTTTAAGTATTTTTGTACAAGGCTAGATTAATTCATATTATGTGTCTTTTCAGATTTCAGTTTCAAAAATAAATATTTTTGGTAAAAATTATAAATGTTTTTTGTTTGTATTTTTAAAAATATCTGATAATTTATTTACTTATTTAATTGGACGCGGAAAGGTTAATTCAGATTCCAAATGTCATAATATTTGTGAAAAAACTTATCTTGAAAAATAAATTCGAATTTGTAAAGTTTCAAAAATCGAGCACACTCATATATTCACAATGTGTGTATCTTCCATTCATTCCATAACTTTTGAAAAATAAAAAGAAGAAAATAAACATGGCACAATACTGGGGCTTCTCACCGTGACCATCTGTCAACAGTTCTTCCCCTCACTGACTGAGTCAACTTGAAATGGACTTGGACTCTGACAGCTATCTGTTTATTTAGACTACTGTTTTGGGGATGTATTGGTAAGTATTGTGTTGGAATATTCTGTAATTGCTATACACTGACTATAATTTGAACATTTAAGCTTGTTTTAAAGTTAATTATGTTGCTATAGCATGAAAGTGCCTCCACCTCGGGCATCAATGAACCTTACTGTAGTCCACAATCCTTTTTGCATAACATATATTTAATATATCAGCATGTATGAACATGAGAAGAGGAATAGTTAAAAAATATATACTGAAAAACAAATTGAAAATAGTTCGAATGTCTAAAGTGGACCATCAGAATAAAGTGTCAACTTTATTTACTTGATGGTAACTTTGCGACATCCTTTTTTTCTCTCCAAGATTTCATCCTAGATCCTTGTTCACCACTGATCCATGTGCCTTTTTCATATAAGAACCAATTCAAATGCATCCACATAGATGAAAATGATGCTGGTATCAACACACTCACCTTTATGTCGTGTTTGACATCATAAAGTCGGTTGAGTGTAAGGATATAGCCTTCCTGTCTGTCTGCATTGATCTGCTCTAAGGCCTCCTCCGCTGCCTTCACCACAGCTGTGTCGTGGCATTCGGCCGGCACTGAGGAGCTGCTGCCATGCTGCCAGAACACACACACGAACAAGACCAGGAGGAAAGACTGCATCCTCATCTCCAGATTCCTCACACACCCTTGTGCTAGAGAGAACTCAAAGACATGGCAGATGAGAACACAGTTCAACTCTTACACAAAACACTGAACTTTCACCTGCAGCGATCAGCAAACAGTCTTTATCTGCTACTGCTCTATATGCTCCTGTCTGCTTACCAGTAAACAGTGATGCAATACAGGTCGAAACTACAGCACTGGAGACACTGCGGTCCTCTTTACACCAGGCAAGGACAAGCGCTTCCTATCCGGAGAGTTTTTGGATCTTCTTCATAGTGATCTAACAGTGATCCAAATCCCACTTACCTAAAAACCAACGACAACAAACAACACACCAATTACATTAGCAATTGTGTTGACCATAACATGTTCCTTCATTAATAAAAGAAAAAAAAGATCTTCTCTTCTTTATGAACATTCTGTCTGCAACAAATGAGAATAGGATAGAAAATAAGAATAGCACAGACTAATAATTCAAATAGTACTAGTATAACGCAGGGGATTTGAATCGTTTAGATACTACTAACACTTTAACCAGATAAACAGATGCCCACAAACCTCAGTGAACTGAAGCAACGTTGTAAAGAAGAGGGGGACAAAATTCCTCCACAACGATGTGAGAGACAGTCATACTAAACGTACTTTCTTTTTCACGACTGTATTAGCTCTCAAATAACGCTTCTTACCTCTTTTGTTTTGTTTTCCAAGTTGTTGCACAAAGAAATAACCTTTTACTTGTTTTTAACTTATAATGGCCAATAGACCACTGATTTGTTGAAATAATGCGCTCAATTGTACCGGCGAATGGTTTCTGTTCTCCGCCTCCTTTGTCATTATCTAACTTTGACACTCGGGCCAGAGAGTATCTCCAATTTGTATGTATATACAGTACTTCAGTAAATACTTTCTTACATTCCACCACTGGTACTGTGCGAAAAGAAGCAAACTGCATGAACTTGGAATGAGAATCAATATTTTGGTAGATCTGACTAGACTGGGTAAACCGGCGATGTGATTTGGCCCTGCAGCTCAGCCTGGACACCTGTACACTCTTCTACCCTACTTCCTTTACAAATTTGAGGGAACCAATCACAAACTGGCGTATCCACCTGGCGCGCTATTGGCGGGTTTAATCCAATCCAATTCCTTTTAACCTCTCGACGATGCTCAATGGCTTCTTTTTGGCAAACAAATCGCTCGGGTGGGTGTAAGTACCACTCACGTTCATGTTTTTTTTTTGTACAACCTGCAAAACTCGCTCGATTCCATTGCTGGTTCTGCAAACCGCTGATCAACACATTTGGTTACACGTTTCCTGCCTGGAGTTTTCGCGTCGCTCTGCAAAGTACGTCACCTGGATCGTTGGTCTGATTGGTTGAAGAACTATCCAATTGTGCACAATTGACTCCAATTGAGTCATTTGAACTCTGCCTGTTGATCACGCCTAGCCTGGGAAAACCCAGACTACTTCCGGCGAATTTTAATTCTCTCTCCAGGATAGTCTGGAGAAGAGCCCATTCAAACTCATTTCTGTGCCGCAGAAATCGCTGCACCAATCAGAAACGTTTGGGGAGGGATTTACATGATGATGACGACAGCGCAGCGACACTGAAGATTTCATTACAAAGATGGATGCCGCCGTGGAACATCACTCGTTCGAATCATAGACAGTATACAGGGATTAAAGTGAAAAAAATTCTTCTGACTGAAATTTTTTTTTTAGGCCAAGTCATATTCCTTTAACTTTTTAAATAGTCGAGACCAATAGCGTTTTAAGGGGAGACGTTTTAAACCGCTTTAATATTGCCAGTAGGCGTATTTTAAAAGATATATTTTAATCTATGAAAACCAGGCATGGAACATACTAATATAATTAATAATTTGCATATATATATATATATATATATATGCAAATTATAACACGTTTACACAAAATTTGTTAACACACAAGTAAGTTTCTTTTCCCCCTTACTTAACATAAATTGCAAGAATATGACTAATAGTAAAGACTAGTACTAATAAATACAGTGCTATGCATAAGTTTAGACACCCATGCTAAAGTTGACTAAAAGAGGAATAAAAAAAATCATCTTTTGGAAATTGAACTTAAAGGTATAGCGGAGGATCTTTCTGAATTTTAGATAAGTCCCGCCCTCTCCACTTTTTGAAAAGTTTGATTGATTCACCAGAATGATTGACAATTAGGAGGACCAATAGTATAGGGTATCCACCCGGAAGTAAAAAGATCCTCCGCTATACCTTTAATGCCTTAATTTAAAAAATTAGGAAAAATCCAACCTTTAAGGACACCAATTTTCTTTGTGAATGAATAATGTATCGTAAATAAATAAATGTTCTTCACCCCTATGTTAAATTCCCATAGAGGCAGGCAGATTTTTATTTTTAAGTATTTTTTTAATTTATTTTTTAGGATACTATGAATCCTGATAAAGTTCCCTTGGCCTTTGGAATTAAAATAGCCCCACATCATCACATAGCCTTCACCATACCTAGAGATACTTTCCATAAGATCATCTCTCAATGCAAATCAAACTAGCTATTAGGCTAACTGAAATACAACCATGCCAATCTCTAGGTATGGTGAAGGCTATGATGATGTGGGGCTATTTTAATTCCAAAGGCCAAGGGAACTTTATCAGGATGCATAGTATCCTGGATCCATGAAGTAACTGGCCTTTAAAAATAAAAATCTGCCTGCCTCTATGGGAATTTAACATAGGGGTGTCCAAACTTATGCACCCTGTATTTTAAGGAAGAACATTTATTTATTTACGATACATTATTTATTCACAAAGAAAATTGGTGTCCTTTAAGGTTGTATTTTTCCTAATTTTTCAAATTAAGGCATTAAGTTCAGTTTCCAAAAGATGATTTTTTATTCCTCTTTTTAGTCAACTTTAGTATGGGTGTCTAAACTTATGCATAGCACTGTAAACATTAGGCCTAGGCTAAAGCTATTAAATAGCAGTCCCAAACTAGTTTTTGTTAATACAATGTTGGTATGAGCCACTACAGTCATTTAAAAATATAAAAAATAACACAAAGAAAAATAGTGGCATTTTGGGGTTATATGGAAACGACAGTTACCATGGTGCAGGGGCGTAATTTGTGGGGGGGTTAGGGGGGAGATAACCCCCCCAATATTTAAATCTATGCATTACAACCCCCTCAAAATGTATACCATGATCACATGAAAAATATGCAGAACCCAAACTTCAACCCCCCCAATGTTCAAACCAAATCTACGCCCTTGCCATGGTGAATACACAATATTAACAATAACTGTTAATGAAACATGGAAACTGGTGAATAGAATGAGAATCATACCTGCATTACTTTTATTTCGTGTAATTTACAACGTAACGGCGTTGCATGCTCGTAGTTTCTTTTGCACTTGATCAGTGAAGCAATACAGCGCGCGCCGCTGAATTTGCGCGTGCAATTGAGAGTGCGCTACGAGAACAGGATATAACGACTGACAGGACAAGAAAGTCCGTTTTTCTGAGGTGAAAAACTTTATTTCAGCGTACACTTATGTCACTGCCTGCCTGGTATTTCTTATTGTGCTGGGTTTTCTGAAGTAGTCATGATTCGCCTCTCATAACATAACATGCTCTAAACACGCACGCAGTGTGGAAAAGGAGGAGCGGAGGCGCGGGGAGCAAGGATGACAGCGCAAATTTGAACTATATCGATGTGATATGGTCTAATTCCATATTGCATTTAAAAAAATATATCGATATATTTTTTATATCGATATCGCCCAGCCCTACCTGCATTATAAGTGTGTCACTGAAATATAGTTCTACCTCAGCGCTCAGCTGTAGCCTGACATGCACTTTCCGTGAGCGGTAATTGAAAACCCGGAGTGGACCATGAGCGGAGTGATTACAGAGTGCTTAGAGTGGAGAGAGGAACGTGCTTTTGCTCCACTCCAGGCTTTGATCACATCCCCCTCAGCAGGGTGAATACACCTCGTCTTTCCTTAATTTAAGACCTATTCAAACTAAAATTAAGATATTTATTACACTATTTGAGAAATGAAAGCCTATTTACGGCCTTAAAATTATGAAAAGTGAATTTAAGACTTTAAGGACAGACTGGAACCCGCAATGACGGAAATCCGTCATGGACTTACTGCAATTAACGGAAATCCGTCGTAGCGACGGAGAACTTTAATCCCTGAGTATATAAACGAATCAGTTATCACGTCTGTTTTGAGCAATTTAAACTTACCGTTTTCGTTAAAACCGGAGCAAAGAACAACACTCGAAGCATACGTCATCTCCTTCATCGATCTGATGAATTCAGACTTCATCGACTAACCAATTGGGCCCAGAGGAATTTGAGCTACGTCGGTTGGTGACGCCCCTTTGGAAATGATTTGTCTACATAGCTTCGCCAGACCCTACACTCAGTTTCAACTGAGAAGGGTCTGGTTTTAACCAGGCTAGATCACGCCTCTTGTGCAGAAGAAAATACAGCGCAGGCTCCCCAGACCAATATTCAATCTTAAAAGATTGAGCTTGGTCAGGTGATAGCCAGACTAAGATTTGACCTAAAAATTGGAAATGGGGTTATGGCTCAGGTGGTACAGAGGGCTGTGCACTGCTCTGTGAATGTGTGTGTGTGTGAATGAGAAACATATGTAAAGAACTTTGGATAAAACCATGTATAAGTGGAGCATTTAACATTTAAATTGCTATTGCATTTAAGACCAGTGTTTTCCTATTAAGCCCACTTCAATGTGGAAATATTTCTCCCTTTAAATCCATTTTTATTTCAGTTATGACTAACGGGGACTGATCACAAAATTTGCTTTGCATTATCTTACTGACATAATGTGCACATATTTGTCTGCCAGTGTCATCAAAAAAGTGAATTTGATGTTATTGAACACTTCAAATGTTGCCTTTACCAAAATGTTAACTTCTTGTATTATAGTATTGACATACAGTATATTTTGTGTTATAACAATATTGAATAATAATGTGTTGTAAAGTTATCCCTTGTCTCTATAGCTGTGGAGAAAAGGTGGGAAGACGTGTTTAACTCCTCTGAGTCTCTGGGAACATTCCCGTCTGGGTGTAATAAGAACCAGAAATTAAACCTTAGGAGGTGCGTTTCCAAATTCACACTAAAGAGTTGAGTTTCTGAAATACAGTACATGCAAATGTAGCAAGTGTCTTAGTATGACAGCGTTTTAATGATTGTAGTTCTTTATTCAATATTCACTGCAGAAGGAGATCTTTTCCTTCTTTGGAAGTAGAAGAGCCATTAAATAAATAAAAAAGATGCTAGAAAGCTCTTCAAGGAATTTCACTCCTCTCCAATTGGGGGCATTGGGCGTCCTGAAAACACACACGGCAGTGAGCTCCAGATTTTACTGGCTTGGCATGTGCATTGATATTGACAACTTTGTCTTTGAGTTTTGAAAACAGCTATTTTCTTAAAGGTCTTGGAATGCAAGAATGCCAGAAGATTGGAAAACCTTTGGCTGCTGCACAGCCATTAGAGTGAATAAAGGTATGAAGTCTTAATACTAAAGAAAAGAAGATGGAGCTCTGCTGGAACCTGTGTTTGCATGGAGTTCCTGAAAAAGAAAATGAAAATGCCAGAACTGAATCTATCCGCATTTGTGTAGTCACCTTTCCAGAGGAGAGCAAAACTCTTCCAGACTCTGTCCACCGCATTGGGAAGAGACTTCCGAATACTTCAAGGTCGCGCGCTTCCGCTTTGTCAACCTCAGTAAGTTCGGTTATTTGCCGTTCATTGTTAAAAGAGCTATTTCTATTATTTCTCTCAATGCCAGGTGTCTAAGAGACATTACTAAAATGAAGGCTTCATGCATAACCAAATGCCTTAGTTTTCATTGGTGGGGACTTTAATATTGTGCCTAATAATAATCTCGATAGACTGCCACCCAAACAGTCTGCCTCTGCTAATTCTAAAATTATATTAATGGATAAATTTGAGATTATTGATATATGGAGGGAGAAATTTCCAAATAGTAAATCTTATAATAGGAGTAACAAAAATTGTTCTAGACAGTCCCGTATAGACTTCTGGCTTGTTTCACAATCTGTTAGGGATTTTAATGTTTCTGTTAGCATTCTACCTTCACCCATGACTGATCATAAAGCAACTCTTATCCAATCCCCTCTATCTTCAGTTCTCTCTTTTTCCAAGACCGAGAGCTTCTTATTGGAAGCTTAACTCTTCTTTGCTTAAGCATGATCAATTAAGGAAAAACATTTTATTTTTGATTGAATATTACTGGATCAAAAGGAAAATAAATACGGCCTCAATTGGGAACTTCTTAAACATGAAATTAGCAAGTGTGCTAGGAGTTTTGGCAGCCTTCTAGCTAAACGTCGAAGCCATGAAGAGGAGACGGTCATTTGGATCGATTGCTTCTGTCTGCCTTGCTGCTGGTTTGCGTCTGTAAGCTCCGCAAAGCTTTCTGTTTTGAATCTCTAATTACTATCATTCCTTGTTGTTTATATTACTAAATATAACTTACTCATCAGCATATATTAGATAGTCTAATATTGTCTATCACATTAATCTGACATCGCTAGCTTTTATCAGAGACAATTTATATAAGAGACATGCCACTTCCTCAATCCTCAATACAACTATATAAGGAAAACCCGTAACGGCAAAGATGGCGGTTGTATGCACATGTCCCGCCCCTCCCGCTGGAAAGCCTATCATCTGCTTTTAACAGTCAAGCCGGGAAACATTTAAGCCTATTGTCTGGTTCCACTGATGCATGCGCACAGTTGCGTTGGTGTCGTGACCCCTTGCACATGCGTAGTAAAAGTATAACCTGTGGGGGAAAGGGCGTTTTAAACCTTATTTTGTGGCAAAGCCATCAAACTTTTTCAGCTATTTTTATCATATTTTACTGCTGTTTCTATACATGCAGTTTTTATGTCCCGGTGACCAGTGAAAGTGCAGTTCTGACTCTCTGCCCATTCATTTAGATAGGAGCCTGGTCTTGTTAGTCCGAAATAGCTGCCCGGAGGCGTTGGCGGCCGAGTGGCACGACTTGCCTAAAAGGACTTTTTTTTTTAATCTAAATTGTTATCGCTAGCACAACACGCTAGTATTTCGCTAGCCTGTTAACCTGCCAATTGTGCTTGCCGTCTTTTTTTTTCTCTCGCACCTTTTACGAGTCAACCAAACTACTGTGGTAAGTAGGATCAGTCAAAAAATACGGTGAGTAATGTCTTCTGTTATTGACACTTGCAATTCGTGTCACATGTATAGTATAGCATTCTCTGTCAGCAGTAAGGGCTTTACATGTGATAAATGCAGAGATAGTCAGGCTGACGGAGAAGATTTCAGAACTACACGCATCCAAACTTTAATCGAGGACAGTAAGAGTGCAAGGGTTTTAGATACTGCTTTGGATGCGACTAGCTTAGTGAACTCTGTACATTGTTGAACTTTGTACATTTTTTTATTACATTATTACTGCCCCTACTGTAATGTCTTATTGGAGTAATTGTTTTAATGATATTCCTTGGAAGAAAGTGTGGTCTCTATCCAACAAATATTTAGCCTAATCACTAATAAGCAGGGTCCGAAATTAACACCCGCCAAGCGCCAAATGCGGGTAGATTTTCCGTTTGGCGAGTTTATCTCAAAAGGCTATCCGCCACAGTGGCGGGTGAATGTTCATACCAAAATAATAAAATTGTCAGCGCGCACGCGCTCTTCTGCCTCCTAAGAACGAGCAGAGAGAGAGAGAGAGCGAGAGTGAGAGAGTGAGCCCCGGCCGCGCGCGCACTCACTATTCAGAGCGGACAAGCGTCAAGCTTCCCCGTACTTTTTGACAAGTGTCCTTGACAGGGCGGCCAGAGCTTCTTTGTAGCTCAAGTCGGCGGCGGTGTGTACGTACAGTTAACGCTCTATCTGTTGACGGCGCTGAGGAAAAAGGATATGTGAAGCTCCCACCACTGCAAGAAGCGGTCGCCGCCCATTTGTGTCCTGCTCATCAAAGCCGTCTTCAGCACTCGGAGATCGTGCATACTCCGCCGCTGGCCAGGCTGCTTCTGCTTTACACACCATGCATGGCCGTTCTTTTCTCGATAAAATTAGTTTTCTGATAGCGTTTGCAACGCAATACTCGTTCCCTTATCTCTCAGGGAACCGAGGTTATGTAAGTAACTTAGCCGAGTACGTTCTGCCTTCCCTTCCACATGAGTCAGAAAACAAAACTGACAAAAAAAAAAAATGCTTTCACCCCAATGAGAGTAATATTTCATATATTTCTCTCATTTTGATCAATATATTGTCACGATCCACACATTGGAAACAGGGGAAAGATCCAATTTGCAGTTTGTTTATTAGGGAAAATCCGTACTCACAACTAGTCCAAGCAAGGGTCAAAATCCAAATAAGGCAATCCAAAAACACAAAACAATAAACAGGCAAGAACAGAACTCGAAGTGGTGTGATACAAACAAGGACTCCGTGACACATACTGAAACAGACAGGGTTATATACACAGGGAAATGACAATGCTAATGGGGAACAGGCTGAGTGCAATGAACAGTGATAAGGGGCAGCTGAGTGCAATGAAAAGACAAGGATCATGGGGGATGTAGTTCAAGAGTGTAATGGACACCGTGGGGGAAGGAGGACATCTAGTGGTGACCCAAGGAACATAAACCAGACACTGTGACATAACCCCCCCTCTACGGAGCGGCTACCAGACGCTCCAAGACCCACAAACACAACCAAAACCAGAGTCAAGGAGGGAGGTGGAACGGTGGAGGATCAGGGGGTGGGATGGGGGGCCAGGTCCATGGAGGGGAACAGGAACAGGGGGTGATGGCTTAGCCGGTGGCCAGGGCGAAGCAGACAGTTCATCGGCCGGCCAGGGTGAAGCAGACGTCAGTCCATCGGGTGGCCTGGGCGGAGCAGGCTGTGCAGACGGCCAGGGCAGAAACATCAGTCCATCAGGCGGCCAGGGCAGAGCAGACAGTCCCTCGGGTGGCCAGGACAGAGGAGACTTTCCCTCGGACGGCCAGGGCGGAGACTTCCAGTGCCGGAGCCGGTGGTGCCAGTTCCAGTGCCGGAGCCGGTGGTGCCAGTTCCAGTGCCGGAGCCGGTGGTGCCAGTTCCAGTGCCGGAGCCGGTGGTGCCAGTTCCAGTGCCGGAGCCGGTGGTGCCAGTTCCAGTGCCGGAGCCGGTGGTGCCAGTTCCAGTGCCGGAGCCGGTGGTGCCAGTTCCAGTGCCGGAGTCGGTGGTGCCAGTTCCAGTGCCGGAGTCGGTGGTGCCAGTTCCAGTGCCGGAGTCGGTGGTGCCAGTTCCAGTGCCTGTTCCGGTGGTGCCAGTTCCAGTGCCAGTTCCGGTGGTGCCAGTTCCAGTGCCAGTTCCGGTGGTGCCAGTTCCAGTGCCTGAGTCGGTGGTGCCAGTTCCAGTGCCTGAGCCGTTGGTGCCAGTTCCAGTGCCTGAGCCGTTGGTGCCAGTTCCAGTGCCTGAGCCGTTGGTGCCAGTTCCAGTGCCTGAGCCGTTGGTGCCAGTTCCAGTGCCTGAGCCGTTGGTGCCAGTTCCAGTTCCTGAGCCGGTGGTGTCTGTTCCAGTACCTGAGCCATGGCCGCCCGAGGGGTCGTCTCCGCCGTGGCCGCCCGAGGGGTCGTCTCCGCCGTGGCCGCCCGATGGACTGTTTTCTGCTCCGCCGTGGCTGCCCGAGGGGTCGTCTCCGCCGTGGCCGCCCGATGGACTGTCTTCTGGTTCGCCCTGGCCACCTGATGGACTGATGTTTCTGCCCTGGCCGTCTGCACAGCCTGCTCCGCCCAGGCCACCCGATGGACTGACGTCTGCTTCACCCTGGCCGGCCGATGAACTGTCTGCTTCGCCCTGGCCACCGGCTAAGCCATCACCCCCTGTTCCTGTTCCCCTCCATGGACCTGGCCCCCCATCCCACCCCCTGATCCTCCACCGTTCCACCTCCCTCCTTGACTCTGGTTTTGGTTGTGTTTGTGGGTCTTGGAGCGTCTGGTAGCCGCTCCGTAGAGGGGGGGTTATGTCACAGTGTCTGGTTTATGTTCCTTGGGTCACCACTAGATGTCCTCCTTCCCCCACGGTGTCCATTACACTCTTGAACTACATCCCCCATGATCCTTGTCTTTTCATTGCACTCAGCTGCCCCTTATCACTGTTCATTGCACTCAGCCTGTTCCCCATTAGCATTGTCATTTCCCTGTGTATATAACCCTGTCTGTTTCAGTATGTGTCACGGAGTCCTTGTTTGTATCACACCACTTCGAGTTCTGTTCTTGCCTGTTTATTGTTTTGTGTTTTTGGATTGCCTTATTTGGATTTTGACCCTTGCTTGGACTAGTTGTGAGTACGGATTTTCCCTCAAACCTATCTTTCCTCTCCCGCTCGGTGGCTGGGGAGGAGAAGTGGGCAAACATACCGCTGGATCTCTTTGTGTGACGGAGTCCTTCTGTCACGATCCACACATTGGAAACAGGGGAAAGATCCAATTTGCAGTTTGTTTATTAGGGAAAATCCGTACTCACAACTAGTCCAAGCAAGGGTCAAAATCCAAATAAGGCAATCCAAAAACACAAAACAATAAACAGGCAAGAACAGAACTCGAAGTGGTGTGATACAAACAAGGACTCCGTGACACATACTGAAACAGACAGGGTTATATACACAGGGAAATGACAATGCTAATGGGGAACAGGCTGAGTGCAATGAACAGTGATAAGGGGCAGCTGAGTGCAATGAAAAGACAAGGATCATGGGGGATGTAGTTCAAGAGTGTAATGGACACCGTGGGGGAAGGAGGACATCTAGTGGTGACCCAAGGAATATAAACCAGACACTGTGACATATATATATATATATATATATTATTTTTTTATTTTATTTTTTATTATACATTTCAAATTTTGCTCTGGACAATTTTTTATGTTTGTATTCAACATAATATGCCTACCTTATTATCTCAATTAAAAGTACTGAAACGAATGTATATGTGACAAAAAAAGGGGCTGCTTATTATTTTGGCCGGTAAAAAATATGCTTGGCTGGTGGATTTTTTCATCTACCAGTCCCCGTGGCAGGTGAGCCAAAAAGGTAATTTCGGACCCGTCTAATAAGGTTAAAGAGGTATCATTCAAATTGTTACATCGATTTTACCCAGTCAATCTTTTATAACAAAAAATGTTTTCTGAGACGGAGCCCCTATGCTATTTTTGTGGAGTGGAAGACAAGTCTGTAGGCTACCTCACCTTTTTTAGGATTGTGTTCACGTAGCCACTTTTTGGAAGAAATTTTGTCTGTTTGTACGTGCTACTTTATGTGTTCACGTAGCCACTTTTTGGAAGAAATTTTGTCTGTTTGTACGTGCTACTTTATTAGTCAATTTTTCTTTCATGTTAAAGGATGTCTTATTTGGATTTTATAACTCTGACAAGAATCTAAAAGACAAGTTTTCTTATAAATCTATTCAATTTTCTAGCCAAGTTTTTTTGTACACAGGTGAACATTTTTGTCTGTCAAACCTCTTTTTTTTTTTACTGTGTTTTTATTGAACTTTTCTTATAAACAGAGCACTGCTACATACCATTTACATATAATATTATTCATGTAAAGTAAATAAATGAGCAATAACAGGGTTTCTGCAGGGTTTGGTCAGTCAAATTTAAGACTTTTTAAGACCTTTTTATGACCATTATGATTTAAATTTATGACCTACACGAATTGTGAAAAATTCAAAATTCCTTTTAAATTGTTTTTTCTACTTTCATTGAAAGTAACAAGATGTATTATTTAAATGCCTAAAGACAGCTCCAACGCCTTCTTACCCAGTATGCAATATGCTTGATACTGATTATTTGCAATGGGCTTGAGCCAACTACTAAACACACCATCTTTGAGCCATGGCTCGTTAAATGTAGGCCTACACTTTCCCATTGTGATAGACCGGGAGATTTCAGTTAGGGCTGGGCAATATGGCCAAAAACAATTATCATGATAATTGTTTTATATTAGTCAATATCGATAATTATCACGATAAATGTCAAATCAAATTTCTTTCAAGTTTAAAGGCAGACTGTTGCTTCTAAGTGCAAGTTGTAGAAACCAGAGCGTTAATTGTGGTTTTAAACTAACTTTACTCTTTATTGTCATAAAATATAAATGACAAACACTTGCTAAAACAGGTGAACATTTCACAAATCTGAGGTCTAGGACATTCAAACATTTGTCGTTTGTACTTAACAAAAAAAATATCTTTATTGGGAAAATAATTACTTAGTTTCTGCATGTGCTAATAGGGGTCAAGTCTTGAAACAGGTTTGTGTTGCCTAACTTTGATGGCACGTATCTTCAGGAAATGTATGAAAAACAGTAGCCTAAATACATTATTAAATACTGTAAATATTCCATTAGTCCTTTAATACATTATCAGCACTAATAATATAATAAAATTCAATATGTATATCCCACATGGTGCAGTTAATATTACTAGGCTAACGTTAAAGTAATCCATGATAAATGATGGGAGATTGTAGACGAAAAAGCCTTCTGACTGTATCGTTGTGCAGAGTTTCTCCTGTTGGTCAGCGCGGTTTCATCTGCCTTTAAACTGGTTTAAATCACCGAGACAGTTTGTTCTTCGCTGAATTCAAGCACTTCTCACTGGATCTTGTGACCGAGACCGATCAAAGTAAACGCATCAGTTCTATTGAGCTCGCGCTGCGCTGCCGTTTGGACTTGGAGCCGAGCGGTTAAATGGTCCGTGTGGCGCGCGTTTCAAATGAGCGTTCCGCTTTTGTCGCATTTAACCTGTGCATTTAACATTATGCCGCCAGCGCATTTTCAGGGGAAAAGGCAATGGTAGAACCAACGAATGAACGAGCATATAAATTTAAGACGTGGCTAAATGAAATTTATGACCTTGTATGGAGAATCCGGACGTTTTTATGACTTTTTATGGCCTAAAATTCTTATTGTTAAATTTAAGACGTTTTATGACTTTTTATGACTCCGCGGAAACCCTGAATAAAAAACAACAAAAAAAGTACATGTACATCTGTTTCAGTCTATGTGTCCAGGTTATCTTCCTAGCTGCCATTAACAACATATGCAATACAAATAAGTGGGATTTACTGAACTAATCTTAGGGGAAACCATCAAGCAAAAAAAAAAAAAAAAAAAAAAAAACCCGGGTGCATTGGAATATCCCTTTCTAAAACTTTCTGTCAAACCTCTTTGTTATTTTTCGCAATGGCCTGATGTTATTTGGGTACTATCTCTTCTTCCAGTAACGTCAAAGCTTTAAAGTTTGTTACTTTGAGCAAAAAGTATAATATTTATGCTTTTTTTTATAATAATAATAATAAAAAGGGACTCAAGGCATGTCTGTTTCTCTCTCTCTCTCTCTCTTGAATTTAATTTATTTTAAATTGTATGTTACACCTGGCTCAATGTTTTTTTTTTTTTTGTGACGGTTTATTTTACTGGCTTTTTGTCAACTGTTTATAATTATATTATTGCTGTTTAATTCTGTTTTGAGTCGTGACTGTATGTATTTGCTGTTATAGATGTTCAATAAAACATTTTTATTTTTATGAAATGGAAAACTGGAGGGGAAATGCACATGGTAATGCTATCTTGCTAGCCAATTTACATGGGGAGAAATGTCAAGAACAGAGTCTAACGAGCGAACTAGAGGATACCAAGAAACATAAGTGTTAAGACTTCTATCAATGTATTTTTCCCTTTATTCCTCTGTTTTACTCATTTGTGTACTATTGTAGCCTAACTGCTGCTCTACTCTACTACAGCAGCATTGCAAGTTCATGCAACCGATCATCTAGCTATAAATGTATCAAAATAATAGCATCTACTTGCAAAACTAAGCTCGTCATCATTGTGATAATAAAAGTATTTTATTCATATAACCGACTCAACTTACCTGACAGGCGCATCTCGCGAGTGAGTTTGCCAACTATAGTTTCCCCAAAGCCACGCCCACCTTATCACACTAAATGTAAAAAAAAAAAAAAAAAAAAAAAAAAAAACATGGATGTGGGGAATCAAGTTGATCAATTAATCAAATACTATATACACTTTGCATGATGTATTTTCTCCTTCACTGTGATAGCAAATGTATAAAAACTGTTTGAGAACAAGTTTAGTGTCTTGTGAAAAGACCGAACTGATAATTATACTGATAATTGCATTTCATTCAATTAATTGATGGAACTTATTATTGATGTAAATTTCTTAATTATTTTTAATGCCATTTAAAACGAGATATCTTTACACTTCATAGTAATTATATATACATTAAAAAGAAAGGGGGACAAAATGCTTTCCCGAGGGTTGTTCCATAAAACAAGATTAGAATACAAGCCAGGCTTATTTTGGTTAGTCAGACTTATTGTCGGTAGATTCTGTTTCATAAAGCAAACTTAAAATAGTTCAAACTTAGTTACCCTGGCAACTTATGCTGGGAAACTAGCCTGGTCCAGGGCAGGCTAACTTACAGGCTAAGCCTCAGCTGTTACACAGATCCTCTAACACTGACCGACAAGAACACAATATTACCACTAGTTGGGGGCCTTAAGCACCTAAATAGGTTATTTCGCGCAAATTCATCTAAAAGCGCCAAATTTGGCACAGATGTAGCTCAGGTCATACCAAAATGATTTAGCTAGGGCGCCGGAGCCAGCGACCCTCGGGGCCAAGATGGCGGCCAAATCCAATATGGCCGCTGTCCGAAAAGGGTTCCGGCTTTAACTTTTGAACCACATGAGTTACAAATGCAAACTTGATATGTTTTTCAGCTTAATTGATCATGAGAAACACATAGGAATGTTTATATTTATGACCCAGTAAATCTGGGGCCTGTACCATGAAGCCGGATTAGGTGGCTAGCCAGCTATGTTTCAGCTTAGTTTCCGCCAACCCTGGGTTTTAGGTACTATGAAAGTAGCTCGGCTTTAATCGGTGTTCGTTGCCATGGTATCTTACGCTGCACGGCTTCCCAGCCAGCAATGACATGTGGGGCCCAGATGAGGGCTTCATGGGCCGCAAATGTGGGCCCCATTATGGGCTTGCACCCGGGATCCACATTGGGGCCAGCCGTGGAAGCCCAGACGTACTAAAAGTGGGACCTGTAAGGGTACTGCATGGGTCTTAATTGGGCAATTCATGTCAGACCCATTTGGGCCCCACCTGCCCAATGGGGTCCAAAGTGGGCTTTGCAACATGGCTACACAGATGGGTTTTAAGTGGGATCTGTAAGGGTCTTATGTGGGTCTTAACTGGGCAATTCATGTCAGACCCATTTGGGGCCCACCTGCTTAAAGGGGTTTAAAATGGGCTTGCACCCGGGATCCACATGGGGGCCAGCCATGGATGCCCAGATGGGTTTTAACTGGGATCTGTAAGGGTCTTATGTGGGTCTTAACTGGGCAATTCATGACAGACCCATTTGGGGCCCACCAGTCTGAAGGGGTTTAAAGTGGGTTTGCACCCGGGATCCACATGGGGGCCAGCCGTGGATGCCCAGATGGGTTTTAAGTAGGATCTGTAAGGGTCTTATGTGGGTCTTAACTGGGCAATTCATGACAGACCCATTTGGGGCCCACCAGTCTGAAGGGGTTTAAAGTGGGTTTGCACCCGGGATCCACATGGGGGCCAGCCGTGGATGCCCAGGTGGGTTTTAAGTGGGATCTATAAGGGTCTTATGTGGGTCTTAACTGGGCAATTCATGACAGACCCATTTGGGGCCCACCAGTCTGAAGGGGTTTAAAGTGGGTTTGCACCCGGGATCCACATGGGGGCCAGCCGTGGATGCCCAGATGGATTTTAAGTGGGATCTGTAAGGGTCTTATGTGGGTCTTAACTGGGTAATTCATGTCAGACCCATTTGGGCCTCACCTGCCTAAAGGGGTTTAAAGTGGGCTTGCACCAGGATTCAACCGTGAATGCCCCTATGGGCTTAAAGTGGGCTCTGTAAGGATCTTATGTGGGTCCTAACTGGGCAATTCATGCAAGGCCTATCTAAGCCCAACCATGCCAAATGGTTTAAAGGAGAACTCCGGTCAATTTTAACATTGACATTTAAAAAAAAAAAAAGTACATTAGGAGTGCTGTCAGTACAGAGAACAACGACAAAAATCGGTGTTGCCTACACCGAGTTATCCTCTTTTTAAAATTTGCACCCTGTTGACTTCAATGGGGCAAGTTTTAAACCTGCTTTTTGCCTCTTAACATCCTTGATGTGTCATTACAAGTGCACAGGTAATGTGAGTGATTCCTTCAGAGTGAACACGGGTGAATCTGACTGCAGTAGATGTGAAAGATATGAATAAAAGTGATGTTATTTCAGCAAGCGCACATACCTGTATTTACATCCTGTTTTCGGTCAAAGTCCATAGTAATCGACTGTCGAGTACACGCGCATTGGTTTAGTACCTATGATCATGTGCGTGAACTCGACAATTGATTACTATGGACTTTGACCGAAAACAGGATGTAAATACAGGTATGAGCGCTGGCTAAATAAATATCATTTTTATCCATATCTTTCACATCTACTGCAGTCAGATTCACCCGTGATCACTCTGAAGGAATCACTCACATTAGCTGTGCACTTGTAATGACACATCAAGGATGTTAAGAGGCTAAAAGCAGGTTTAAAACTTGCCCCATTGAAGTCAACAGGGTGCAAATTTTAAAAAGAGGATAACACGGTGTAGGCAACACCAATGTTGTTGTTCTCTGTATTGACAGCACTCCAAATGTACAAAAAAATGAGCTCAATGTTAAAATTGACCGGAGTTCTCCTTTAAGGAAACAATCTAAGAAAACGCTTTGAACTGCAAGAAATATATTGTTAAATTGAACAACAAAAATGATCTTTAAAAAACAATTTAAATGTCACAATGTAACGGGTACCGTAGCAACGGCACCGTGGATAACAGATTAATTCCTGTAAAACAGGAGAGAAACGAGGAGACAGTATTATCAGTTTCGAGCTCTCTGCAGTAATTTATTTTCTGAATTTTCCTCAGCAATCACATCTCTATTGTTAAGTATCATTGTATGTTTCACATATTACATGTTCAGTGTCTTTTTAACATTACAATTAATTTTCAGAGTCCATGTCAATGCAAAATCCATATTAAAATAAACCTCTTTCCACCAAATGCATGTTCACTTACTCTTCATGCTTGTATTTTATACTATTTATCAAAATGAAATGTAAAGACAATGGTAATATTCACCAGCTTTTTTTTTAGATACTTAGAATCTTCCATTCACAGTATTTTATCAGTATCATGTTAATACAGTACTGCAAAATCATGCTCAGAACTCATAAAGTGCTTAAAGTGTAACTTTTAACATTTTAAACTGTAAACATTTTTGTATAAACTCATTGAGCAAAAAAAACATTTCCAACAGATGGTGGGAAACTGACATACAGTGAGCTAAACATATATGTTAACATTACAAGCTCAAAAAAATATCATATACACGGGGAAAGTGTGTGTTGAGCTGACTTGCTCTCTAGTAATGTCTCCCGACCGACGGTTACTCTGTAGGACTTTGCCCTCTCGTTTCAACTCATTTCAAACTAAATCAAAAACAGACCCTAACGAAACTCATTTCACTAAAAACAGTTCACTCATATCTCACATACATTCCAGCATAGATAAATGCTACTTCTGGGGTGTTTTTATATATTTACCCACCTGTAAAACAGGAGAGAAACGAGGAGACAGTGTTATCAGTTTCGAGCTCTCTGCAGTAATGAGAAACCCGCAACTCACGCAGCTACAGTAACTCGTCACTCTACACTGCCCCTACTGGCCTGGAGCAAACACTACACAATTCACTTTAAGTCACGAAAATTCACATTAAAAATAAAACAATTGGGATACTTGTTTTTTTTTTTTTAAATACAATCACTTGTTTCAAATAAAAGACAATAATTGTGAATATTCTTAAAACACAAATACAACACTTTTGTGGTCGTCACAACAATATACCGGTAAACAAATCAAAAATATATTTAAATTAAAAAAAAATCTCTGAAAAAAAAACAGCTCTCCAAAAAATACATTAATACAAAATTGTTACATTGAACAACAAACATAATCTTTAAAAAACAATTCAAATGTCACAACATACCGGTAAATAAATCAAAAATATATTTTTATATATATTATCCCAGTTCAAAACCATGCCCACTTTGCCCATAAATGTACCATGCAGGACCCATATATGTGTTCCCAGTTCAAACCCATGGCCACTTGGCCCATAAAAATTCTATGCAGGACCCATATATGTGTTCCCAGATCAAACCCATGCCCACTCGGCCCATAAATATGTCATGCAAGACCCATAAATGCGTTCCCAGATCAAACACATGCCCACTTGGCCCATAAATAAACCATGCAGGACCCATATATGTGTTCCCAGTTCAAACCCATGGCCACTTGGCCCATAAAAATTCTATGCAGGACCCATATATGTGTTCCCAGATCAAACCCATGTCCACTCGGCCCGTATATAAACCATGCAGGACCCATATATGTGTTCTCAGTTCAGACCCATGCCCACTTGGCCCATAAATATGACATGCAAGACCCATATATGTGTTCCCAGATCAAACCCATGCCCACTCGGCCCATAAATATGTCATGCAAGACCCATATATGTGTTCCCAGATCAAACACATGCCCACTTGGCCCATAAATAAACCATGCAGGACCCATATATGTGTTCCCAGTTCAAACCCATGGCCACTTGGCCCATAAAAATTCTATGCAGGACCCATATATGTGTTCCCAGATCAAACCCATGCCCACTCGGCCCATAAATAAACCATGCAGGACCCATATATGTGTTCCCAGATCAAACCCATGCCCACTCGGCCCATAAATAAACCATGCAGGACCCATATATGTGTTCTCAGTTCAAACCCATGCCCACTCGGCCCATATATAAACCATGCAGGACCCATATATGTGTTCTCAGTTCAGACCCATGCCCACTTGGCCCATAAATATGACATGCAAGACCCATATATGTGTTCCCAGATCAAACCCATGCCCACTTGGCTCATAAAAATTCTATGCAGGACCCATATATGCATTTCCAGTTCAAACCCATGCCCACTTGGACCATAAATATGCCATTCAAGACCCATATATGTGTTCCCAGTTCAAACCCATGCACACTTGGACCATAAATATGCCATTCAAGACCCATATATGTGTTCCCAGATCAAACCCACGCTCACTTGGCCCATAAATATGCTATGCAGGACCCATATATGTGTTCCCAGTTCAAACCCATGGACACTTGGCCCATAAAAATTCTATGCAGGACCCATATATGTGTTCCCAGATCAAGCCCATGCCCACTCGGCCCATAAATATGTCATGCAAGACCCATATATGTGTTCCCAGATCAAACACATGCCCCCTTGGCCCATAAATAAACCATGCAGGACCCATATATGTGTTCCCAGTTCAAACCCATGCCCACTCGGCCCATAAATATGTCATGCAAGACCCATATATGTGTTCCCAGATCAAACACATGCCCCCTTGGCCCATAAATAAACCATGCAGGACCCATATATGTGTTCCCAGTTCAAACCCATGCCCACTCGGCCCATAAATATGTCATGCAGGACCCATATATGTGTTCTCAGTTCAAACACATGCCCACTTGGCCCATAAATATGACATGCAAGACCCATATATGTGTTCCCAGATCAAACCCATGCCCACTCGGCCCATAAATATGTCATGCAAGACCCATATATGTGTTCACAGATCAAACCCATGCCCACTCGGCCCATATATAAACCATGCAGGACCCATATATGTGTTCTCAGTTCAGACCCATGCCCACTTGGCCCATAAAAATTCTATGCAGGACCCATATATGTGTTCCCAGATCAAACACATGCCCACTCGGCCCATAAATAAACCATGCAGGACCCATATATGCGTTCTCAGTTCAGACCCATGCCCACTTGGCCCATAAAAATTCTATGCAGGACCCATATGTGCATTCCCAGATCAAACCCATTCCCACTTGGCCCATAAATATGTCATGCAAGACCCATATATGTGTTCCCAGATCAAACCCATGCCCACTTGGCCCATAAATATGTTATGCAAGACCCATATATGTGTTCCCAGATCAAACCCATGCCCACTTGGCCCATGCCTGTCCCTTATGGGGCCCATGTAATCAGCTCATATGGGCTTCCTATGTGGGACTCGTACTACAAAACCTACATGGGACCTGCTGATTTCACCCAGGCAAAGCCCATGCCCACACAGTACCCATGGAACCCGTAGTTAACCCATCTGGGCCCCACGTGTCATTGCTGGCTGGGTTACCTGCTCCGGGGCAGGTTATGTTCTGGATTCAAGATCTCAGACTGAAGTTTGACCAATCAGCTGAGAGCAAAGAAACATATAGGTGACGTAACTTATTCCAAGTGTCTGTTGCAATGACTTCACCTTTTCTTCCAAATCCGTGGACATCTCAGCGCAAATTATTAGACGAGCACTTCATAGAGAAAGAGTTTTTAGCCAGACAAAATCCCCTTGCCTTAACTGATAGTTACTTGTATGAAAGATACAGATTTTCCGCGGAAGGAATTTCTTATCTTTGCGAACTTCTTGAGCCGCACATAAAGAATTTAACACGTCGAATTCATGCACTTGCTGTACCGCAAATGGCATTGCGTTGCGTTTTTTTTTTTTTTTTTGCAAGTGGTTCATTCTTGCACGGTGGGTGACGCACAGAAGCTATAGGGGAAAACACGGTTTGTCAAACCATTCGCAAGGTGGTCCTCGCTCTGCAGGAGTACATGAAAAGTTTCATTAGTGTTCCCCAGACATTTATCGACCATGTCCATAAAAGAGGGCTTTTATCAAATTGCCAGTAAGATATATTGATAGGGTGACATCACATGAACACTTTTTTTAAGCAAATTTCACAAGTGTACAATACAATATAATACATGTTAAGAATTATTTTGAATCTTTTTTTTATTATTCTTCTGTTAATCTTATGATAGGATTTCCAAGTCATTGCAACATGTATGCAGTCTATTGCTCCAATCTCCACTGCTCTAGGGGAACATGAGGCAGATTATGTTAATAGGAAGTCCTATCACAGCCTTAATGTTCAGGTAGAGATCATGTGAATATGTGAGATGATTATTTTCTGTGAGATGAATCTTTAAATTAATAGTAACATTAACAGATATAATGATTTACTAAACATTTCATCTGCAGACGACTTGTGGTCATGAACATATATGATCAAGTTTGGATGCCAAATGGCCTGGCTCCAGTGCTTGTCTCACAAATTTTCCATGATTCTGTGTTGTGTCAGCACTTTGAGGAAAGCAAGTTAAATTTGGTACAATACAAAACACTGTTAATTTGAACTGAGCTACAAAAACCTACACAATAACCCCCTATCATGACCCTCAGACAGGGCCACAGCACCGCTTCAGTGTGGCCCTCAGTAAAACCAGAGTAAAGATAGAGATGACCTTTGGCCTCCTAAATGCACGTTTCAATGGTGTTTGGCCCTTAAGGCCGTGTGTCCACCAAAGCGTTATTAGCCAGCTGAAAACGCTAGGCGCTCTGCTAAAAACGCTCAGCTGTGGGCGCTTGAGAGCGTTTTGGCAGCGCAGCGTTTTTTCAGTTGAGACGGTTGAGACCGAGACACTTTGCTTGTTATGATACAGAATATCCGCGAAAGTCTTACTAGTATCTCATTTCACCCATATTTTGTTTCTGTGTTGATTCTATATTAAAATGTCAATACAATGTAATGTATTTTCTCTGGCTCTTGATTTTGTTCCGTTAT
Source organism: Scardinius erythrophthalmus (assembly GCF_964197995.2). Lineage (NCBI taxonomy): Eukaryota > Metazoa > Chordata > Actinopteri > Cypriniformes > Leuciscidae > Scardinius > Scardinius erythrophthalmus. The sequence continues at coordinate 36,348,258 of NC_138234.1, forward strand.
TATGCTTGTTGTTGTCATCTGTTGTAACGTTGTACAAGCAGAATCATGTGGCGGACGCGGTTGGTCGGTGTGGTATTAGTCCCGCCCCTCCTCCACTGTGATTGGACGGTTAGGTAAAAAGTGACAGTGATGAGCGCTGCGTTTTACCAAAAGTTGAACATTCTTCAACTCTGGCGACCTGTAAAAAACGCCGAACGCTCAGCGCTTCAGCGTGAAAAAGACGCTCAGCGCCTCGTTACGCTCATGGCGTTTTAAAAACGCGGCGCTCCCATTGAAAACAATTGAAAAAACACGCCAGCCGCGAGTAAAAACGCTTTGGTGGACACACGGCCTTAAGAGTCACCAGAGCGGGCATCACAGATAGTGGCTGCATGTGCCATTCTGCACAATATAGCCACCAGTAGAAAGGAGCGAGAAACACCACAAAACCAGCTTCTCCCCGATGAAACTGACCCGATCACACTTGACCACCCAGCTGGTGCAGATGTAGATGCAATCAACATACATTATTACACTTAATAAAAGCACATTGAAACTGCAAATATGTCTCAAACTGTTTTATTGGTTTTGTGTGATGGGAGGGAGAAAGAGAGCAATAGAAAGTTGCATTAATAAATATTCATACTAAAGTGTTACTTGGTTAAATAAGTTTAATACTAATATATATATATATATATATATATATATATATATATAACTATATACATACTGAGATCAGTTTTATCCAGCGGTTTGATTTTGTTTGGAGCCTCCTCAGCTCATAGTCAGCTCCTTTAGTGTGCAGTCTAGTTCAAGTCTCCTTTAGTGTGCAGTCTAGTTCAAGACTCCTTTAGTACAGGGCCCTGACTGAGTCTGTTTCCACCTGAAACATAATTCCACCACAAACATGATCATTACAAGTTTTCTGGAGGCTCATCAAAATCACAAAAAGTTCCTTGACTTCCTACAAACACAGGACTGACTAATTTATGTCAAGGATTTTAAATCCCATTTCTTCTGAAGCCCATTGAGGTAGAGGCCTCAGTTTCTGGGGCAGGTTGTGAAAAATCCTACAATAAAAGAGATGTGTAAGGGCCAGTCCCTTTTTTATGCCACACATTCAAATGTTTGCCACAATAAAAAGCACAGTGCATCCACATCAGCAACTCTGAGAACACACAGACAGAGTGTCTTCATTTCCTCCACCCTAATAAATAAAAATAGGCCAATGTAAAGCATAACTGTTGTAAAGCAGGTTATGTTTGGTGTTCTGTCTGCTGCATACTGACCTCTGTGTGGGAAACTGTGTGTATGTGTGCTGGCTTCAACAGGGACACTGTATTTCCCTCTGCTGCAGAACATACAGTCAGCCATATTTACAACTTAAGAAAAAGTAGTAATGTATTGCACACGTACCCAGTGTTACTTGCTTAGAGGAGCCAGCACCAGGGTCAGATTGTACAGCACCTGTAATCACATCCATAATCGGCCGTCCCTTGTTGCCTACTCAGAGCCAACTACTCTGCCACAGTGTATTCTGGTTTTCTGAATTTAATTCTTTATTTCTGTTTGCTGCAAACAAGTGTTTGTGATCAAATGTTCACAAAAGAAATAAAAGTAAATACTCACCACTTTGAATTATATTTTTATATTTTGTCTTTATCTGCTGCCAAGAACATTTGGAGTTGGGGTTGCGTCTAAAAATCAATGAATATTAATTTTTCTTAGTACCGGTACATGCACATTTTTATATATTATAAAAATAGGCTATAGGCTATATTACACGTATAGGCTACACATACATACATAATTTTACATAAATATAGAACGTATTTGTTTAACTTGCACATTAACAATAAGCAATCTTTCTCCAACAGTCTTCTCTTGCTTTGGCCGCAGAGACCGTATTGTTTCGAGCTTGAAATACATATTTAAATTCATCGTAATTATGAATGATTATCTCTTGCTCCTCCGCGGAAAAATCGCGACCCGCGATTGGTTGTTCAGTGTCGACGTCACTCTTTTATGTGCACGCGTGCGTGGAGTAATCATAGCTTGAGGATCAAAGCCTGAGTTGACAGAGAAAGTTGATGAGCTGCATCATGGTACCAATAAAGCCTGATTGCATCGGTTTGGTTTTGTCAACTCAAAACTAATCCTGTAACCCCGAGTTTGTTCAGCTACCTTCATGGTACAGGCCCCTGGACCCCTTGATCCTCCAATTCCAATATGGCCGCTGTCCAAAAAAGCAGTTTGGGCTGTAGTATGGGGCCTTACACCCCATTGTTCACGCAAATTCATCTACAAGCACCAAATTTGGCACAGATGTAGCTGAGGGGATACTGAAATGATTTAGCAAGGGCGCCCGAGCCAATGGTCCCTGAGACCAAGATGGCAGCCAAATCCAATATGGCCGCCGCCTGAAAGGGATTTGGCTATAGCTTTTGAGCCAGATGAGATACAAATACAAACTTGATGTCTATTTTACCTTCTTTGACCATGGGAAACCCATAAGAATACTTACATTTATGATTGGGTATATCAGGACCCCCCAAATTCCCTAGATTCAATATGGCCACTGTCCGAAAAACGGTTTTGGCTACAAATTTTGAACCAAATGTGCTACAAATGAGGATGTGGTGTCTATTTTATGTTTATTGACCACAGGAAGTCCATTGGCATATTTAGATTTATGCTTGTGTAAGTCTGGAACCTGTATTCTTTTTTTTACCACAACTTTGAAGGTTATTCTCAATGTTGATTCATTTCCTTATAAAAGTGAAATGGTTTTCAGTGTTAACATGAATTATCATTATCACTCACAATCACCGGATCTCTCATTGTCTCCCCCATCATTGTTTTTACAAGCACCCTCACATGCACATATACAGTCGGGAGAACAAGTATTTGATTCACTGCCGATTTTGCAGGTTTTCCTACTTACAAAGCGTGTAGAAGTCTGTAATTTTTATCATAGGTACTCTTCAACTGGGAGAGATGGAATCTATCCATCCATCCATCCATTTTCTACCGCTTATCCGGGGCCGTGTCGCGGGGGCAGCAGTCTAAGCAGGGATGCCCAGACTTCCCTCTCCCTCGACACTTCCTCCAGCTCTTCCGGGGGGACACCGAGGCGTTCCCAGGCCAGCCGGGAGACATAGTCTCTCCAGCGTGTCCTAGGTCTTCCCCGGGGTCTCCTCCCGGTGGGACATGCCCGGAACGCCTTCCCAGGAAGGCGTCCAGGAGGCATCCGGAAAAGATGCCTGAGCCATCTCAACTGACCCCTCTCGATATGGAGGAGCAGCGGCTCTACTCTGAGCTCCTCCCGAGTGACCGAGCTTCTCACCCTATCTCTAAGGGAGCGCCCAGCCACCCTGCGGAGAAAGCTCATTTCGGCCGCTTGTATCCGGGATCTTGTCCTTTCGGTCATGACCCAAAGCTCATGACCATAGGTGAGAGTAGGAACGTAGATTGACCGGTAAATCGAGAGCTTCGCCTTGCGGCTCAGCTCCTTCTTCACCACGACAGACCGGTACAGCGACCGCATTACTGCAGAAGCTGCACCGATCCGTCTGTCAATATCCCGTTCCATCCTTCCCTCACTCGTGAACAAGACCCCGAGATACTTGAACTCCTCCACTTGAGGCAGGAACTCTCCACCAACCTGAATTGGGCAAGCCACCCTTTTCCGACTGAGGACCATGGCCTCGAATTTGGAGGTGCTGATTCTCATCCCGGCCGCTTCACACTCGGCTGCAAACCGTCCCAGCGCATGCTGGAGGTCCTGGTTTGATGAGGCCAACACGACCACATCATCCGCAAAGAGCAGAGATGAAATCGTGTGGTACCCAAACCTGACCCCCTCCGGCCCCTGGCTATGCCTAGAAATTCTGTCCATAAAAATTATGAACAGAACCGGTGACAAAGGGCAGCCCTGCCGGAGTCCAACACGCACCGGGAACAAGTCTGACTTACTGCTGGCAATCCGAACCAAGCTCCTGCTCCGGTCGTACAGGGACCGGATAGCCCTTAGTAAAGGGCCCCGGACCCCATACTCCCGGAGCACCCTCCACAGGCCGCCGCGAGGGACACAGTCGAATGCCTTCTCCAAATCCACAAAGCACATGTGGATTGGTTGGGAAAACTCCCATGAACCCTGCAGCACCCTGTAGAGGGTATAGAGCTGATCCAGTGTTCCACGACCGGGACGAAAACCACACTGTTCCTCCTGAATCCGAGGTTTTACTATCGGCCGGATTCTCCTCTCCAGTACCCTGGCATAGACTTTCCCAGGGAGGCTGAGAAGTGTGATCCCCCTATAGTTGGAGCACACCCTCCGATCCCCCTTCTTGAAAAGAGGGACCACCACCCCGGTCTGCCAGTCCAAAGGCACTGTCCCCGACCGCCACGCGATGTTGCAGAGGCGTGTCAGCCAAGACAGCCCCACAACATCCAGAGACTTGAGGTACTCAGGGCGAATCTCATCCACCCCCGGTGCCTTGCCACCGAGGAGTTTCTTGACTACCTCGGTGACTTCAGCTTGGGTGATGGACGAGTCCGCCTCCGAGCCCTCAGCCTCTGCTTCCTCAATGGAAGACGTGATGGCGGGATTGACGGCGGGATTGAGGAGATCCTCGAAGTATTCCTTCCACCGTCCGGTGATATCCCCAGTCGAGGTCAACAGCTGCCCACCTCCACTGTAAACAGCATTGGTAGGGCACTGCTTCCCCCTCCTGAGGCGCCGGACGGTTTGCCAGAATCTCTTCGAGGCCGACCGATAGTCCTTCTCCATGGCCTCACCGACCTCCTCCCAGGCCCGAGTTTTTGCCTCCACAACCACCCGGGCTGCAGTCCGCTTGGCCCGTCGGTACCCATCAGCTGCCTCAGGAGTCCCACAAGCCAGCCAGGCCCGGTAGGACTCCTTCTTCAGCTTGACGGCATCCCTTACTTCCGGTGTCCACCACCGGGTTCAGGGATTGCCGCCTCGACAGGCACCGGAGACCTTACGGCCACAGCTCCGAGTGGCTGCGTTGACAATGGAGGTGGAGAACATGGTCCACTCGGACTCAATATCTCCAGACTCCCTCGGGATCTGGTCGAAGCTCTGCCGGAGGTGGGAGTTGAAGATCTCTCTGACAGGGGATTCGGCCAAGCGTTCCCAACAGACCCTCACAGTACGTTTGGGTCTGCCGAGTCTGTCCAGCTTCCTCCCCCGCCATCGGATCCAACTCACCACCAGGTGGTGATCAGTTGACAGCTCCGCCCCTCTCTTCACCCGAGTGTCCAAGACATACGGCCGGAGGTCGGATGAAACGACTACAAAGTCGATCATCGACCGCCGGCCTAGGGTGTCCTGGTGCCATGTGCACTGATGGACACCCTTATGCTTGAACATGGTGTTTGTTATGGACAAGCTGTAACTAGCACAGAAGTCCAATAACAGAACACCACTCGGGTTCAGATCAGGGGGGCCGTTCCTCCCAATCACGCCCCTCCAGGTGTCACTGTCGCTGCCCACGTGGGCGTTGAAGTAGCCCAGTAGAACGATGGAGTCCCCAGTCGGAGCACTTTCCAGCACCCCTCCCAGAGACTCCAAGAAGGCCGGGTACTCTGCACTGCCGTTCGGCCCGTAAGCACAAACGACAGTGAGAGACCTATCCCCGACCCGAAGGCGCAGGGAAACGACCCTCTCGTTCACCGGGGTGAACTCCAACACATGGCGGCTGAGCTGGGGGGCTATAAGCAAACCCACACCAGCCCGCCGCCTCTCACCATGGGCAACTCCAGAGTGGTGAAGAGTCCATCCTCTCTCGAGGAGTGTGGTTCCAGAGCCCAAGCCGTGCGTAGAGGTGATCCCAACTATCTCTAGTCGGAATCTCTGAACCTCACGCACAACCTCAGGCTCCTTCCCCGCCAGAGAGGTGACATTCCATGTCCCTAGAGCTAGATTCCGCGTCCAGGGATCGGGTTGTCTAGACGCCCGCCTTCGACTGCCGCCCGATCCACTTTGCACCGGCCCCTTACGGTCCCTCCTGCAGGTGGTGGGTCCATGGGAGGGTGGCCCCACGTCGCTCCTTCGGGCTGAGCCCGGCCGGACCCCATGGGGGGAGGCCCGACCACCAGGCGCTCGCATACGAGCCCCAACCCCGGGCCTGGCTCCAGGGTGGGGCCCCGGCTGCGCCATACCGGGCGACGTCACGGTCCTCATTTTTTTGGCATCATAAGGGGGTTTTGAACCGCTCTTAGTCTGACCCGTCGCCTAGGACCTGTTTGCCTTGGGACACCCTACCAGGGGCATATAGCCCCAGACAACATAGCTCCTAGGGTCATTCGGGTACTCAAACCCCTCCACCACGGTAAGGTGGCAGTTCAAGGAGGGGAGAGATGGAATCTAAAACAAAAATCCAGAAAATCACATTGTATGATTTTTGAATAATTAATTAGCATTTTATTGCATGACATAAGTATTTGATCACCTACCAACTAGTAAGAATGCTGTCTCTCACAGACCTGTTAGTTCTCCACTCATTACCTGTATTAACCGCACCTGTTTGAACTTGTTACCTGTTCCCCAATGGTATCTGCTGAAGCTTTTGCAAGAGGCATATATACCCCTCGGGTCCCAGCAAGTTTTCACCAAGGTGGTAGGACCCAGCGATCCATTTCTCCCCTTTACATACCTTGTTTATTCGTGTAGCCTTCCCTCCAGATAATCAATATGCACTTGCTTAGCATTTCTTCCATTGGGTTTTTATGAAATCAAACTAATCAAGAGTTCTAGAATTTGACAGGTTCTTCTTGTTTGCTTTCATGTTACTATAGACAACTATGCCTAGGGTCTTGAAGTTCTATCACACCACATGTAGTCACTTACATGTATGCTTACTTGGCATATGCAACTCTTTAGGTATTTACAACACCACTGGTCACTATATGATCAAAGTGTGAAAATTAATCGTAAGAAATTTATATTAGTACAAGTTTGCTCTGTGTGGATGTATTGTTCTGTTCCAGTGATGTTCTGTGACTAAATCTGAAGGGAAAAGATATCACCTATGGGGTCAAAGCCTGCTCCCCAATGGTATCTGCTGAAACTTTTGCAAGACGCATATATACCCCTCGGGTCCCAGCAAGTTTTCACCAAGGTGGTAGGACCCAGAGATCCATTTTGGCCCTTTGCATACCTTGTTTATTCGTGTAGTCTGCCTTCCAGATAATCAATATGCACTTGCTTAGCATTTTCTTCCATTGGGTTTTTATGGAATCAAACTAATCAAGAGTTCTAGACTTTGACAGGTTCTTCTTATTTGCTTTCATGTTACTATAGACAACTATGCCTAGGGTCTTGAAGTTCCCTTTCAAGGGAACTCGCGTTGCGTCGAGATTGACGCTATGGGAACGCATTGCGTGATTGCATCATGAAGCACTTGTAAAATCAGTCCAATGGCGTATAGGCGGGTGACGTCATGGCAGGAAGCTATAAAGCGCACCCAGACCAAACATTGTCAGCTTCTGTGTCTTCAGCAAGCGCTCTCTGTGAAATCTGTCTCTCTCTATTTATTGTTTTTTGTCCTAACAAGCATATTATATATCTAGACAGGAATATAATGGCGAGCAAACAGCATTTTGGATCGTGTGTTCCTCCCCGCTCTCGCTTCATTACGAGTGGGGATACACGCGATTTATGTGTTGTTTGTTTGGGAGTAGAGCATGCACGGTAAAAGGTGGCTGACAGTGTTCATTCATAATTCCTGACGTGTAACATGTGCACTTCGAGAGTTTTAGCTCTGCTCCTGTTGGCTTTCTTCTCGAGGGAAGAAAGTCAAGAAAGATTCTTTGGCTTGGATCTCGCGTTTGCCGAGGCAGCGCGTAGATTAGGCTACGGGTCTGCAATAAAGATTCTGTGACTCGATCTCGGGACTGCAATAAGAATCTAATGGCTCAGATCGCGCGTTTGCTGAGGCAGCGCGTAGATTATGAGTCTGCATCTCTGCAATAAGAATCTAGTGGCTCAGATTGCGCGTTTGCCGAGGCAACGTGTAGATAAGGTCCGATATATTTATATACTCACAGGGAACTGAGCAGACGGGAATTTCCTTTTCTCTCTTTCTCTTATGATTGTCTGCAAACTAATTATGTATTTGTAGACTATTATTGTGGTTCTTTTTGTTTGAGAATATAATATGAATTTTTGAGAAAATTAAATATGTATGTCTGATCTCTGAGGAGTTAGATGTCTATATTAATGTAGTATTCAGCATTTCATCCAGACCGTTCCTACTTGTCTGGTTGATATTTGGCTGCATTTAATTTTTGAGAAAATTAAATATGTACTCATCGGATCTCTGAGGAGTTAGATGTCTATATTAATGTAGTATTCAGCATTTCATCCAGACCGTTTCTACTTGTCTGGTTGACATTTGGCTGCATTTAATTTTTGAGAAAATTAAATATGTACTTATCTGATCTCTGAGGAGTTCGATGTCCATATTAATGTAGTATTCAGCATTTCATCCAGACCGTTTCTACTTGTCTGGTTGATATTTGGCTGTATTTAATTTTTGAGAAAATTAAATATGTACTTATCTGATCTCTGAGGAGTTAGATTTCGGTATTAATACGCTGGGGCCGTTCTGCTAACCCCCTCATCTCGTGTGCTTTGGGGCGCAACAGTCTCCAGTGAATAGTCTCAGACGAGCCTTTATCTCACTGTCCGCCCGGAAACGTAGCGGCGCTGGGATTCTTGCCCCCTCCGAGGAGGGTCTCAGAGCAATCATTTCGCCTGTTCCCTGCCGGTGCGCCGTTTCAGGGCAAAGAATTGGTCGCTTGAGTAATACCAGAGACCAGTCTTGAGAGGCTGGTTCTCTTAATTTCCGGGGGGAAGTGGTTAACACCTCACTATACAGATCCCATTTCCCCTTGATGTCTTCGGGGGGCCGTTCTGCTACCCCGCCACCTCATGTGCGTCGGGGCGCAACGGTCTCTGACGAGCCCACATCTCCGTGTCTGCCCGGAAACGTAGCGGCACTGGGATGTTCGTCCCCTATGTTGAGGGTCTCAGAGCAGTTAGTTCGGTCGTTCCCTGCTGGTTTGCCATACAGGGCACCGAATTGGTCGCTTGAGTAACACCTAGAACAATCTGGAGAGCTTGGTTCTCTTATTAGATTTTTTGGCAGTGTGGGAACTTCTGCCAAACATATCTCAACAGAAACAGAGTGTTTGCTCCTGATCCCCCACTAAAAGACTGGGGTTGGGTTGGCACTCTCAACCGCAGCCTACAAGGGGTAAGGCGGATCTGAGGACCGTTATTATTTCCAAGAAGGCTGTGGAGAAAAGGTCCTGACGCCCGAGGGGTCAGGCCAATGAGGGCAATCTCCTCTGAAGGTAAGCGGTTAACACCTCATTATACGGTGCCCGCTGCCCTTCGGTGCCCTCAGGGGACAATTATGCTAACCCCACCACCTTGTGTGTTTCGGGGCGCAGCGGTCTCCGGCGGCACATATCTCAGGGTCCACCCGGAAACGTAGTGGTCCTGGGATGCCCGCCCCTTCCAACTAGGGTTCCAGAGCATTCAGTTCGATCGTTCCCTGCCGGTTCGCCGTACAGGGCACCGAATTGGTCGCTCGAGTAACACCTACACCAGTCTTGAGAGGCTGGTTCTCTTAGTAGATTTTTTGGCAGCGTGGGAACTTCTGCCAAACATATCTCAACAGTAGCAGAGCATCTGCTCCCGAGCCCCCACTAAAGGACTGGGGTTCGGGATGGCACTCTCAACTGCAGCCTTTAAGGAGTAAGACAGATCTGAGGACCGTCTTTATTTCCAAGAAGGCTGTGGGGAAAAGGTCCTGACGCCTGAGGGGTCAGGCCAACGAGGGCAGTCTCCCCCGAAGTAAAGCGGTTAACACCTCATTATACGGTGCCGGTTCGCGTTACAGGACGACAGACTGACTGTTCAACAACAACTAAATCCAGAAGCCAGTGTCGAGAGGCTGGTACCTCTGCTAGAATTTTTGACAGCGTGGAAGATGCTGCCAAATATTTCTTGTTGGGTCCTTCAGACCATAGAAAAGGGTTATCATCGGTTCTCGCCCGCCCAGGTTTGTGGGGGTCCTATCCACCGTGTTGGGCCCCAAGCAGGTTCTGGTAATGGAACAAGAAGTGAAACCCTGTTGGAGAAAGGGGCCATAGAACATGTACCTCCCTCCAGCAGGGACACCGGGTTTTACTGTCGGTATTTCATCGTTCCAAAGAAGGATGGGGGATTGCGTCCCATTTTGGATATGAGTGTTCTGAACGAGTCAGTCATTCAGCTAAAGTTCAAAATGTTAACACTGAGACAAATCATGCCACAGATCAGATCCGAGGACTGGTTTGTCACGATAGATCTCAAGGACGCATACTTCCACATTTCCATCCTTCCATTTCACAGGAAGTTCCTGAGGTTTGCTTTTGGGGGCAAAGCATACCAATATCGAGTTCTTCGTTCGGCTTAGCACTATCACCCCAAAATTTCACGATCAGTGTCATCAGTTGGCAGTTCGGCATCGAGATGTCGATCTCGCCCACAGGAAGGAGTTGCGGTTACGGCTAAATGCCAAAAATAGTGTGCTTTCTCCACTACAGAGGACCACTTTTTCTAGGTGTGGTTGGGACTTAATGTTGATGGAAGACCCTTTCCCTCGCGTGAAGAGGGTGGCATTGCCTTACTAACCATTTCTCTAATGGCGGGAATTGTTGTATGGACCGGTGTAGAGAAATACGCGGAAGGAGATCGCGGATGTTTCGCCCGCGGTTATGATCCCTCCATACTCAACGTTTGCCGGGTCAACTCAGGGAGTGCTCAGCTCGGCCCCTTTTCGTGTCTGTCTTGGTTGAGCTTGACATTGCTTCAGTTGTTTGAGTCACGAGCCAGTCATGCCATCTGTATACAAATTTGATCGGGGGAATGCACGTTTTAAATTGTTTCCGTACAAATGATTTAATGTCATACAGTAGGTCGCACGTTACATGCAGATTGTTCACAGAATCATTAAGAACCTATAGTTAACACTGTCCTACAATTTATCTGCAAAATCTCGTAAAAAAAAAAAAAAAAAAAAAGGCAATACAAGCAATGTGTTTCATGCCAAGAGATTAGTAATCCTTAATTGAAACACAGTTAAATAAATACAAGATGCCTACATTTATGCAAGCTTCGTCTTTTACCATTAACAGTCTCTTTTGTACTTAACTAAATAAACTTCAGATAATCAAAATTGTTCTAAACGCAAACTGTTATCATTGCTCGGTCATTTAAACTTTAATGTGCATTTCATCTCGCCTCCTTTTTCTCGCGTCTTTGATCTAAGCACAAGAAGACGAGCGTCGGTCCGCTAAGCCCCACTCTCCTCCTCCCTTTGTTCAGCCACACACCGCAGGAGCTCAGTTTCTCCAGGTAAGTTTATTCACTGCTGCAGCAGTGATGTCTCCTCTGGTCCTGGAGGAGCTCAATTTCTCTGGTAATTTCTCTAATATTGCAACAGTAATGTCTCCTCCGCTCTCACTAGAGCTCTGTTTCTCTGGCTAATCTTCTCCACTGCCGCAGCAGTGATGTCTCCTATGCTCCCACTGGAGCTCTTTTACTCTGGCTAATGTCTCCACTGCCACAGCAGTGATGTCTCCTATAATACTTGATTAAACAAAGTAAGACTGACCAAACCAAAAAAGGTCACTTCATCTACATTTTTAACCTCGCTTCGCAAATCCAACCATACCAGTCAATTCTGGCATATCTGCAATGGAGAAGTTGTCAGGCTAAATCTCCTCTGGAACCCCTGTTCTTAGATGAATCCAAAAAACCCGTGACACGTTTTTGGTTCCAGAAACACCTCAATCCGTTCTCCAACAGTCAGGCGTTCCAGCAAGAATTTTTCAAGTCACTCATTCCGCATCGGGGCAGCAACTTCAGCAGCCCAAAAAGGCCTCTCCCAACAGCAGATTCAAGCCCTTGGGAGATGGTCCTTCGATGCTTTCCAAAGCTACATCAGGACCAACCGGTTCCATATTTAAAAAGCTCACCAAACCCTCATCGAGTAGAAAAAAGAAAAAAAAAAAAAGAAAAAAAAACCTCTTTCTCTTCTTTACTGTCTCCTCTTTCTGTCCAGCGAGCACTGGTCTCACAGCGGACAGAGTGAGAACTTCCCAGTGGAGCACTTACGTTTTCTCTTTCATCCAATGATGCAGTGTGAGAAAATCTCCTGGGCAAGCACTCACTTCCCTGTTTCCTTTCCGTCCAGCGAGCATTGGTCTCACAGCGGACGGAGTGAGAACTTTCCCAGTGGAGCACTTACGTTTTCTCTTTCATCCAATGATGCAGTGTGAGAAAATCTCCTGGGCAAGCACTCACTTTCATGTTTCTTTTCTGTCCAGCGAGCACTGGTCTCACAGCGGACGGAGTGAGAACTTTCCCAGTGGAGCACTTACGTTTTCTCTTTCATCCAATGATGCAGTGTGAGAAAATCTCCTGGGCAAGCACTCACTTTCATGTTTCTTTTCTGTCCAGCGAGCACTGGTCTCACAGCGGACGGAGTGAGAACTTTCCCAGTGGAGCACTTACGTTTTCTCTTTCATCCAATGATGCAGTGTGAGAAAATCTCCTGGGCAAGCACTCACTTTCCTGTTTCTTTTCCGTCCAGCGAGCATTGGTCTCACAGCGGACGGAGTGAGAACTTTCCCAGTGGAGCACTTACGTTTTCTCTTTCATCCAATGATGCAGTGTGAGAAAATCTCCTGGGCAAGCAATCACTTTCCTGTTTCTTTTCCGTCCAGCGAGCATTGGTCTCACAGCGGACGGAGTGAGAACTTTCCTAGTGGAGCACTTACGTTTTCTCTTTCATCCAATGATGCAGTGTGAGAAAATCTCCTGGGCAAGCACTCACTTTCCTGTTTCCTTTCCGTCCAGCGAGCATTGGTCTCACAGTGGACGGAGTGAGAACTTTCCCAGTAGAGTACTAATGTTTTCTCTTTTCTTCCAGCGACGCAGTGTGAGGAAATCTCAGAGGCAAGCACCCACCTTCCTGTTTCTGTAAACTACAACCGCTCCCCGTTTACAGACCAAGAGGGGACGTCAGCCGGGCAGGGAGCCACCATTACGGGCCTTCCCGGTCAAGCATCCAGGCCTTCTTGAGATACCAGCCCGCCAACTCGGCACTCATTTGGGGGATCTTTAGTCCGGCGGCTGTCCTCTGCTTTAGCTTTGGGGGGAGTACTCTGGGTTCGGGCTGAACTCCGAGCTCGGAGCCCTCCCTCCGGACAGCACGCCATATACGCATTAAACTTACCCATTCAATTATATGTAAGTGTGAACTCGTGAAATGATGTTTTATTAACAAGGTTCGGGAGGAGCACGTTCAGATAATTAACACAAGTGGAAAGAACTCAGCAATCAATGGTGAGAGGTATAAATACTCAGCAGTCTCACCTCATTCCATTGACAGTTTTTTGCAGCATCCCTCCACCACCCCTTCTCCACACTTCTAGTACTAAACACTTACATACGGGGGGAGTACTCTGGGTTCGGGCTGAACTCCGAGCTCGGAGCCCTCCCTCCGGACAGCACGCCATATACGCATTAAACTTACCCATTCAATTATATGTAAGTGTGAACTCGTGAAAACTCTGGTCACAATATGATAAAAGTGTGAAAATTAATCGTAAGAAATTTAAATTAGTTCAAGTTTGCTCTGTGTGGATGTATTGTCCTGTTTCAGTGATGTTCTGTGACTAAATATGAAGGGAAAAGATATCACCTACGGGGTCAAAGCCTGTTCCCTATTGGTATCTGCAGAAGCTTTTGCAAGTTTTCACCAAGGTGGTAGGACCCAGCGATTTCGCCGCTTTGCATGCCTTGTTTATTCGTGTAGCCTGCCTTCCAGATAATCAATATGCACTTGCTTAGCATTTTTTTCCATTGGGTTATTATGGAATCAAACTAATCTAGAGTTATAGACTTTGACAGATTCTTCTTATTTGCTTTCATGTTACTATAGACAACTATGCCTAGGGTCTTGAAGTTCTATCACACCACATGTAGTCACTTACATGTATGCTTACTTGGCATATGTAACTCTTTAGGTATTTACAACACCACTGGTCACTATATGATAAAAGTGTGAAAATTAATCGTAAGAAGAAGTTTATATTAGTTCAAGTTTGCTCTGTGTGGATGTATTGTTCTGTTCCAGTGATGTTCTTTGACTAAATCTGAAGGGAAAAGATATCACCTATGGGGTCAAAGCCTGTTCCCCAATGGTATCTGCTGAAGCTTTTGCAAAAGGCATATATGCCCCTTGGGTCCCAGCAAGTTTTCACCAAGGTGGTAGGACCCAGCGATTTCGCCGCTTTGCATACCTTGTTTATTCGTGTAGCCTGCCTTCCAGATAATCAATATGCACTTGCTTAGCATTTTTTTTTCCATTGGGTTATTATGGAATCAAACTAATCTAGAGTTATAGACCTTGACAGATTCTTCTTATTTGCTTTTTTTATGTTACTATAGACAACTATGCCTAGGGTCTTGAAGTTCTATCACATCACATGTAGTCACTTACATGTATGCTTACTTGGCATATGTAACTCTTTAGGTATTTACAACAACACTGGTCACTATATGATAAAAGTGTGAAAATTAATCATAAGAAGAAGTTTATATTAGTTCAAGTTTGCTCTGTGTGGATGTATTGTTCTGTTCCAGTGATGTTCTTTGACTAAATCTGAAGGGAAAAGATATCACATAAGGGGTCAAAGTCTGTTCCCCAATGGTATCTGCTGAAGCTTTTGCAAGAGGCATACCCCTCAGGTCCCAGCAAGTTTTCACCAAGGTGGTAGGACCCAGCGATCCATTTCGGCCCTTTGCATACATTTATTCGTGTAGACTGCCTTCCAGATAATCAATATGCACTTGCTGAGCATTTTTTCCATTGGGCTATTATGGAATCAAACTAATCAAGAGTTATAGACTTTGACAGATTCTTCTTATTTGCTTTCATGTTACTATAGACAACTATGCCTAGGGTCTTGAAGTTCTATCACACCATATGAAGTCACTTACATGTATGCTTACTTGGCATATGTAACTCTTTAGGTATTTACAACACCACTGGTCAATACATGATAAAAATTGTGAAAATTAATCGTAAGAAGAAGTTTATATTAGTTCAAGTTTTCTCTGTGTGGATGTATTGTTCTGTTCCAGTGATGTTCTGTGATTAAATCTGAAGGGAAAAGATATCACCTATGGTGTCAAAGCCTGCTCCCCAATGGTATCTGCAGAAGCTTTTGCAAGAGGCATACCCCTCAGGTCCCAGCAAGTTTTCACCAAGGTGGTAGGACCCAGCGATCCATTTCGCCCCTTTGCATACATTTATTCGTGTAGCCTGCCCTCCAGATAATCAATATGCACTTGCTTAGCATTTTTTCCATTGGGCTATTATGGAATCAAATGAATCAAGAGTTCTAGACTTTGACAGGTTCTTCTTATTTGCTTCCATGTTACTATAGACAACTATGCCTAGGGTCTTGAAGTTCTATCACACCACATGTAGTCACTTACATGTATGCTTACTTGGCATATGTAACTCTTTAGGTATTTACAACACCACTGGTCACTATATGATAAAAGTGTGAAAATTAATCGTAAGAAATTTATATTAGTTCAAGTTTGCTCTGTGTGGATTTATTGTTCTGTTTCAGTGATGTACTTTGACTAAATCTGAAGGGAAAATATATCACCTACGGGGTCAAAGCCTGTTCCCCAATGGTATCTGCAGAAGATTTTGCAAGAGGCATATATACCCCTCGGGTCCCAGCAAGTTTTCACCAAGGTGGTAGTACCCAGCGATTTCGCACCTTTGCATACCTTGTTTATTCGTGTAGCCTGCCTTCCAGATAATCAATATGCACTTGCTTAGCATTTTTTTCCCATTGGGTTATTATGGAATCAAAATAATCTAGAGTTGTAGACTTTGACAGATTCTTCTTATTTGCTTTTTTTATGTTACTATAGACAACTATGCCTAGGGTCTTGAAGTTCTATCACACCACATGTAGTCACTTACATGTATGCTTACTTGGCATATGTAACTCTTTAGGTATTTACAACAACACTGGTCACTATATGATAAAAGTGTGAAAATTAATCATAAGAAGAAGTTTATATTAGTTCAAGTTTTCTCTGTGTGGATGTATTGTTCTGTTCCAGTGATGTTCTGTGATTAAATCTGAAGGGAAAAGATAACACCCATGGAGTCAAAGCCTGCTCCCCAATGGTATTTGCTGAAACTTTTGCAAGAGGCATATATACCCCTCGGGTCCCAGCAAGTTTTCACCAAGGTGGTAGGACCCAGCGATCCATTTCGGTCCTTTGCATACATTTATTCGTGTAGCCTGCCCTCCAGATAATCAATATGCACTTGCTTAGCATTTTTTCCATTGGGCTATTATAGAATCAAATGAATCAAGAGTTCTAGACTTTGACAGGTTCTTCTTATTTGCTTCCATGTTACTATAGACAACTATGCCTATGGTCTTGAAGTTCTATCACACCACATGTAGTCACATACATGTATGCTTACTTGGCATATGTAACTCTTAAGGTATTTACAACACCACTGGTCACTATATGATAAAAGCATGAAAATTAATCGTAAGAAATTTATATTAGATCAAGTTTGCTCTGTGTGGATTGTTCTGTTTCAGCGATGTTCTTTGACTAAATCTGAAGGGAAAAGATATCACCTACGGGGTCAAAGCCTGTTCCCCAATGGTATCTGCTGCAGCTTTTGCAAAAGGCATATATACCCCTCGGGTCCCAGCAAGTTTTCACCAAGGTGGTAGGACCCAGCAATCCATTTCTCCCCTTTGCATACCTTGTTTATTTGTGTAGCCTTCCCTACAGAAAATCAATATGCACTTGCTTAGCATTTTTATTATGAAATCAAACTAATCAAGAGTTCTAGACGTTGACAGGTTCTTCTTAATTTATTTCATTTTACTATAGACAACTATGCCTAGGGTCTTGAAGTTCTATCACACCACATGTAGTCACTTACATTTATGCTTACTTGGCATATGTAATTCTTTAGGTATTTACAACACCACTGGTCACTACATGATAAAAGTGTGAAAATTAATCGTAAGAAGAAGTTTATATTAGTTCAAGTTTGCTCTGTGTGGATGTATTGTTCTGTTCCAGTGATTTTCTGTGACTAAATCGGAAGGGAAAAGATATCACCTGCGGGGTCAAAGCCTGTTCCCCAATGGTATCTGCAGAAGCTTTTGCAAGAGGCATATATATACCCCTCGGGTCCCAGCAAGTTTTCACCAAGGTGGTAGGACCCAGCGATTTCGCCGCTTTGCATACCTTGTTTATTCGTGTAGCCTGCCCTCCAGATAGTCAATATGCACTTGCTGAGCATTTTTTCCATTGGGTTATTATGGAATCAAACTAATCATGAGTTATAGACTTTGACAGATTCTTCTTATTTGCTTTCATGTTACTATAGACAACTATGCCTAGGGTCTTGAAGTTCTATCACACCATATGAAGTCACTTACATGTATGCTTACTTGGCATATGTAACTCTTTAGGTATTTACAACACCACTGGTCACTATATGATAAAAGTGTGAAAATTAATCGTGAGAAGAAGTTTATATTAGTTCAAGTTTGCTCTGTGTGGATGTATTGTTCTGTTCCAGTGATGTTCTTTGACTAAATCTGAAGGGAAAAGATATCACCTACGGGGTCAAAGCCTCTTCCCCAATGGTATCTGCTGCAGCTTTTGCAAGAGGCATATATACCCCTCAGGTCCCAGCAAGTTTTCACCAAGGTGGTAGGACCCAGCGATCCATTTCGGCCCTTTGCATACATTTATTCGTGTAGCCTGCCCTCCAGATAATCAATATGCACTTGCTGAGCATTTTTCCATTGGGCTATTATGGAATCAAACTAATCAAGAGTTATAGACCTTGACAGATTCTTCTTATTTGCTTTCATGTTACTATAGACAACTATGCCTAGGGTCTTGAAGTTCTATCACACCATATGAAGTCACTTACATGTATGCTTACTTGGCATATGTAACTCTTTAGGTATTTACAACACCACTGGTCACTATATGATAAAAGTGTGAAAATTAATCGTAAGAAATTTAAATTAGTTCAAGTTTGCTCTGTGTGGATGTATTGTCCTGTTTCAGTGATGTTCTGTGACTAAATCTGAAGGGAAAAGATATCACCTACGGGGTCAAAGCCTGTTTCCTATTGGTATCTGCAGAAGCTTTTGCAAGAGGCATATATACCCCTCGGGTCACAGCAAGTTTTCACCAAGGTGGTAGGACCCAGCGATCCATTTTGCCCCTTTGCATACCTTGTTTATTCGTGTAGCCTGCCTTCCAGATAATCAATATGCACTTGCTAAGCATTTTTTTCCATTGGGTTATTATGGAATCAAATTAATCTAGAGTTCCAGACTTTGACAGATTCTTCTTATTTGCTTCCATGTTACTATGGACAACTATGCTTAGGGTCTTGAAGTTCTATCACACCACATGTAGTCACTTACATGTATGCTTACTTGGCATATGTAACTCTTTAGGTATTTACAACACCACTGGTCACTATATGATAAAAGTGTGAAAATTAATCGTAAGAAATTTAAATTAGTTCAAGTTTGCTCTGTGTGGATGTATTGTTCTGTTTCAGTGATGTACTTTGACTAAATCTGAAGGGAAAATATATCACCTACGGGGTCAAAGCCTGTTCGCCAATGGTATCTGCAAAAGATTTTGCAAGAGGCATATATACCCCTCGGGTCCCAGCAAGTTTTCACCAAGGTGGTAGTACCCAGCGATTTCGCACCTTTGCATACCTTGTTTATTTGTGTAGCCTGCCTTCCAGATAATCAATATGCACTTGCTTAGTATTTTTCACATTGGGTTATTATGGAATCAAACTAATCAAGAGTTCTAGACTTTGACAGGTTTTTCTTATTTGCTTTCATGTTACTATAGACAACTATGCCTAGGGTCTTGAAGTTCTATCACACCACATGTAGTCACATACATGTTTGCTTACTTGGCATATGTAACTCTTTAGGTATTTACAACACCACTGGTCGCTAAATGTTAAAAGTGTGAAAAATAATTGTAAGAAGAAGTTTATATTAGTTCAAGTTTGCTCTGTGTGAATGTTTTGTTCTCTTCTAGTGATTTTCTGTGAAAAAAAAATGTGAAGGGAAAAGATATCACCTAAGGGGTCAAAGCCTGTTCCCCAATGGTATCTGCTGAAGCTTTTGCAAGAGGCATATATACCCCTCGGGTCCCAGCAAGTTTTCACCAAGATGGTAGGACCCAGCGATCCATTTCGCCCCTTTGCATACCTTGTTTATTCGTGTAGCCTGCCCTCCAGATAATCAGTATGCACTTGCTTAGAATTTCTTCAATTGGGTTATTATGGAATCAAATGAATCAAGAGTTCTAGACTTTGACAGGTTCTTCTTATTTGCTTTCATGTTACTATAGACAACTATGTCTAGGGTCTTGAAGTTCTATCACAACACATGTAGTCACTTACATGTATGATTACTTGGCATATGTAATTCTTTAGGTATTTACAACACCACTGGTCACTAAATGTTAAAAGTTTGAAAAATAATCGTAAGAAGAAGTTTATATTAGTTCAAGTTTGCTCTGTGTGAATGTTTTGTTCTCTTCTAGTGTTTTTCTGTGAAAAAAAAAATATGAAGGGAAAAGATATCACCTAAGGGGTCAAAGGATGTTCCCTAATGGTATCTGCTGAAGCTTTTGCAAGAGGCATATATACCCCTCGGGTCCCAGCAAGTTTTCACCAAGATGGTAGGACCCAGTGATCCATTTCGCCCCTTTGTATACCTTGTTTATTCGTGTAGCCTGCCCTCCAGATAATCAATATGCACTTGCTGAGCATTTTTTCCATTGGGTTATTATGGAATCAAAATAATCAAGAGTTATAGACTTTGACAGATTCTTCTTATTTGCTTTCATGTTACTATAGACAACTATGCCTAGGGTCTTGACGTTCTATCACACCATATGAAGTCACTTACATGTATGCTTACTTGGCATATGTAACTCTTTAGGTATTTACAACACCACTGGTCACTATATGATAAAAGTGTGAAAATTAATCGTAAGAAATTTAAATTAGTTCAAGTTTGCTCTGTGTGGATGTATTGTCCTGTTTCAGTGATGTTCTGTGACTAAATCTGAAGGGAAAAGATATCACCTACGGGGTCAAAGCCTGTTCCCTATTGGTATCTGCAGAAGCTTTTGCAAGAGGCATATATACCCCTCGGGTCACAGCAAGTTTTCACCAAGGTGGTAGGACCCAGCGATCCATTTTGCCCCTTTGCATACCTTGTTTATTCGTGTGGCCTGCCTTCCAGATAATCAATATGCACTTGCTAAGCATTTTTTTCCATTGGGTTATTATGGAATCAAATTAATCTAGAGTTCTAGACTTTGACAGATTCTTCTTATTTGCTTCCATGTTACTATGGACAACTATGCTTAGGGTCTTGAAGTTCTATCACACCACATGTAGTCACTTACATGTATGCTTACTTGGCATATGTAACTCTTTAGGTATTTACAACACCACTGGTCACTATATGATAAAAGTGTAAAAAAATTAATCGTAAGAAATTTAAATTTGTTCAAGTTTGCTCTGTGTGGATGTATTGTCCTGTTTCAGTGATGTTCTGTGACTAAAATTGAAGGGAAAAGATATCACCTACGGGGTCAAAGCCTGTTCCCCAATGGTATCTGTTGACACTTTTGCAAGAGGCATATATACCCCTCGGATCCCAGCAAGTTTTCACCAAGGTGGTAGTACCCAGCGATTTCGCACCTTTGCATACCTTGTTTATTTGTGTAGCCTACCTTCCAGATAATCAATATGCACTTGCTTAGTATTTTTCACATTGGGTTATTATGGAATCAAACTAATCAAGAGTTCTAGACTTTGACAGGTTTTTCTTATTTGCTTTCATGTTACTATAGACAACTATGCCTATGGTCTTGAAGTTCTATCACACCACATGTAGTCACATACATGTATGCTTACTTGGCGTATGTAACTCTTAAGGTATTTACAACACCAGTGGTCACTATATGATAAAAGCGTGAAAATTAATCGTAAGAAATTTATATTAGATCAAGTTTGCTCTGTGTGGATTTATTGTTCTGTTTCAGTGATGTTCTTTGACTAAATCTGAAGGGAAAAGATATCACCTACGGAGTCAAAGCCTGTTCCCCAATGGTATCTGCTGCAGCTTTTGCAAAAGGCATTTATACCCCTCGGGTCCCAGCAAGTTTTCACCAAGGTGGTAGGACCCAGCGATCCATTTCTCCCCTTTGCATACCTTGTTTATTCGTGTAGCCTTCCCTACAGATAATCAATATGCACTTGCTTAGCATTTTTTCCATTGGGTTATTATGGAATCAAACTAATCTAGAGTTATAGACTTTGACAGATTCTTCTTATTTGCTTTCATGTTACTATAGACAACTATGCCTAGGGTCTTGAAGTTCTATCACACCACATGTAGTCACTTACATGTATGCTTACTTGGCATATGTAATTCTTTACGTATTTACAACACCACTGGTCACTACATGATAAAAGTGTGAAAATTAATCGTAAGAAGAAGTTTATATTAGTTCAAGTTTGCTCTGTGTGGATGTATTGTTCTGTTCCAGTGATTTTCTGTGACTAAATCGGAAGGGAAAAGATATCACCTACGGGGTCAAAGCCTGTTCCCCAATGGTATCTGCAGAAGCTTTTGCAAGAGGCATATATACCCCTCGGGTCCCAGCAAGTTTTCACCAAGGTGGTAGGACCCAGCGATTTCGCCGCTTTGCATACCTTGTTTATTCATGTAGCCTACCTTCCAGATAATCAATATGCACTTGCTTAGCATTTTTTTCCATTGGGTTATTATGGAATCAAACTAATCTAGAGTTATAGACTTTGACAGATTCTTCTTATTTGCTTTCATGTTACTATAGACAACTATGCCTAGGGTCTTGAAGTTCTATCACACCACATGTAGTCACTTACATGTATGCTTACTTGGCATATGTAACTCTTTAGGTATTTACAACACCACTGGTCACTACATGATAAAAGTGTGAAAATTAATCGTAAGAAGAAGTTTATATTAGTTCAAGTTTGCTCTGTGTGGATGTATTGTTCTGTTCCAGTGATGTTCTGTGACTAAATCTGAAGGGAAAAGATATCACCTACGGGGTCAAAGCCTGTTCCCTATTGGTATCTGCAGAAGCTTTTGCAAGAGGCATATATACCCATCGGGTCACAGCAAGTTTTCACCAAGGTGGTAGGACCCAGCGATCCATTTTGCCCCTTTGCATACCTTGTTTATTCGTGTGGACTGCCTTCCAGACAATCAATATGCACTTGCTAAGCATTTTTTTCCATTGGGTTATTATGGAATCAAATCAATCTAGAGTTCTAGACTTTGACAGATTCTTCTTATTTGCTTCCATGTTACTATGGACAACTATGCTTAGGGTCTTGAAGTTCTATCACACCACATGTAGTCACTTACATGTATGCTTACTTGGCATATATAACTCTTTAGGTATTTACAACACCACTGGTCACTATATGATTAAAGTGTGAAAATTAATCGTAAGAAATTTAAATTAGTTCAAGTTTGCTCTTTGTGGATGTATTGTCCTGTTTCAGTGATGTTCTGTGACTAAATCTGAAGGGAAAAGATATCACCTACGGGGTCAAAGCCTGTTCCCCAATGGTATCTGTTGACACTTTTGCAAGAGGCATATATACCCCTCGGGTCCCAGCAAGTTTTCACCAAGGTGGTAGGACCCAGCGATCCATTTTGCCCCTTTGCATACCTTGTTTATTCGTGTAGCCTGCCTTCCAGATAATCAATATGCACTTGCTAAGCATTTTTTTCCATTGGGTTATTATGGAATCAAACTAATCAAGAGTTCTAGACTTTGACAGATTCTTCTTATTTGCCTCCATGTTACTATGGACAACTATGCTTAGGGTCTTGAAGTTCTATCACACCACATGTAGTCACTTACATGTATTCTTACTTGGCATATGTAACTCTTTAGGTATTTACAACACCACTGGTCACTATATGATAAAAGTGTGAAAATTAATCGTAAGAAATTTAAATTAGTTCAAGTTTGCTCTTTGTGGATGCATTGTTCTGTTTCAGTGATGTTCTGTGACTAAATCTGAAGGGAAAAGATATCACCTACGGGGTCAAAGCCTGTTCCCTATTGGTATCTGCAAAAGCTTTTGCAAGAGGCATATATACCCCTCGGGTCCCAGCAAGTTTTCACCAAGGTGGTAGGACACAGCGATCCATTTTGCCCCTTTGCATACCTTGTTTATTCGTGTAGCCTGCCTTCCAGATAATCAATATGCACTTGCTAAGCATTTTTTTCCATTGGGTTATTATGGAATCAAACTAATCTAGAGTTCTAGACTTTGACAGATTCTTCTTATTTGCTTCCATGTTACTATGGACAACTATGCTTAGGGTCTTGAAGTTCTATCACACCACATGTAGTCACTTACATGTATGCTTACGTGGCATATGTAACTCTTTAGGTATTTATAACACCACTGGTCACTATATGATAAAAGTGTGAAAATTAATCATAAGAAGAAGTTTATATTAGTTCAAGTTTGCTCTGTGTGGATGTATTGTTCTGTTCCAGTGATGTTCTTTGACTAAATCTAAGGGAAAAGATATCACCTAAGGGGTCAAAGGATGTTCCCCAATGGTATCTGCTGAAGCTTTTGCAAGAGGCATATATACCCCTCGGGTCCCAGCAAGTTTTCACCAAGATGGTAGGACCCAGTGATCCATTTCGCCCCTTTGTATACCTTGTTTATTCGTGTAGCCTGCCCTCCAGATAATCAATATGCACTTGCTGAGCATTTTTTCCATTGGGTTATTATGGAATCAAACTAATCAAAAGTTATAGACTTTGACAGATTCTTCTTATTTGCTTTCATGTTACTATAGACAACTATGCCTAGGGTCTTGACGTTCTATCACACCATATGAAGTCACTTACATGTATGCTTACTTGGCATATGTAACTCTTTAGGTATTTACAACACCACTGGTCACTATATGATAAAAGTGTGAAAATTAATCGTAAGAAATTTAAATTAGTTCAAGTTTGCTCTGTGTGGATGTATTGTCCTGTTTCAGTGATGTTCTGTGACTAAATCTGAAGGGAAAAGATATCACCTACGGGGTCAAAGCCTGTTCCCTATTGGTATCTGCAGAAGCTTTTGCAAGAGGCATATATACCCCTCGGGTCACAGCAAGTTTTCACCAAGGTGGTAGGACCCAGCGATCCATTTTGTCCCTTTGCATACCTTGTTTATTCGTGTGGCCTGCCTTCCAGATAATCAATATGCACTTGCTAAGCATTTTTTTCCATTGGGTTATTATGGAATCAAATTAATCTAGAGTTCTAGACTTTGACAGATTCTTCTTATTTGCTTCCATGTTACTATGGACAACTATGCTTAGGGTCTTGAAGTTCTATCACACCACATGTAGTCACTTACATGTATGCTTACTTGGCATATATAACTCTTTAGGTATTTACAACACCACTGGTCACTATATGATAAAAGTGTGAAAATTAATCGTAAGAAATTTAAATTAGTTCAAGTTTGCTCTGTGTGGATGTATTGTCCTGTTTCAGTGATGTTCTGTGACTAAATCTGAAGGGAAAAGATATCACCTACGGGGTCAAAGCCTGTTCCCCAATGGTATCTGTTGACACTTTTGCAAG
Source organism: Scardinius erythrophthalmus (assembly GCF_964197995.2). Lineage (NCBI taxonomy): Eukaryota > Metazoa > Chordata > Actinopteri > Cypriniformes > Leuciscidae > Scardinius > Scardinius erythrophthalmus. The sequence goes on from NC_138234.1 coordinate 36,373,132, forward strand.
AGGCATATATACCCCTCGGGTCCCAGCAAGTTTTCACCAAGGTGGTAGGACCCAGCGATCCATTTTGCCCCTTTGCATACCTTGTTTATTCGTGTAGCCTGCCTTCCAGATAATCAATATGCACTTGCTAAGCATTTTTTTCCATTGGGTTATTATGGAATCAAACTAATCAAGAGTTCTAGACTTTGACAGATTCTTCTTATTTGCCTCCATGTTACTATGGACAACTATGCTTAGGGTCTTGAAGTTCTATCACACCACATGTAGTCACTTACATGTATTCTTACTTGGCATATGTAACTCTTTAGGTATTTACAACACCACTGGTCACTATATGATAAAAGTGTGAAAATTAATCGTAAGAAATTTAAATTAGTTCAAGTTGCTCTTTGTGGATGTATTGTTCTGTTTCAGTGATGTTCTGTGACTAAATCTGAAGGGAAAAGATATCACCTACGGGGTCAAAGCCTGTTCCCTATTGGTATCTGCAAAAGCTTTTGCAAGAGGCATATATACCCCTTGGGTCCCAGCAAGTTTTCACCAAGGTGGTAGGACACAGCGATCCATTTTGCCCCTTTGCATACCTTGTTTATTCGTGTAGCCTGCCTTCCAGATAATCAATATGCACTTGCTAAGCATTTTTTTCCATTGGGTTATTATGGAATCAAACTAATCTAGAGTTCTAGACTTTGACAGATTCTTCTTATTTGCTTCCATGTTACTATGGACAACTATGCTTAGGGTCTTGAAGTTCTATCACACCACATGTAGTCACTTACATGTATGCTTACTTGGCATATGTAACTCTTTAGGTATTTATAACACCACTGGTCACTATATGATAAAAGTGTGAAAATTAATCATAAGAAGAAGTTTATATTAGTTCAAGTTTGCTCTGTGTGGATGTATTGTTCTGTTCCAGTGATGTTCTTTGACTAAAGCTAAGGGAAAAGATATCACCTAAGGGGTCAAAGGATGTTCCCCAATGGTATCTGCTGAAGCTTTTGCAAGAGGCATATATACCCCTCGGGTCCCAGCAAGTTTTCACCAAGATGGTAGGACCCAGTGATCCATTTCGCCCCTTTGTATACCTTGTTTATTCGTGTAGCCTGCCCTCCAGATAATCAATATGCACTTGCTGAGCATTTTTTCCATTGGGTTATTATGGAATCAAACTAATCAAGAGTTATAGACTTTGACAGATTCTTCTTATTTGCTTTCATGTTACTATAGACAACTATGCCTAGGGTCTTGACGTTCTATCACACCATATGAAGTCACTTACATGTATGCTTACTTGGCATATGTAACTCTTTAGGTATTTACAACACCACTGGTCACTATATGATAAAAGTGTGAAAATTAATCGTAAGAAATTTAAATTAGTTCAAGTTTGCTCTGTGTGGATGTATTGTCCTGTTTCAGTGATGTTCTGTGACTAAATCTGAAGGGAAAAGATATCACCTACGGGGTCAAAGCCTGTTCCCTATTGGTATCTGCAGAAGCTTTTGCAAGAGGCATATATACCCCTCGGGTCACAGCAAGTTTTCACCAAGGTGGTAGGACCCAGCGATCCATTTTGCCCCTTTGCATACCTTGTTTATTCGTGTGGCCTGCCTTCCAGATAATCAATATGCACTTGCTAAGCATTTTTTTCCATTGGGTTAGTATGGAATCAAATTAATCTAGAGTTCTAGACTTTGACAGATTCTTCTTATTTGCTTCCATGTTACTATGGACAACTATGCTTAGGGTCTTGAAGTTCTATCACACCACATGTAGTCACTTACATGTATGCTTACTTGGCATATGTAACTCTTTAGGTATTTACAACACCACTGGTCACTATATGATAAAAGTGTGAAAATTAATCGTAAGAAATTTAAATTAGTTCAAGTTTGCTCTGTGTGGATGTATTGTCCTGTTTCAGTGATGTTCTGTGACTAAATCTGAAGGGAAAAGATATCACCTACGGGGTCAAAGCCTGTTCCCCAATGGTATCTGTTGACACTTTTGCAAGAGGCATATATACCCCTCGGGTCCCAGCAAGTTTTCCCCAAGGTGGTAGTACCCAGCGATCCATTTCGGCCCTTTGCATACATTTATTTGTGTAGCCTGCCCTCCAGATAATCAATATGCACTTGCTTAGCATTTTTTCCATTGGGCTATTATAGAATCAAATGAATCAAGAGTTCTAGACTTTGACAGGTTCTTCTTATTTGCTTCCATGTTACTATAGACAACTATGCCTAGGGTCTTGAAGTTCTATCACACCACATGTAGTCACTTACATGTATGCTTACTTGGCATATGTAACTCTTTAGGTATTTACAACACCACTGGTCACTATATGATAAAAGTGTGAAAATTAATCGTAAGAAATTTATATTAGTTCAAGTTTGCTCTGTGTGGGTTTATTGTTCTGTTTCAGTGATGTACTTTGACTAAATCTGAAGGGAAAATATAGCACCTACGGGGTCAAAGCCTGTTCCCCAATGGTATCTGCAGAAGATTTTGCAAGAGGCATATATACCCCTCGGGTCCCAGCAAGTTTTCACCAAGGTGGTAGTACCCAGCGATTTCGCACCTTTGCATACCTTGTTTATTTGTGTAGCCTGCCTTCCAGATAATCAATATGCACTTGCTTAGTATTTTTCACATTGGGTTATTATGGAATCAAACTAATCAAGAGTTCTAGACTTTGACAGGTTTTTCTTATTTGCTTTCATGTTACTATAGACAACTATGCCTATGGTCTTGAAGTTCTATCACACCACATGTAGTCACATACATGTATGCTTACTTGGCATATGTAACTCTTAAGGTATTTACAACACCACTGGTCACTATATGATAAAATGTGTAAATTAATCGTAAGAAATTTATATTAGATCAAGTTTGCTCTGTGTGGATTTATTGTTCTGTTTCAGTGATGTTCTTTGACTAAATCTGAAGGGAAAAGATATCACCTAAGGGGTCAAAGCCTGTTCCGCAATGGTATCTGCTGCTGAAACTTTTGCAAAAGGCATATATACCCCTCGGGTCCCAGCAAGTTTTCACCAAGGTGGTAGGACCCAGCGATCCATTTCTCCCCTTTGCATACCTTGTTTATTCGTGTAGCCTTCCCTACAGATAATCAATATGCACTTGCTTAGCATTTCTTCCAATGGGTTATTATGAAATCAAACTAATCAAGAGTTCTAGACTTTGACAGGTTCTTTTTATTTTATTTCATTTTACTATAGACAACTATGCCTAGGGTCTTGAAGTTCTATCACACCACATGTAGTCACTTACATTTATGCTTACTTGGCATATGTAATTCTTTAGGTATTTACAACACCACTGGTCACTACATGATAAAAGTGTGAAAATTAATCGTAAGAAGAAGTTTATATTAGTTCAAGTTTGCTCTGTGTGGATGTACTGTTCTGTTCCAGTGATTTTCTGTGACTAAATCGGAAGGGAAAAGATATCACCTACGGGGTCAAAGCCTGTTCCCCAATGGTATCTGCAGAAGCTTTTGCAAGAGGCATATATACCCCTCGGGTCCCAGCAAGTTTTCACCAAGGTGGTAGGACCCAGCGATTTCGCCGCTTTGCATACCTTGTTTATTCGTGTAGCCTACCTGCCAGAAAGTCAATATGCACTTGCTTAGCTTTTTTTTTCCATTGGGTTATTATGGAATAAAACTAATCTAGAGTTATAGACTTTGACAGATTCTTCTTATTTGCTTTCATGTTACTATAGACAACTATGCCTAGGGTCTTGAAGTTCTATCACACCACATGTAGTCACTTACATGTATGCTTACTTGGCATATGTAATTCTTTACGTATTTACAACACCACTGGTCACTACATGATAAAAGTGTGAAAATTAATCGTAAGAAGAAGTTTATATTAGTTCAAGTTTGCTCTGTGTGGATGTATTGTTCTGTTCCAGTGATTTTCTGTGACTAAATCGGAAGGGAAAAGATATCACCTACGGGGTCAAAGCCTGTTCCCCAATGGTATCTGCAGAAGCTTTTGCAAGAGGCATATATACCCCTCGGGTCCCAGCAAGTTTTCACCAAGGTGGTAGGACCCAGCGATTTCGCCGCTTTGCATACCTTGTTTATTCGTGTAGCCTACCTTCCAGATAATCAATATGCACTTGCTTAGCATTTTTTTCCATTGGGTTATTATGGAATCAAACTAATCTAGAGTTATAGACTTTGACAGATTCTTCTTATTTGCTTTCATGTTACTATAGACAACTATGCCTAGGGTCTTGAAGTTCTATCACACCACATGTAGTCACTTACATGTATGCTTACTTGGCATATGTAACTCTTTAGGTATTTACAACACCACTGGTCACTACATGATAAAAGTGTGAAAATTAATCGTAAGAAGAAGTTTATATTAGTTCAAGTTTGCTCTGTGTGGATGTATTGTTCTGTTCCAGTGATGTTCTTTGACTAAATCTGAAGGGAAAAGATATCACTTACGGGGTCAAAGCTTGTTCCCCAATGGTATCTGCTGAAGCTTTTGCAAGAGGCATATATACCCCTCGGGTCCCAGCAAGTTTTCACCAAGATGGTAGGACCCAGCGATCCATTTCGCCTCTTTGCATACCTTGTTTATTCGTGTAGCCTGCCCTCCAGATAATCAGTATGCACTTGCTTAGAATTTCTTGAATTGGGTTATTATGGAATCAAACTAATCAAGAGTTCTAGACTTTGTCAGATTCTTCTTATTTGCCTCCATGTTACTATGGACAACTATGCTTAGGGTCTTGAAGTTCTATCACACCACATGTAGTCACTTACATGTATTCTTACTTGGCATATGTAACTCTTTAGGTATTTACAACACCACTGGTCATTATATGATAAAAGTGTGAAAATTAATCGTAAGAAATTTAAATTAGTTCAAGTTTGCTCTGTGTGGATTTATTGTTCTGTTTCAGTGATGTTCTGTGACTAAATCTGAAGGGAAAAGATATCACCTACGGGGTCAAAGCCTGTTCCCCAATGGTATCTGTTGACACTTTTGCAAGAGGCATATATACCCCTCGGGTCCCAGCAAGTTTTCACCAAGGTGGTAGGACCCAGCGATCCATTTCTCCCCTTTGCATACCTTGTTTATTCGTGTAGCCTTCCCTACAGATAATCAATATGCACTTGCTTAGCATTTCTTCCAATGGGTTATTATGAAATCAAACTAATCAAGAGTTCTAGACTTTGACAGGTTCTTTTTATTTTATTTCATTTTACTATAGACAACTATGCCTAGGGTCTTGAAGTTCTATCACACCACATGTAGTCACTTACATTTATGCTTACTTGGCATATGTAATTCTTTAGGTATTTACAACACCACTGGTCACTACATGATAAAAGTGTGAAAATTAATCGTAAGAAGAAGTTTATATTAGTTCAAGTTTGCTCTGTGTGGATGTATTGTTCTGTTCCAGTGATTTTCTGTGACTAAATCGGAAGGGAAAAGATATCATCTACGGGGTCAAAGCCTGTTCCCCAATGGTATCTGCAGAAGCTTTTGCAAGAGGCATATATACCCCTCGGGTCCCAGCAAGTTTTCACCAAGGTGGTAGGACCCAGCGATTTCGCCGCTTTGCATACCTTGTTTATTCGTGTAGCCTACCTTCCAGATAATCAATATGCACTTGCTTAGCTTTTTTTTCCCATTGGGTTATTATGGAATCAAACTAATCTAGAGTTATAGACTTTGACAGATTCTTCTTATTTGCTTTCATGTTACTATAGACAACTATGCCTAGGGTCTTGAAGTTCTATCACACCACATGTAGTCACTTACATGTATGCTTACTTGGCATATGTAATTCTTTACGTATTTACAACACCACTGGTCACTACATGATAAAAGTGTGAAAATTAATCGTAAGAAGAAGTTTATATTAGTTCAAGTTTGCTCTGTGTGGATGTATTGTTCTGTTCCAGTGATTTTCTGTGACTAAATCGGAAGGGAAAAGATATCACCTACGGCAGTGGTTCCCAACCTTTTATTGTCTGAGACCCCCTTTTTCCCAAGAAAATATTTTAGGGCCCTCCCCCCTTATTATTTAATGATATTATCGCTCTTGTTGGCTAGCAGCAAGGATGACAAAATATGTTGTTTTCAAGCAAACGGTAGGCTATGTTTATTATAACCAGATATGTTTATGCACAAATAATAGCCTATAGCCTAATATTGAAAATACAATAACAAAAACATCAGTGGGCCATTTGTAATTTAAAAACGTAAGCCTAAGAGTAGCCTATAAATTGGCCCTATTTGAATCGCAATAAAAAAATATCAGTATTCACACTGGTGTGTAGGTAAAAAAAAAAAAAGAATGAATAGCCTATATAGGCTATTACAAAATTACTGCTGTCTGGGACCCCAATACTTGCATGTTATTTGTGAGGCTTTATCAATAAGTGTGAGGATCTGCTGGTCGTGAGTAATTTGGTCAATGGTGGAGAGATCTTTAACAGGGTAAGACATCTTTATCATCCTCAAGGGTCAGTCTGGCCCATTTGTATTTGTTTTTTAAGGCTGTCATGGTTAAAATCCCATTTTTGGTCAGCCAGGCCAGGGAATGGATCAAATTAGCTAATGTAATATGATCGTTCTCCTTAAAGCATGCATTCCTTTTTTTTTTTGCGCTATAGCAATTGTTAATAAACATGCGTTTGTTAACAGAATAATGCGTCTTTTGGAGCCGGAATTACTTCTCTGTGTTTGGCTATGACGAGTCACGCAGGTCAAGTACCACTACTCCGCAGCGGCGGCGATCCGAACCAGTGTTAAATAGTCCCAATATAAACACTTATTATAGGTGTACCATAGTGATTCAGAATAAGACAAAAACACGGTTTGGAAGATGGATTCATAATGAACTCACTCATTATATACATTTTGTAAATTTTTAACATAGAAGAAGTTACGGACGACTTGAATGCTCATTACTCAAAACTTTTCAAAATATGACGCGACCCCCCAGAGAGCTCGCCGAGACCCCCTTGTGGGCCGCGACCCCCCTGTTGGGAACCACTGACCTACGGGGTCAAAGCCTGTTCCCCAATGGTATCTGCTGAAGCTTTTGCAAGAGGCATATATACCCCTCGGGTCCCAGCAAGTTTTCACCAAGGTGGTAGGACCCAGCGATTTCGCCCCTTTGCATACCTTGTTTATTCGTGTAGCCTACCTTCCAGATAATCAATATGCACTTGCTTAGCATTTTTTTCCATTGGGTTATTATGGAATCAAACTAATCAAGAGTTATAGACTTTGACAGATTTTTCTTATTTGCTTACATGTTACTATAGACAACTATGCCTAGGGTCTTGAAGTTCTATCACACCACATGTAGTCACTTACATGTATGCTTACTTGGCATATGTAACTCTTTAGGTATTTACAACACCACTGGTCACTACATGATAAAAGTGTGAAAATTAATCGTAAGAAGAAGTTTATATTAGTTCAAGTTTGCTCTGTGTGGATGTATTGTTCTGTTCCAGTGATGTTCTTTGACTAAATCTGAAGGGAAAAGATATCACTTACGGGGTCAAAGCCTGTTCCCCAATGGTATCTGCTGAAGCTTTTGCAAGAGGCATATATACCCCTCGGGTCCCAGCAAGTTTTCACCAAAATGGTAGGACCCAGCGATCCATTTCGCCCCTTTGCATACCTTGTTTATTCGTGTAGCCTGCCCTACAGATAATCAGTATGCACTTGCTTAGAATTTCTTCAATTGGGTTATTATGGAATCAAATGAATCAAGAGTTCTAGACTTTGACAGGTTCTTCTTATTTGCTTTCATGTTACTATAGACAACTATGCCTAGGGTCTTGACGTTCTATCACACCATATGAAGTCACTTACATGTATGCTTACTTGGCATATGTAACTCTTTAGGTATTTACAACACCACTGGTCACTATATGATAAAAGTGTGAAAATTAATCGTGAGAAGAAGTTTATATTAGTTCAAGTTTGCTCTGTGTGAATGTTTTGTTCTCTTCTAGTGTTTTTCTGTGAAAAAAAAAAATGTGAAGGGAAAAGATATCACCTAAGGGGTCAAAGGATGTTCCCCAATGGTATCTGCTGAAGCTTTTGCAAGAGGCATATATACCCCTCGGGTCCCAGCAAGTTTTCACCAAGATGGTAGGACCCAGTGATCCATTTCGCCCCTTTGTATACCTTGTTTATTCGTGTAGCCTGCCCTCCAGATAATCAATATGCACTTGCTGAGCATTTTTTCCATTGGGTTATTATGGAATCAAACTAATCAAGAGTTATAGACTTTGACAGATTCTTCTTATTTGCTTTCATGTTACTATAGACAACTATGCCTAGGGTCTTGACGTTCTATCACACCATATGAAGTCACTTACATGTATGCTTACTTGGCATATGTAACTCTTTAGGTATTTACAACACCACTGGTCACTATATGATAAAAGTGTGAAAATTAATCGTGAGAAGAAGTTTATATTAGTTCAAGTTTGCTCTGTGTGGATGTATTGTTCTGTTCCAGTGATGTTCTTTGACTAAATCTGAAGGGAAAATATATCACCTACGGGGTCAAAGCCTCTTCCCCAATGGTATCTGCTGCAGCTTTTGCAAGAGGCATATATACCCCTCAGGTCCCAGCAAGTTTTCACCAAGGTGGTAGGACCCAGCGATCCATTTCGGCCCTTTGCATACATTTATTCGTGTAGCCTGCCCTCCAGATAATCAATATGCACTTGCTGAGCATTTTTTCCATTGGGCTATTATAGAATCAAACTAGTCAAGAGTTATAGACCTTGACAGATTCTTCTTATTTGCTTTCATGTTACTATAGACAACTATGCCTAGGGTCTTGAAGTTCTATCACACCATATGAAGTCACTTACATGTATGCTTACTTGGCATATGTAACTCTTTAGGTATTTACAACACCACTGGTCACTATATGATAAAAGTGTGAAAATTAATCGTAAGAAATTTAAATTAGTTCAAGTTTGCTCTGTGTGGATGTATTGTCCTGTTTCAGTGATGTTCTGTGACTAAATCTGAAGGGAAAAGATATCACCTACGGGGTCAAAGCCTGTTCCCTATTGGTATCTGCAGAAGCTTTTGCAAGAGGCATATATACCCCTCGGGTCACAGCAAGTTTTCACCAAGGTGGTAGGACCCAGCGATCCATTTTGCCCCTTTGCATACCTTGTTTATTCGTGTAGCCTGCCTTCCAGATAATCAACATGCACTTGCTAAGCATTTTTTTCCATTGGGTTATTATGGAATCAAATTAATCTAGAGTTCTAGACTTTGACAGATTCTTCTTATTTGCTTCCATGTTACTATGGACAACTATGCTTAGGGTCTTGAAGTTCTATCACACAACATGTAGTCACTTACATGTATGCTTACTTGGCATATGTAACTCTTTAGGTATTTATAACACCACAGGTCACTATATGATAAAAGTGTGAAAATTAATCATAAGAAGAAGTTTATATTAGTTCAAGTTTGCTCTGAGTGGATGTATTGTTCTGTTCCAGTGATGTTCTTTGACTAAATCTAAGGGAAAAGATATCACCTAAGGGGTCAAAGCCTGTTCCCCAATGGTATCTGCAGAAACTTTTGCAAGAGGCATATATACCCCTCGGGTCCCAGCAAGTTTTCACCAATGTGGTAGGACCCAGCGATCCATTTCGGCCCTTTGCATACCTTGTTTATTCGTGTAGCCTGCCTTCCAGATAATCAATATGCACTTGCTTAGCATTTTTTCCATTGGGTTATTATGGAATAAAACTAATCAAGAGTTCTAGACTTTGACAGGTTCTTCTTATTTGCTTTCATGTTACTATAGACAACTATGCCTAGGATCTTGAAGTTCTATCACACAACATGTAGTCACTTACATGTATGCTTACTTGGCATATGTAACTCTTTAGGTATTTACAACACCACTGGTCACTACATGATAAAAGTGTGAAAATTAATCGTTAGAAGAAGTTTATATTAGTTCAAGTTTGCTTTGTTTGGATGTATTGTTCTGTTCCAGTGATTTTCTGTGACTAAATCTGAAGGGAAAAGATATCACCTATGGGGTCAAAGCCTGCTCCCCAATGGTAGCTGCTGAAACTTTTGCAAGAGGCATATATACCCCTCGGGTCCCAGCAAGTTTTCACCAAGGTGGTAGTACCCAGCGATCCATTTCGGCCCTTTGCATACATTTATTCGTGTAGCCTGCCCTCCAGATAATCAATATGCACTTGCTTAGCATTTTTTCCATTGGGCTATTATAGAATCAAATGAATCAAGAGTTCTAGACTTTGACAGCTTCTTCTTATTTGCTTTCATGTTACTATAGACAACTATGCCTAGGGTCTTGAAGTTCTATCACACCACATGTAGTCACTTACATGTATGCTTACTTGGCATATGTAACTCTTTAGGTATTTACAACACCACTGGTCACTAAATGTTAAAAGTGTGAAAAATAATCGTAAGAAGAAGTTTATATTAGTTCAAGTTTGCTCTGTGTGAATGTTTTGTTCTCTTCTAGTGATTTTCTGTGAAAAAAAAAAAATGTGAAGGGAAAAGATATCACCTAAGGGGTCAAAGGATGTTCCCCAATGGTATCTGCTGAAGCTTTTGCAAGAGGCATATATACCCCTCGGGTCCCAGCAAGTTTTCACCAAGATGGTAGGACCCAGTGATCCATTTCGCCCCTTTGTATACCTTGTTTATTCGTGTAGCCTGCCCTTCAGATAATCAATATGCACTTGCTGAGCATTTTTTCCATTGGGTTATTATAGAATCAAACTAATCAAGAGTTATAGACTTTGACAGATTCTTCTTATTTGCTTTCATGTTACTATAGACAACTATGCCTAGGGTCTTGAAGTTCTATCACACCACATGTAGTCACTTACATGTATGCTTACTTGGCATATGTAACTCTTTAGGTATTTACAACACCACTGGTCACTATATGATAAAAGTGTGAAAATTAATCGTAAGAAATTTAAATTAGTTCAAGTTTGCTCTGTGTGGATGTATTGTCCTGTTTCAGTGATGTTCTGTGACTAAATCTGAAGGGAAAAGATATCACCTACGGAGCCAAAGCCTGTTCCCTATTGGTATCTGCAGAAGCTTTTGCAAGAGGCATATATACCACTCGGGTCCCAGCAAGTTTTCACCAAGGTGGTAGGACCCAGCGATCCATTTTGCCCCTTTGCATACCTTGTTTATTCGTGTAGCCTGCCTTCCAGATAATCAATATACACTTGCTAAGCATTTTTTTCCATTGGGTTATTATGGAATCAAACTAATCAAGAGTTCTAGACTTTGACAGATTCTTCTTATTTGCCTCCATGTTACTATGGACAACTATGCTTAGGGTCTTGAAGTTCTATCACACCACATGTAGTCACTTACATGTATGCTTACTTGGCATATGTAACTCTTTAGGTATTTATAACACCACTGGTCACTATATGATAAAAGTGTGAAAATTAATCGTTAGAAGAAGTTTATATTAGTTCAAGTTTGCTCTGTTTGGATGTATTGTTCTGTTCCAGTGATTTTCTGTGACTAAATCTGAAGGGAAAAGATATCACCTATGGGGTCAAAGCCTGCTCCCCAATGGTAGCTGCTGAAACTTTTGCAAGAGGCATATATACCCCTTGGGTCCCAGCAAGTTTTCACCAAGGTGGTAGTACCCAGCGATCCATTTCGGCCCTTTGCATACATTTATTCGTGTAGCCTGCCCTCCAGATAATCAATATGCACTTGCTTAGCATTTCTTCCAATGGGTTATTATGAAATCAAACTAATCAAGAGTTCTAGACTTTGACAGGTTCTTCTTATTTTATTTCATTTTACTATAGACAACTATGCCTAGGGTCTTGAAGTTCTATCACACCACATGTAGTCACTTACATTTATACTTACTTGGCATATGTAATTATTTAGGTATTTACAACACCACTGGTCACTACATGATAAAAGTGTGAAAATTAATCGTAAGAAGAAGTTTATATTAGTTCAAGTTTGCTCTGTGTGGATGTATTGTTCTGTTCCAGTGATTTTCTGTGACTAAATCGGAAGGGAAAAGATATCACCTACGGGGTCAAAGCCTGTTCCCCAATGGTATCTGCAGAAGCTTTTGCAAGAGGCATATATACCCCTCGGGTCCCAGCAAGTTTTCACCAAGGTGGTAGGACCCAGCGATTTCGCCGCTTTGCATACCTTGTTTATTCGTGTAGCCTACCTTCCAGATAATCAATATGCACTTGCTTAGCATTTTTTTTCCATTGGGTTATTATGGAATCAAACTAATCTAGAGTTATAGACTTTGACAGATTCTTCTTATTTGCTTTCATGTTACTATAGACAACTATGCCTAGGGTCTTGAAGTTCTATCACACCACATGTAGTCACTTACATGTATGCTTACTTGGCATATGTAATTCTTTAGGTATTTACAACACCACTGGTCACTACATGATAAAAGTGTGAAAATTAATCGTAAGAAGAAGTTTATATTAGTTCAAGTTTGCTCTGTGTGGATGTATTGTTCTGTTCCAGTGATTTTCTGTGACTAAATCGGAAGGGAAAAGATATCACCTACGGGGTCAAAGCCTGTTCCCCAATGGTATCTGCAGAAGCTTTTGCAAGAGGCATATATACCCCTCGGGTCCCAGCAAGTTTTCACCAAGGTGGTAGGACCCAGCGATTTCGCCGCTTTGCATACCTTGTTTATTCGTGTAGCCTACCTTCCAGATAATCAATATGCACTTGCTTAGCATTTTTTTCCATTGGGTTATTATGGAATCAAACTAATCTAGAGTTATAGACTTTGACAGATTCTTCTTATTTGCTTTCATGTTACTATAGACAACTATGCCTAGGGTCTTGAAGTTCTATCACACCACATGTAGTCACTTACATGTATGCTTACTTGGCATATGTAACTCTTTAGGTATTTACAACACCACTGGTCACTATATGATAAAAGTGTGAAAATTAATCGTAAGAAATTTAAATTAGTTCAAGTTTGCTCTGTGTGGATGTATTGTCCTGTTTCAGTGATGTTCTGTGACTAAATCTGAAGGGAAAAGATATCACCTACGGAGTCAAAGCCTGTTCCCTATTGGTATCTGCAGAAGCTTTTGCAAGAGGCATATATACCCCTCGGGTCCCAGCAAGTTTTCACCAAGGTGGTAGGACCCAGCGATCCATTTTGCCCCTTTGCATACCTTGTTTATTCGTGTAGCCTGCCTTCCAGATAATCAATATGCACTTGCTAAGCATTTTTTTCCATTGGGTTATTATGGAATCAAACTAATCAAGAGTTCTAGACTTTGACAGATTCTTCTTATTTGCCTCCATGTTACTATGGACAACTATGCTTAGGGTCTTGAAGTTCTATCACACCACATGTAGTCACTTACATGTATGCTTACTTGGCATATGTAACTCTTTAGGTATTTACAACACCACTGGTCACTATATGATAAAAGTGTGAAAATTAATCGTTAGAAGAAGTTTATATTAGTTCAAGTTTGCTCTGTTTGGATGTATTGTTCTGTTCCAGTGATGTTCTTTGACTAAATCTGAAGGGAAAAGATATCACCTAAGGGGTCAAAGCCTGTTCCCCAATGGTATCTGCAGAAGCTTTTGCAAGAGGCATATATACCCCTCGGGTCCCAGCAAGTTTTCACCAAGGTGGTAGGACCCAGCGATCCATTTCTCCCCTTTACATACCTTGTTTTTTCGTGTAGCCTTCCCTCCAGATAATCAATATGCACTTGCTTAGCATTTCTTCCATTGGGTTATTATGAAATCAAACTAATCAAGAGTTCTAGACTTTGACAGGTTCTTCTTATTTTTTTTTCATTTTACTATAGACAACTATGCCTAGGGTCTTGAAGTTCTATCACACCACATATAGTCACTTACATGTATGCTTACTTGGCATATGTAACTCTTTAGGTATTTATAACACCACTGGTCACTATATGATAAAAGTGTGAAAATTAATCATAAGAAGAAGTTTATATTAGTTCAAGTTTGCTCTGTGTGGATGTATTGTTCTGTTTCAGTGATGTTCTGTGATTAAATCTGAAGGGAAAAGATATCACCTACGGGGTCAAAGCCTGTTCCCTATTGGTATCTGCAGAAGCTTTTGCAAGAGGCATATATACCCCTCGGGTCCCAGCAAGTTTTCACCAAGGTGGTAGGACCCAGCGATCCATTTCGGCCCTTTGCATACCTTGTTTATCCGTGTAGCCTGCCTTCAAGATAATCAAAATGCACTTGCTTAGCATTTTTTTCCATTGGGTTATTATGGAATCAAACTAATCAAGAGTTCTAGACTTTGACAGATTCTTCTTATTTGCTTTCATGTTACTATGGACAACTATGCCTAGGGTCTTGAAGTTCTATCACACCACATGTAGTCACTTACATGTATGCTTACTTGGCATATGTAACTCTTTAGGTATTTACAACACCACTGGTCACTATATGATAAAAGTGTGAAAATTAATCGTAAGAAGAAGTTTATATTAGTTCAAGTTTGCTCTGTGTGGATTTACTGTTCTGTTTCAGTGATGTTCTTTGACTAAATCTGAAGGGAAAAGATATCACCTATGGAGTCAAAGCCTGTTCCCCAATGGTATCTGCTGAAGCTTTTGCAAGAGGCATATATACCCCTCAGGTCCCAGCAAGTTTTCACCAAGGTGGTAGGACCCAGCGATCCATTATGGCCCTTTGCATACATTTATTCGTGTAGCCTGCCCTCCAGATAATCAATATGCACTTGCTGAGCATTTTTTCCATTGGGCTATTATGGAATCAAACTAATCAAGAGTTATAGACTTCGACAGATTCTTCTTATTTGCTTTCATGTTACTATAGACAACTATGCCTAGGGTCTTGAAGTTCTATCACACCATATGAAGTCACTTACATGTATGCTTACTTGGCATATGTAACTCTTTAGGTATTTACAACACCACTGGTCACTATATGATAAAAGTGTGAAAATTAATCATAAGAAGAAGTTTATATTAGTTCAAGTTTGCTCTGTGTGGATGTATTGTTCTGTTCCAGTGATGTTCTTTGACTAAATCTGAAGGGAAAAGATATCACCTAAGGGGTCAAAGCCTGTTCCCCAATGGTATTTGCAGAAGCTTTTGCAAGAGGCATATATACCCCTCGGGTCCCAGCAAGTTTTCACCAAGGTGGTAGGACCCAGCGATCCATTTCTCCCCTTTACATACCTTGTTTATTCGTGTAGCCTTCCCTCCAGATAATCAATATGCACTTGCTTAGCATTTCTTCCATTGGGTTATTATGAAATCAAACTAATCAAGAGTTCTAGACTTTGACAGGTTCTTCTTATTTTTTTTCATTTTACTATAGACAACTATGCCTAGGGTCTTGAAGTTCTATCACACCACATGTAGTCACTTACATTTATACTTACTTGGCATATGTAATTCTTTAGGTATTTACAACACTACTGGTCACTACATGATAAAAGTGTGAAAATTAATCGTAAGAAGAAGTTTATATTAGTTCAAGTTTGCTCTGTGTTGATGTATTGTTCTGTTCCAGTGATTTTCTGTGACTAAATCTGAAGGGAAAAGATATCACCCACGGGGTCAAAGCCTGTTCCCCAATGGTATCTGCAAAAGCTTTTGCAAGAGGCATATATACCCCTCGGGTCCCAGCAAGTTTTCACCAAGGTGGTAGGACCCAGCGATCCATTTCGGCCCTTTGCATACCTTGTTTATTCGTGTAGCCTGCCTTCCAGATAATCAATATGCACTTGCTTAGCATTTTTTCCATTGGGTTATTATGAAATCAAACTAATCAAGAGTTCTAGACTTTGACAGATTCTTCTTATTTGCTTTCATGTTACTATAGACAACTATGCCTAGGGTCTTGAAGTTCTATCACACCACATGTAGTCACTTACATGTATGCTTACTTGACATATGTAACTCTTTAGGTATTTACAACACCACTGGTCACTATATGATAAAAGTGTGAAAATTAATCGTAAGAAATTTAAATTAGTTCAGTTTTGCTCCGTGTGGATGTATTGTTCTGTTTCAGTGATGTTCTTTGACTAAATCTGAAGGGAAAAGATATCACCTATGGGGTCAAAGCCTGTTCCCCAATGGTATCTGCAGAAGCTTTTGCAAGAGGCATATATACCCCTCGGGTCCCAGCAAGTTTTCACCAAGGTGGTAGGACCCAGCGATCCATTTCGGCCCTTTGTATACCTTGTTTATTCATGAAGCCTGCCTTCCAGATAATCAATATGCACTTGCTTAGCATTTCTTCCATAGGCCTATTTCACAAAATGGCGACCGAGACCGGAAGTAGGGTAGCGATACTTCCGGTCGTGCCGCCGCCCGCTACGATCGCCATTCATTCTCAAAATGGACTGTGAACAGCTTGTTTTCTCTGTCATTAATATATCTGACAAAAGTAAGAATAGAAGATGTTGTTCGTTTTGTTGATAGTTTTCGGGGAGCTGTGACAAGATCGAAATTGGACAAAGGTTACAAATTATTCTTGACGTTTGCTTACATAAAAAAAAGTTACATTCATTCAAATGGCATGACACTTGTTGACTAAGCTCACACTTACTATAGCTAAACAAAATAAATAAATAAATTGAAATGATGTCTGATTGTGGGCTATGTTTGAAATCTAGTGGCTTCTGTTAAAATTTCATGTTAAGTGTTAGTTTGTCCCGGAGATTGCAGCAATCTTCCACTAGTGACTAGAGTATGGCTCATTTTTCATGTTACCACCATGAATGAAACTAAGAATTGTACATCTTTACAGTGAATTTGATCTAGCGTTGGTAGTAGGTCTAATAATGAAATTAAGGCAAATAATAAAAAGATGGTTAGAATAAAAACATGAATTAAGTGAGTGATATTACATGTTTTAAAACATCATGATGTTACAAAATCACATTTTACTGTCGGGTCCCCTTATAAAAAGAAAATATATTTCCTTATATATGAATGATCAATATATAAAATGGTTTAACAGTACATTTGAATATATACAGAATAAATTATTGTGTTAATATTACAGTATATTGAATAATACATAAACACAATTTCATATATTTAAAAATGTGAAAATATATTTTCTAATATATCATAATGTATGTAATTTTATATTCAGTAATACACTTCATAATATATACAGTTCTCAGTCGCTACGAGAGTATACGACGGATTTCCGTCAATATCAGGGTTCCCCCTGTCCTTATGTCTTAAATTCACTGTTCATAATTTTAAGGCTGTAAATATGCTTACATTTCTCAAATAGTGTAATAAATGTCTTAATTTTAGTTTGAATGGGAAGGACGAGGTGTAGGCTTTTCACCCTGCTTAGGGGGATGTGATCAAAGCCTGGAGTGGAGCAAAAGCATGTTCCTCTCTCCACTCTAAGCGTTCTGCTATCACTCTACTCCCGATCCACTCCGGGTTTTCCAGTCCCGCTCACGAAAAAACTGCTCCGTGTTCACTCATTTTAAAGAAAGTTACAGAAAACAACTTCTACAAACAATTTTAATTTGCCAACAGTTAATAATAATAAATAAAAGTGCATGACGTGCAAATCAGATAACAATCAAGAGCAATATAAACATGTTTAGTCAGGGCATCACTCCCGAACCGGCATCAACACTCCATTTTCAACATCTGCTTCCGCCTCCACACCACAGACACGTCTTTTTGCCGTCTGTGTCTGGCGTGATTTAACTTCTCCCCAGTTGTTCCATGAAAACCTGCAAAGCACGGCCTGCGGTGTAAGATATCTACGACCGGACTCTCGTAGACTCATAAGTTACACGGACTTCATCCTCCGTGAAGCGCTTAACACACAAAAAAGTGCCCAAATCCAGCACTTTTTCAACATTTCGTCACAAGGAAAGCTGTGCAATTATAAATAGGGCTGTTTCTTCTATGAGTGCAAACATAAAAAGGTACGCAACAGGACTGGCCGCTTTTAGTCTCCGCATTTGTCCTCCGACTGCTACTGCTAGCGCTTTCACCGGAAAAGAGTTAACCCTACTTCCGGTCTCGGCGGCCATTTTTGTGAAATAGGCCTAGAGAGAGCCTAAGTCCCGCCCCTCCGCTTCCGGCTCATGGGACCTTACTTCGGAAAAAATACGTATGGAAGTCAATGGCGAGAGATAACTTATCTTTTTATTCCGTCTGAACTGTGCCCTGAACTACACATTTGATGTTTGTCAATTTAAAAGGTAATTATGAAAGTCAAGAAAGTCGCAGTTTGTCATAAAACAGAAGAGTAACGTTTAGTTTTATGTGAAAATCGCTCAATGAACTACATCTCTCGTCTCGCACTATGTACGTCACAAGATCCGTTGCTCGTATGTGTGTATTCTGGCTCAAAACACTCAGGCATGACGGCGTAACGTTACGATTATAAGGTAAGACTATAGAAAAAATGACAGACGTTAGCTTCAGTAAAGTTAGCTTCAGTCATTGAGAGAAAAGGTATGACGTCGCATGTGCGCCTTCTGGGTTTGTAGTCTTTGTAATTACGTATTTTCACAGTCTTATACCTCAGCAGTTTTACATCAAGCTGCGACTTTCTTGACTTTAAAATGTATCTTTTAAATTGACAAACATCATATGTGTAAATCAGGGCACAATTCAAACGAGATCAAAATATTTGTTGTCTCTCGCCATTGACTACCATACAATATTTTTCCGAAATAAGGTCCCATGGTGGTCGATCGGAAGGGGAGGGACTTAGGCTCTCTATTGGGTTATTATGGAATCAAACTAATCAAGAGTTCTAGACTTTGACAGGTTCTTCTTATTTGCTTTCATGTTACTATAGACAACTATGCCTAGGGTCTTGAAGTTCTTTCACAGCACATGTAGTCACTTACATGTATGCTTACTTGGCATATGTAACTCTTTAGGTATTTACAACACCACTGGTCACTATATGATAAAAGTGTGAAAATTAATCGTAAGAAATTTATATTTGTTCAAGTTTGCTCTGTGTGGATGTATTGTTCTGTTCCAGTGATGTTCTTTGACTAAATCTAAAGGGAAAAGATATCACCTATGGGGTCAAAGCCTGTTCCCCAATGGTATCTGCTGAAGCTTTTGCAAGAGGCATATATACCCCTCGGGTCCCAGCAAGTTTTCACCAAGGTGGTAGGACCCAGCGATCCATTTCAGCCCTTTGCATACATTTATTCGTGTAGCCTGCCTTCCAGATAATCAATATGCACTTGCTGAGCATTTTTTCCATTGGGCTATTATGGAATCAAACTAATCAAGAGTTCTAGACTTTGACAGATTCTTCTTATTTGCTTTCATGTTACTATAGACAACTATGCCTAGGGTCTTGAAGTTCTATCACACCACATGTAGTCACTTACATGTATGCTTACTTGGCATACGTAACTCTCTAGGTATTTACAACACCACTGGTCACTATATGATAAAAGTGTGAAAATTAATCGTAAGAAATTTAAATTAGTTCAGTTTTGCTGTGTGTGGATGTATTGTTCTGTTTCAGTGATGTTCTTTGACTAAATCTGAAGGGAAAAGATATCACCTACGGGGTCAAAGCCTGTTCCCCAATGGTATCTGCTGAAGCTGTTGCAAGAGGCATATATACCCCTCGGGTCCCAGCAAGTTTTCACCAAGATGGTAGGACCCAGCGATCCATTTCGCCCCTTTGCATACCTTGTTTATTCGTGTAGCCTGCCCTCCAGATAATCAGTATGCACCTGCTTAGAATTTCTTCAATTGGGTTATTATGGAATCAAATGAATCAAGAGTTCTAGACTTTGACAGGTTCTTCTTATTTGCTTTCATGTTACTATAGACAACTATGCCTAGGGTCTTGAAGTTCTATCACACCACATGTAGTCACTTACATGTATGCTTACTTGGCATATGTAACTCTTTAGGTATTTACAACACCACTGGTCACTAAATGTTAAAAGTGTGAAAAATAATCGTAAGAAGAAGTTTATATTAGTTCAAGTTTGCTCTGTGTGAATGTTTTGTTCTCTTCTAGTGATTTTCTGTGAAAAAAAAAAATGTGAAGGGAAAAGATATCACCTAAGGGGTCAAAGGATGTTCCCCAATGGTATCTGCTGCAGCTTTTGCAAGAGGCATATATACCCCTCAGGTCCCAGCAAGTTTTCACCAAGCTGGTAGGACCGAGTGATCCATTTCACCCCTTTGTATACCTTGTTTATTCGTGTAGCCTGCCCTCCAGATAATCAATATGCACTTGCTGAGCATTTTTTTCCATTGGGTTATTATGGAATCAAACTAATCAAGAGTTATAGACTTTGACAGATTCTTCTTATTTGCTTTCATGTTACTATAGACAACTATGCCTAGGGTCTTGAAGTTCTATCACACCATATGAAGTCACTTACATGTATGCTTACTTGGCATATGTAACTCTTTAGGTATTTACAACACCACTGGTCACTATATGATAAAAGTGTGAAAATTAATCATAAGAAGAAGTTTATATTAGTTCAAGTTTGCTCTGTGTGGATGTATTGTTCTGTTCCAGTGATGTTCTGTGATTAAATCTGAAGGGAAAATATATCACCTATGGGGTCAAAGCCTGTGCCCAATGGTATCTGCTGCAGCTTTTGCAAGAGACATATATATACCCCTCGGGTCCCAGCAAGTTTTCACCAAGGTGGTAGGACCCAGCGATCCATTTCGGCCCTTTGCATACCTTGTTTATTTGTGTAGCCTGCCTTCCAGATAATCAATATGCACTTGCTTAGCATTTTTCCATTGGGTTATTATGGAATCAAACTAATCAAGAGTTCTAGACTTTGACAGATTCTTCTTATTTGCTTTCATGTTACTATAGACAACTATGCCTAGGGTCTTGAAGTTCTATCACACCACATGTAGTCACTTACATGTATGCTTACTTGGCATACGTAACTCTTTAGGTATTTACAACACCACTGGTCACTATATGATAAAAGTGTGAAAATTAATCATAAGAAATAGTTTATATTAGTTCAAGTTTGCTCTGTGTGGATTTATTGTTTTGTTTCAGTGATGTTCTGTGACTAAATCTGAAGAGAAAAGATATCACCTATGGGGTCAAAGCCTGCTCCCCAATGGTATCTGCTGACACTTTTGCAAGAGGCATATATACCCCTCGGGTCCCAGCAAGTTATCACCAAGGTGGTAGGACCCAGCGATCCATTTCTCCCCTTTACATACCTTGTTTATTCGTGTAGCCTTCCCTACAGATAATCAATATGCACTTGCTTAGCATTTCTTCCATTGGGTTATTATGAAATCAAACTAATCAAGAGTTCTAGAATTTGACAGGTTCTTCTTATTTGCTTTCATGTTACTATAGACAACTATGTCTAGGGTCTTGAAGTTCTATCACAACACATGTAGTCACTTACATGTATGCTTACTTGGCATATGTAACTCTTTAGGTATTTACAACACCACTGGTCACTATATGATAAAAGTGTGAAAATTAATCGTAAGAAGAAGTTTATATTAGTTCAAGTTTGCTCTGTTTGGATGTATTGTTCTGTTCCAGTGATGTTCTTTGACTAAATCTGAAGGGAAAAGATATCACCTATGGGGTCAAAGCCTGTTCCCCAATGGTATCTGCTGCAGCTTTTGCAAGAGGCATATATACCCCTCGGGTCCCAGCAAGTTTTCACCAAGCTGGTAGGACCCAGCGATCCATTTCGGCCCTTTACATACCTTGTTTATTCGTGTAGCCGGCCTTCCAGATAATCAATATGCACTTGCTTAGCATTTTCTTCCATTGGGTTATTATGGAATCAAACTAATCAAGAGTTATAGACTTTGACAGGTTCTTCTTATTTGCTTTCATGTTACTATAGACAACTATTCCTAGGGTCTTGAAGTTCTATCACACCACATGTAGTCACTTACATGTATGCTTACTTGACATATGTAACTCTTTAGGTATTTACAACACCACTGGTCACTATATGATAAAAGTGTGAACATTAATCGTAAGAAATTTATATTAGTTCAAGTTTGCTCTCTGTGGATGTATTGTTCTGTTTCAGTGATGTTCTTTGACTAAATCTGAAGGGAAAATATATCACCTACGGGGTCAAAGCCTGTTCCCCAATGGTATCTGCAAAAGATTTTGCAAGAGGCATATATAACCCTCGGGTCCCAGCAAGTTTTCACCAAGGTGGTAGTACACAGCGATTTCGGCCCTTTTCATACCTTGTTTATTCGTGTAGCCGTCCCTCCAGATAATCAATATGCACTTGCTTAGCATTTCTTCAATTGGGTTATTATTGAATCATATGAATCAAGAGTTCTAGACTTTGACAGGTTCTTCTTATTTGCTTTCATGTTACTATAGACAACTATGTCTAGGGTCTTGAAGTTCTATCACAACACATGTAGTCACTTACATGTATGCTTACTTGGCAAATGTTACTCTTTAGGTATTTACAACACCACTGGTCACTATATGATAAAAGTGTGAACATTAATCGTAAGAAATTTATATTAGTTCAAGTTTGCTCTCTGTGGATGTATTGTTCTGTTTCAGTGATGTTCTTTGACTAAATCTGAAGGGAAAATATATCACCTACGGGGTCAAAGCCTGTTCCCCAATGGTATCTGTTGACACTTTTGCAAGAGGCATATATACACCTCGGGTCCCAGCAAGTTTTCACCAAGGTGGTAGTACCCAGCGATTTCGGCCCTTTTCATACCTTGTTTATTCGTGTAGCCTGCCCTCCAGGGGTGCGTTTCCCGAAAGCATCGTTGGCCAACTATGGCCGCAAGTTCATCGCAATGTCCATTGAACTCTATTGGTAACGACGGAACTTGCGACCATAGTTGGCCAACGATGCTTTCGGGAAACGCACCCCAGATAATCAATATGCACTTGCTTAGTATTTTTTCCATTGGGTTATTATGGAATCAAACTAATCAAGAGTTCTAGACTTTGACAGGTTTTTCTTATTTGCTTTCATGTTACTATAGACAACTATGCCTATGGTCTTGAAGTTCTATCACACCACATGTAGTCACTTACATGTATGCTTACTTGGCATAGGTAACTCTTTAGGTATTTACAACACCACTGGTCACTATATGATAAAAGTGTGAAAATTAATCGTAAGAAATTTATTTTAGTTCAAGTTTGCTCTGTGTGGATTTATTGTTCTGTTTCAGTGATGTTCTTTGACTAAATCTGAAGGGAAAAGATATCACCTACGGGGTCAAAGCCTGTTCCCCAATGGTATCTGCTGCAGCTTTTGCAAGAGGCATATATACCCCTCGGGTCCCAGCAAGTTTTCACCAAGGTGGTAGGACCCAGCAATCCATTTCTCCCCTTTGCATACCTTGTTTATTCGTGTAGCCTTCCCTACAGATAATCAATATGCACTTGCTTAGCATTTCTTCCATTGGGTTATTATGAAATCAAACTAATCAAGAGTTCTAGACTTTGACAGGTTCTTCTTATTTTATTTCATTTTACTATAGACAACTATGCCTAGGGTCTTGAAGTTCTATCACACCACATGTAGTCACTTACATGTATGCTTACTTGGCATATGTAACTCTTTAGGTATTTACAACACCACTGGTCACTACATGATAAAAGTGTGAAAATTAATCATAAGAAGAAGTTTATATTAGTTCAAGTTTGCTCTGTGTGGATGTATTGTTCTGTTCCAGTGATGTTCTGTGATTAAATCTGAAGGGAAAAGATATCACCTATGGGGTCAAAGCCTGTGCCAAATGGTATCTGCTGCAGCTTTTGCAAGAGGCATATATACCCCTCGGGTCCCAGCAAGTTTTCACCAAGGTGGTAGGACCCAGCGATTTCGCCCCTTTGCATACCTTGTTTATTCGTGTAGCCTGCCCTCCAGATAATCAATATGCACTTGCTTAGCATTTCTTCCATTGGGTTATTATGGAATCAAATGAATCAAGAGTTCTAGACTTTGACAGGTTCTTCTTATTTGCTTTCATGTTACTATAGACAACTATGCCTAGGGTCTTGAAGTTCTATCACACCATATGTAGTCACTTACATGTATGCTTACTTGACATATGTAACTCTTTAGGTATTTACAACACCACTGGTCACTATATGATAAAAGTGTGAAAATTAATTGTAAGAAATTTATATTAGTTCAAGTTTGCTCCGTGTGGATGTATTGTTCTGTTCCAGTGATGTTCTGTGATTAAATCTGAAGGGAAAATATATTACCTATGGGGTCAAAGCCTGTGCCCAATGGTATCTGCTGCAGCTTTTGCAAGAGACATATATATACCCCTCGGGTCCCAGCAAGTTTTCACCAAGGTGGTAGGACCCAGCGATCCATTTCGGCCCTTTGCATACCTTGTTTATTTGTGTAGCCTGCCTTCCAGATAATCAATATGCACTTGCTTAGCATTTTTCCATTGGGTTATTATGGAATCAAACTAATCAAGAGTTCTAGACTTTGACAGATTCTTCTTATTTGCTTTCATGTTACTATAGACAACTATGCCTAGGGTCTTGAAGTTCTATCACACCACATGTAGTCACTTACATGTATGCTTACTTGGCATATGTAACTCTTTAGGTATTTACAACACCACTGGTCACTAAATGTTAAAAGTGTGAAAAATAATCGTAAGAAGAAGTTTATATTAGTTCAAGTTTGCTCTGTGTGAATGTTTTGTTCTCTTCTAGTGATTTTCTGTGAAAAAAAAATGTGAAGGGAAAAGATATCACCTAAGGGGTCAAAGGATGTTCCCCAATGGTATCTGCTGCAGCTTTTGCAAGAGGCATATATACCCCTCGGGTCCCAACTTCCCCTCGGGAAGTTTTCACCAAGCTGGTAGGACCCAGTGATCCATTTCGCCCCTTTGTATACCTTGTTTATTCGTGTAGCCTGCCCTCCAGATAATCAATATGCACTTGCTGAGCATTTTTTCCATTGGGTTATTATGGAATCAAACTAATCAAGAGTTATAGACTTTGACAGATTCTTCTTATTTGCTTTCATGTTACTATAGACAACTATGCCTAGGGTCTTGAAGTTCAATCACACCATATGAAGTCACTTACATGTATGCTTACTTGGCATATGTAACTCTTTAGGTATTTACAACACCACTGGTCACTATATGATAAAAGTGTGAAAATTAATCATAAAAAGAAGTTTATATTAGTTCAAGTTTGCTCTGTGTGGATGTATTGTTCTGTTTCAGTGATGTTCTGTGATTAAATCTGAAGGGAAAATATATCACCTATGGGGTCAAAGCCTGTTCCCCAATGGTATCTGCTGAAGCTTTTGCAAGAGGCATATATACCCCTCGGGTCCCAGCAAGTTTTCACCAAGGTGGTAGGACCCAGCGATCCATTTCGGCCCTTTGCATACATTTATTCGTGTAGCCTGCCCTCCAGATAATCAATATGCACTTGCTGAGCATTTTTTCCATTGGGCTATTATGGAATCAAACTAATCAAGAGTTATAGACTTTGACAGCTTCTTCTTATTTGCTTTCATGTTACTATAGACAACTATGCCTAGGGTCTTGAAGTTCTATCACACCATATGAAGTCACTTACATGTATGCTTACTTGGCATATGTAACTCTTTAGGTATTTACAACACCACTGGTCACTATATGATAAAAGTGTGAATATTAATCATAAGAAGAAGTTTATATTAGTTCAAGTTTGCTCTGTGTGGATGTATTGTTCTGTTCCAGTGATGTTCTTTGACTAAATCTGAAGAGAAAATATCACCTACAGGGTCAAAGCCTGTTCTCCATTGGTATCTGCAGAAGCTTTTGCAAGAGGCATATATACCCCTCGGGTCCCAGCAAGTTTTCACCAAGTTGGTAGGACCCAGCGATCCATTTCTCCCCTTTACATACCTTGTTTATTCGTGTAGCCTGCCTTCCAGATAATCAATATGCACTTGCTTAGCATTTTTTCCATTGGGTTATTATGGAATCAAACTAATCAAGAGTTCTAGACTTTGACAGGTTCTTCTTATTTGCTTTCATGTTACTATAGACAACTATGCCTAGGGTCTTGAAGTTCTATCACACCACATGTAGTCACATACATGTATGCTTACTTGGCATATGTAACTCTTTAGGTATTTACAACACCACTGGTCACTATATGATAAAAGTGTGAAAATTAATCGTGAGAAGAAGTTTATATTAGTTCAAGTTTGCTCTGTGTGGATGTATTGTTCTGTTCCAGTGATGTTCTGTGACTAAATCTGAAGGGAAAATATATCACTTATGGGGTCAAAGCCTGCTCCCCAATGGTATCTGCTGAAGCTTTTGCAAGAGGCATATATACCCCTCTGGTCCCATTAAGTTTTCACCAAGATGGTAGTACCCAGCGATCCATTTCGCCCCTTTGCATACCTTGTTTATTCGTGTAGCCTGCCCTCCAGATAATCAATATGCACTTGCTTAGCATTTCTTCAATTGGGTTATTATGGAATCAAATGAATCAAGAGTTCTAGACTTTGACAGGTTCTTCTTATTTGCTTTCATGTTTCTATAGACAACTATGTCTAGGGTCTTGAAGTTCTTTCACAACACATGTAGTCACTTACATGTATGCTTACTTGACATATGTCAAGTAAGCATACATGCGTCACCCAGGTCAGATAAATCCCATCACATAGAGTGTCTTTCACCTAGCTATCATCATATAGAGACTGTGTCTGTTCCCCGAATCTGGAAATCCAAAAAACGTTTTAACCCATCTAAGGTTAAAAATTTCATTGATGTTCAACAAATAAAAAAACAGCTATAATACAGATGAGCAAATGCTAAAGCTTGGGTTGCTGAATATTCGATCGCTTACTTCAAAAGCACTCATTGTTAATGATATGATTTCAGATAATAACCTAGATGTGCTGTGTTTGACAGAAACCTGGCTAAAACCAAACAATTACATTACTTTAAATGAGTCCATCCCGCAAGATTACTGTTATAAACATGAGCCTCGTCTTATACGCAAAGGGGGTGGTGTTGCTGTAATTTATAGTAATAGTTTCAAAACCACTAAGAAATCAAGTTTTAAATATAATTCTTTTGAAGCATTGGTGCTTAATGTAAAATATAGTGTAAACGATAAATCACGTTTGAGATTTGTGCTGGCTACTGTATACAGGCCACCAGGGCACCATACAGACTTTATCAAAGAATTTTCGGACTTTCTATCAGAATTAATATTGACTGCAGATAAAGTACTAATTGTGGGTGATTTTAATATACACATCGATAATGAAAAAGATGCATTGGGATTGGCATTTAAAGACATTATAAATTCAATTGGAGTTAGACAACACGTGTCAGGACCTACTCATCGTCGTAATCATACTCTAGATCTAATATTATCACACGGAATAGATGTTGATGCCGTTGAAATTCTGCAGCAGAGCGATGATATCTCAGAACATTACCTAGTCTCATGTAATTTGCATTTAGCCAAGGCTGCAAAGCCGACTCCGTGTTACAAATATGTGAGACCTATCACTTCTGCCACTAAAGATTGCTTTATTAATAATCTTCCTGATCAGTTTCATCATCTCAGCATCCCAGATAGCTTAGAATAACTCGATATTACAACAGAAACGTTTAACTCTCTCTTTTCCAGCACTTTAGACACAGTTGCTCCTTTGCGCTTAAAGAAGATTAAAGAAAATAGTCCAACGCCGTGGTACAACGAGCACACTCAGGCCCTTAAGAGAGCAGCCAGAAAAATGGAGCGCAACTGGAAGAAAACAAAACTAGAGGTATTTCACATTTCATGGAAGGAGAGCTAAATTACTTACAGAGATGCTTTAAAAGCTGCTAGATCTACTTATTTTTCAACCCTATTAGTAGAAAATAAACATAATCCTAGGTATTTATTTGAAACAGTGGCTAAACTAACAAAAAATAAAGCTTCAAGCCCAGAAGTTTCCAAGCAACACAGCAGTAATGATTTTATGAACTTCTTCACTTATAAGATTGGTAATATCAGGGACAAAATTATAACTATGCAACCGTCTACTACAGTATCGCATCAGGCAGTGCATTGTAGTCTCCCGGAGGAAAAATTTGATTCATTATTTGCTATAGGAGAGGAAGAATTTACTAAACTCGAATTTACTCGTTAAATCATCTAAATCTACAACATGTATGTTAGACCCTATACCAACTAAGCTACTGAAAGAGATGCTTCCAGAGGTCATAGATCCTCTTCTTAATATCATTAATTCATCTTTGTCTCTAGGATACGTACCAAAAAACTTTAAGCTGGCTATGATTAAACCGCTTGTTAAAAAAACGCAACTTGATCCTACAGAATTAGTCAATTACAGGCCGATCTCGAATCTACCTTTTCTGTCAAAGATATTACAAAAGGCAGTATCCTCACAAATGTGTTCCTTTCTTGAGAGAAATGATATCTGCGAGGATTTCCAGTCCGGATTTAGATCGTACCATAGTACTGAGACTGCTCTCATTAGAGTTACAAATGATTTGCTCTTATCATCCGATCGTGGTTGTATCTCGCTATTAGTGTTACTCGATCTTAGTGCTGCATTTGACACCATTGACCACAACGTTCTTTTAAATAGATTAGAACATTATGTTGGCATTACGGGAAATGCACTAGCATGGTTTAAATCATACTTATCTGACCGTTATCAGTTTGTAGCAGTAAATGATGAGATGTCTCATCGATCACAAGTTCAGTATGGCGTACCACAAGGCTCAGTACTAGGACTGCTGCTGTTCACTCTATACATGCTACCATTAGGAGATATCATTAGGAAACATGGAATTAGCTTTCACTGTTATGTCGACGATACTCAGCTCTATATTTCTTCAAAACCTAACGAAACTTATCAATTCACTAAATTAACGGAATGCATAGCGGATATAAAAAATTGGATGACTCGTAATTTCCTACTTCTAAATTCTGAAAAAACAGAGTTTCTAATTATTGGACAAAAAACTTCCTCACGTAATAACCTAGAATACTGTCTAACACTCGATGGCTGCTCTGTTAAGTCTTCGTCGTCGGTTAGGAACCTGGGTGTGCTCTTTGATACCAATCTTTCATTTGAAAGTCACGTGTCTAGTATCTGTAAAACTGCATTTTTCCATCTTAAAAAATATATCTAAATTACGCCATATGCTCTCATTGACAAATGCGGAACAATTAGTTCATGCGTTCATGACCTCAAGGCTAGATTATTGTAATGCTCTACTGGGTGGTTGCCCTGCACGCTTAATAAACAAACTACAGCTGGTCCAAAACGCAGCAGCTCGAGTTCTTACCAGAACCAGGAAGTATGACCATATTAGCCCAGTTCTGTCAAAACTGCATTGGCTCCCTATTAAACATCGCATAAATTTTAAAATATTGCTGATTACTTACAAAGCACTAAATGGTTTAGCTCCGCAGTACTTGAGCGAGCTCTTAACGCATTATAGTCCGTCACGTCTATTGCGATCTCAAAATTCCGGCCAGTTACTAATACCTAGAATATCAAAATCGACTGCTTGCGGTAGATCCTTTTCCTATTTAGCACCAAAACTCTGGAACAGTCTTCCTAACATTGTCCGGGAAGCAGACACACTCTGTCAGTTCAAAGCCAGATTGAAGACACATCTCTTTGACCTAGCATTCACATAATACATTATAGACTTCTATAATTTAATGTTAGGCTGCATAGATTAGGTCAGCCGGAACCGGGAACACTTCCCATAAATCCTGATGTACTCGTTACATCATGAGAAGAATGGCATCTACGCTAATTTTAGTGTCTGTGTTTATCCCGAGGTTTCCCTGCAGCCTGCCGGATCCAGGCCGTATCCAGATCTGACGAAGGACCTTTGCCTGGACCGATGACAACGCAGTGCTGAAGTGCCAACTAGTCTCTCCCTATGAAGGATCCCACTACCACTATACAGATAAGGCGTTGTCGGGAAAATTTCGTTTCACGTTCCTACCCCAAAGCAACAAAATAAAATAAAATTCTTTATCAAAATTTATAAGGAAACACCAGTACTTGTTTAGGCTTGGCTTGTAGGGAATTCCAAACCTGCGTATTTTCAAATGCACATAACTATAGAACTCATTCTAAATGCGCATGTGAACGCCATCAGCGTTTCTCACAGGTTCGCATTTAAAGTCTGTGTAGAGAGAATGGTGTCGTCTTAGCGGCCCCTAATTTAATAACAAATTATTGTTGCGACGGAAGCAAATCAATCAAAACTAACTTTAGATGGAAAATAACTTAACTCTGCTATAAAGCCAAAACAATATCTGTTAGCTTAAATTATACGCTTATCCAGGGTGCGATTTGTGAAAAAAACAGAGGGGGGGATGTTTTGAAACATTTTTATTCATAAAAATAAACCATGAGAACATGAACTTCATTCACTGCATTTGCTGCTCTGGACCCTTTTCATTGTTCCCAGCTAGCTAGCTAGAGTTTTCGCGCTGAAAAATTACACAAATATTTGTAGGCTACTTGGTGACATTCTGAAAAGCACATGGATCAAAGCTAATGGACAGAATCAGATAAATCAGAGCTTAGATTCTCTGCCCGAGCCGAACTTGACCCGACCCGGGCCGGGCCCTTGATCCAGCACTTGTGTTACAAAATGCAACACGTCACTTGTCATGTTCAGCGTCTCCTCCACTCGCTAGCATCACACCGGGCCCGGGATAATAAACTTTAAAAATATTTATTTTGTTTAAAAAATATTCTATATTCTAAAACCTTGTTGAATTAGAGTTGTAGCCTACTAGGCCTACTCCTCCTAGGCCATCCAAAGTTCATCCAAAGTTCATTCATGTTCATTTTCGTGTTCTTCCTTGTTCACGTTTTTTTTTTGTTTTTTTGTTTTTTTTTTTACGTTTCTTCATTCGGATCCATTTGCGATCCATTTCATTCTGAATAAACAAACAAGGCAGTTTACATGATTTGTCCTTGTTGCATTATTAATTAAGATAATAATTAATAAATGCACGCACAATTATCCGTGAACTTGATAAATGTTGCAGATATGTTTTACTATGCACAAACAAATGCCTTTCAACTTATGTGTGCAAAATTCAGAAGCAGTAAATGAATGTGCAGAAATTTGTACAGAGATTCTGTAGGCCTACTATGTGTTATAGCCATTAAATAATAAATTTAATAAATAAATAAATAGGCCTAAATAAATTTAGTTTCATATTTGTTAAAATATTATAATGTTGTTGTTTTTTTTTATCTATGTTGATTATGAAAAGTGAACAGCACGAAGATAGGATTTGCAGTAGGCTATATCGGGAGACTTGGAGTGGGTCAGACATGATTTTGACCACTTCATTAAGTTTTGTTTTGTAGAAAGCCTTTCTTTAAAGTGAATTTCGTTTTGTATAAATTGTATCTTAATTTTAATACATTTTTCATCAACGAATTGCATGTATTTAAGAAGCAAATATAGCAGACATAAGCCCTATTCGGACGGACTAGTTTTCCAAACGACGTTTGAGTTACAATTCTTATCAACCTACGTCTGTGATTTCATGTACGGATTCGGACGGGACTAACATCTCCGTGTTTATTACCGAGGTAGGAGTGTCTGTTTTACATGTGGGCATTGCAGAAGATCACGTGTTCAGAATGCGTGGATTGCGTATGGTCATTTGAAATTAAGTACTTTTAAAATTAAGCACTTTGAAATATAAAGTAAAATGTCCTAACGTATTTAGTGTTTTGTAAACCTTTTATAAAAATTGTAGTATAAAAAAAAAACTAAACATAGATTTATCATCATGATTTTATAGAACTGGGTTCTTATAATAAACCCACCGGAATAAAAAGTTTTAACTTACACGTTAAATATAATTTACACGTTATGTAATTAAAGGGGTCATATAATGCCATTTTTGTACAAGCTAATATGATTCTTTAGGGTCTAAATTAAAAGTTTGTAATATACTTTAATTAAAAATTCTCATTAGTATTGTAAGAAAACACTCATTTTACCTGGTCAAAAACAGCTCTGTTTTCAGCACGCCGTTTCAGTGCATGCGTCTTTAAATGATAATGAGCTTTGCTGACCCCGCCCCTCTGTTCTGTGCGTACACCGTTTCTAACACAATAACCACGCGTTGTTCATTATAAACGTGGGATTATGAATTATATTGAGAACGTCGTACATAGAAAACATGCCGTAATGTACCCTGAGTGTTAACCTTAGCATTCATCGTGAAGCCTGCAGCAAGGTTAGCAAATTTCGCAAAGATTAATATAAATACTAATATAAAGGTTAATAAAACATTACACTCACATCTTCTGGAGGTTCAGCAGGAACACGTTGGTACCGATCCGTTTTTTCTCGTTTGTAAAGCTGTCTGGTCTGAAATGATTTGCGCAAACATGAAAGCACAGACGATCGTGGGGAATCCCCGTGAGGGAATCCCCGCGTCAATCCTTTGGGCATATCGCTTCAAAAACAAAACTCAGCCACTGCATCTTCAACGGCTCGGATTTAGGAACATCCAAATGACTGCTGTGTTCCTTATTACATCTAAGAACTGAACACCACAATCGCTTAGACGCCATTCTGCTCCAGCATAACAACAATGGCGGACTACTATGACGACAGCTGTCACAGCTCGCTCAGGGCGGGTCTTGTGTTGAAAGACGGCTGTCAATCACAATAGCGGGAGGGGCGTACGATCTTATGACGTCACAATATCGAACGGCTTGATTTCAGAGAGGGTCAAACATATAAGGAGATTAAAACAAAACCACTGGATGGATTTTTATCATGATAGGATGGTTGTGTACAGGCACTGCCAACAGACATTTCAGTGCAATCAACTTGTAAAAGTGCATGTACCATTATATGACCCCTTTAAGTGCAGAAATGAAAGTAATCTTACCTGAAACTGATATTACAGTAGCCAGTCTTAACAGTTTACGTGATTTGGCTCTTCTTGTTGATTTCATTTTTTATTTAATTTTTTCTTCGCAGTGTAGGCTACCAAACACATTTACATCCATTATCGGTGCGCAAAAAGCAGAAACTTGAATACCGGCGCGATAGTGAGAGATTGTATGGCAGTTCACGTTGACCAAAACACATAAGAAAAAGCGTTTTGGAAAAAAAATGTCCGGTAATCACAGACATTCGCATTCGGACGGGATTAGATTTCTCTGAGGACCGCCGAGTTTGACGAAAAACAGTAGGTAATTTGCTCTGGAATTTTTACAGAGGTCGTTTGGGAAAAAGACAGACATGGCAGATTCGGACAGGATTAAAATCTCAAAGTACGTCTGTGAAACAGGTATTTCTCTAACGTCCCCCTGTGAAACTAGTCCCGTCCGAATAGGGCTATAGGCTATAATCATGGAGGCGCCCGCGCGCCCCGGTCACTTGCACTGCACGTTAACTAGAGCGCATATCATCATAAATTAACCGAAACTCAGTGTATAGCCCTATTCGGACGGGACTAGTTTCACAGGGGGACGTTAGAGAAATATCTGTTTCACAGACGTACTTTGAGATTTTAATCCTGTCCGAATCTGCCATGTCTGTCTTTTTCTCACACGACCTCTGTAAAAATTCCAGAGCAAATTACCTACTGTTTTTCGTCAAACTCGGCGGTCCTCAGAGAAATCTAATCCCGTCCGAATGCGAATGTCTGTGATTACCGGACATTTTTTTTCCAAAACGCTTTTTCTTATGTGTTTTGGTCAACGTGAACTGCCATACAATCTCTCGCTATCGCGCCGGTATTCAAGTTTCTGCTTTTTGCGCACCGATAATGGATGTAAATGTGTTTGGTAGCCTACACTGCGAAGAAAAAATAAAATAAAAAATGAAATCAACAAGAAGAGCCAAATCACGTAAACAGTTAAGACTGGCTACTGCAATATCAGTTTCAGGTAAGATTACTTTCATTTCTGCACTTAATTACATAACGTGTAAATTATATAAGTTAAAACTTTTTATTCCGGTGGGTTTATTATAAGAACCCAGTTCTATAAAATCATGATGATAAATCTATGTTTAGTTTTTTTTTTTATACTACAATTTTTATAAAAGGTTTACAAAACACTAAATACGTTAGGACGTTTTACTTTATATTTCAAAGTGCTTAATTTTAAAAGTACTTAATTTCAAATGACCATACGCAATCCACGCATTCTGAACACGTGATCTTCTGCAATGCCCACATGTAAAACAGACACTCCTACCTCGGTAATAAACACGGAGATGTTAGTCCCGTCCGAATCCGTACATGAAATCACAGACGGAGGTTGATAAGAATTGTAACTCAAACGTCGTTTGGAAAACTAGTCCCGTCCGAATAGGACTTATGCCTCAGAGAATATTAAGAAATATATCTAAAGAAAACTTGAAATGTCTTTAAACGAAACAATTTAAAACGAAAAGAAATAGGCAACACTCTGATGTAATTCATGCATTTCTCCATATAGCCTATATGTGCATTCACTACGGAGATGGCGATCGTCAACTTCATCTTTGCTTCATCTCAACTTCCCTGGCGCCACCTGGTTATAACGGCCCACGTATTAAAAAAAAAATGTGTGTAAAACTTCTCTCTCTGGTCGGGTTTAAATCGGGCTCGGGCTCATGATTACAGTTAACGTGTCGGGCAGGGCCGACAAAGTCAATTCGCCTCATTCGGGCTTTGCGTCTACCGCGCCGCAGGACCTCTAGACGCGCGTAAACGCGTCTTTACATTGACTTAACATTGAAATCACTCGCGCCAGAAACTCAAGAGTGAGTGAGTAATCAAAAAATCTTTGCGTTTAGTCTCAATTGAGTAAAACACCGTATGTGTAACTTCGGCCATTCTCAGTGGTGTGACTGGGACACTAACCCTGCTTGTCATCATAGAAACAGATAATCAGATTGTGATTTTTATTCCCGCTTCAGTAATATGCTGAATATGAGGCGTAAAAAAAGACCTGCAACCGTCTCGCAAGTGTCGATAGGCTATTACTCGTGAGGTGTAACCAATCATATAGCGCCGTGGGCGGGACATTGAGCAAGTCTTCAGAGTGGTGATAGAGGCTGCGGAGCCTGCAGTCAAAGTAGCGCATTTTAAAATAAAATGGACTTTAATCAAACCACGGATCCGTGATAAGTTTTGTGATCCGCCTCGCCACTAGTGTAGTAGCACTGATCACTTTGAGGGGGGGATAAATTTATCCCCACCGGGGATAAAAATAATTAAGCAGAGGCAGGGATACATTGACCAGAAAGGGGGAAATCCCACGCATCCCCCCCGGCAAATCGCACCCTGCGCTTATCTCTGTGAAGCTGTTTTGAAACAATCTACGTTGTTAAAAGCGCTATATAAATGAAGATGACTTGACTTGACTTGACATATGTAACTCTTTAGGTATTTACAACACCACTGGTCACTATATGATAAAAGTGTGAAAATTAATCGTAAGAAGAAGTTTATATTAGTTCAAGTTTGCTCTGTGTGGATGTATTGTTCTGTTCCAGTGATGTTCTGTGATTAAATCTGAAGGGAAAAGAAATCACCTATGGGGTCAAAGCCTGTGCCCAATGGTATCTGCTGCAGCTTTTGCAAGAGGCATATATACCCCTCGGGTCCCAGCAAGTTTTCACCAAGCTGGTAGGACCCAGCGATCCATTTCGGCCCTTTACATACCTTGTTTATTCGTGTAGCCGGCCTTCCAGATAATCAATATGCACTTGCTTAGCATTTTCTTCCATTGGGTTATTATGGAATCAAACTAATCAAGAGTTCTAGACTTTGACAGGTTCTTCTTATTTGCTTTCATGTTACTATAGACAACTATGCCTAGGGTCTTGAAGTTCTATCACACCACATGTAGTCACTTACATGTATGCTTACTTGGCATATGTAACTCTTTAGGTATTTACAACACCACTGGTCACTAAATGTTAAAAGTGTGAAAAATAATCGTAAGAAGAAGTTTATATTAGTTCAAGTTTGCTCTGTGTGAATGTTTTGTTCTCTTCTAGTGATTTTCTGTGAAAAAAAAAATGTGAAGGGAAAAGATATCACCTAAGGGGTCAAAGGATGTTCCCCAATGGTATCTGCTGCAGCTTTTGCAAGAGGCATATATACCCCTCGGGTCCCAGCAAGTTTTCACCAAGCTGGTAGGACCCAGTGATCCATTTCGCCCCTTTGTATACCTTGTTTATTCGTGTAGCCTGCCCTCCAGATAATCAATATGCACTTGCTGAGCATTTTTTCCATTGGGTTATTATGGAATCAAACTAATCAAGAGTTATAGACTTTGACAGATTCTTCTTATTTGCTTTCATGTTACTATAGACAACTATGCCTAGGGTCTTGAAGTTCTATCACACCATATGAAGTCACTTACATGTATGCTTACTTGGCATACGTAACTCTTTAGGTATTTACAACACCACTGGTCACTATATGATAAAAGTGTGAAAATTAATCCTAAGAAATAGTTTATATTAGTTCAAGTTTGCTCTGTGTGGATTTATTGTTTTGTTTCAGTGATGTTCTGTGACTAAATCTGAAGAGAAAGATATCACCTATGGGGTCAAAGCCTGCTCCCCAATGGTATCTGCTGACACTTTTGCAAGAGGCATATATACCCCTCGGGTCCCAGCAAGTTATCACCAAGGTGGTAGGACCCAGCGATCCATTTCTCCCCTTTACATACCTTGTTTATTCGTGTAGCCTTCCCTCCAGATAATCAATACGCACTTGCTTAGCATTTCTTCCATTGGGTTATTATGAAATCAAACTAATCAAGAGTTCTAGAATTTGACAGGTTCTTCTAATTTGCTTTCATGTTACAATGGACAACTATGCCTAGGGTCTTGAAGTTCTATCACACCACATGTAGTCACTTACATGTATGCTTACTTGGCATATGTAACTCTTTAGGTATTTACAACACCACTGGTCACTATATGATAAAAGTGTGAAAATTAATTGTAAGAAGAAGTTTATATTAGTTCAAGTTTGCTCTGTTTGGATGTATTGTTCTGTTCCAGTGATGTTCTTTGACTAAATCTGAAGGGAAAAGATATCACCTATGGGGTCAAAGCCTGTTCCCCAATGGTATCTGCTGAAGCTTTTGCAAGAGACATATATACCCCTCGGGTCCCAGCAAGTTTTCACCAAGGTGGTAGGACCCAGCGATCCATTTCGGCCCTTTGCATACATTTATTCGTGTAGCCTGCCCTCCAGATAATCAATATGCACTTGCTGAGCATTTTTTCCATTGGGCTATTATGGAATCAAACTAATCAAGAGTTATAGACTTTGACAGATTCTTCTTATTTGCTTTCATGTTACTATAGACAACTATGCCTAGGGTCTTGAAGTTCTATCACACCATATGAAGTCACTTACATGTATGCTTACTTGGCATATGTAACTCTTTAGGTATTTACAACACCACTGGTCACTATATGATAAAAGTGTGAATATTAATCATAAGAAGAAGTTTATATTAGTTAAAGTTTGCTCTGTGTGGATGTATTGTTCTGTTCCAGTGATTTTCTTTGACTAAATCTGAAGGGAAAAGATATCACCTACGGGGTCAAAGCCTGTTCTCCATTGGTATCTGCAGAAGCTTTTGCAAGAGGCATATATACCCCTCGGGTCCCAGCAAGTTTTCACCAAGTTGGTAGGACCCTGCGATCCATTTCTCCCCTTTACATACCTTGTTTATTCGTGTAGCCTGCCTTCCAGATAATCAATATGCACTTGCTTAGCATTTTTTCCATTGGGTTATTATGGAATCAAACTAATCAAGAGTTCTAGACTTTGACAGGTTCTTCTTATTTGCTTTCATGTTACTATAGACAACTATGTCTAGGGTCTTGAAGTTCTATCACAAGACATGTAGTCACTTACATGCATGCTTACTTGGCATATGTAACTCTTTAGGTATTTACAACACCACTGGTCACTAAATGTTAAAAGTGTGAAAAATAATCGTAAGAAGAAGTTTATATTAGTTCAAGTTTGCTCTGTGTGAATGTTTTGTTCTCTTCTAGTGATTTTCTGTGAAAAAAAAAATGTGAAGGGAAAAGATATCACCTAAGGGGTCAAAGGATGTTCCCCAATGGTATCTGCTGCAGCTTTTGCAAGAGGCATATATACCCCTCGGGTCCCAGCAAGTTTTCACCAAGCTGGTAGGACCCAGTGATCCATTTCGCCCCTTTGTATACCTTGTTTATTCGTGTAGCCTGCCCTCCAGATAATCAATATGCACTTGCTGAGCATTTTTTCCATTGGGTTATTATGGAATCAAACTAATCAAGAGTTATAGACTTTGACAGATTCTTCTTATTTGCTTTCATGTTACTATAGACAACTATGCCTAGGGTCTTGAAGTTCTATCACACCATATGAAGTCACTTACATGTATGCTTACTTGGCATACGTAACTCTTTAGGTATTTACAACACCACTGGTCACTATATGATAAAAGTGTGAAAATTAATCCTAAGAAATAGTTTATATTAGTTCAAGTTTGCTCTGTGTGGATTTATTGTTTTGTTTCAGTGATTTTCTGTGACTAAATCTGAAGAGAAAAGATATCACCTATGGGGTCAAAGCCTGCTCCCCAATGGTATCTGCTGACACTTTTGCAAGAGGCATATATACCCCTCGGGTCCCAGCAAGTTATCACCAAGGTGGTAGGACCCAGCGATCCATTTCTCCCCTTTACATACCTTGTTTATTCGTGTAGCCTTCCCTCCAGATAATCAATATGCACTTGCTTAGCATTTCTTCCATTGGGTTATTATGAAATCAAACTAATCAAGAGTTCTAGAATTTGACAGGTTCTTCTAATTTGCTTTCATGTTACAATGGACAACTATGCCTAGGGTCTTGAAGTTCTATCACACCACATGTAGTCACTTACATGTATGCTTACTTGGCATATGTAACTCTTTAGGTATTTACAACACCACTGGTCACTATATGATAAAAGTGTGAAAATTAATTGTAAGAAGAAGTTTATATTAGTTCAAGTTTGCTCTGTTTGGATGTATTGTTCTGTTCCAGTGATGTTCTTTGACTAAATCTGAAGGGAAAAGATATCACCTATGGGGTCAAAGCCTGTTCCCCAATGGTATCTGCTGAAGCTTTTGCAAGAGACATATATACCCCTCGGGTCCCAGCAAGTTTTCACCAAGGTGGTAGGACCCAGCGATCCATTTCGGCCCTTTGCATACATTTATTCGTGTAGCCTGCCCTCCAGATAATCAATATGCACTTGCTGAGCATTTTTTCCATTGGGCTATTATGGAATCAAACTAATCAAGAGTTATAGACTTTGACAGATTCTTCTTATTTGCTTTCATGTTACTATAGACAACTATGCCTAGGGTCTTGAAGTTCTATCACACCATATGAAGTCACTTACATGTATGCTTACTTGGCATATGTAACTCTTTAGGTATTTACAACACCACTGGTCACTATATGATAAAAGTGTGAATATTAATCATAAGAAGAAGTTTATATTAGTTAAAGTTTGCTCTGTGTGGATGTATTGTTCTGTTCCAGTGATTTTCTTTGACTAAATCTGAAGGGAAAAGATATCACCTACGGGGTCAAAGCCTGTTCTCCATTGGTATCTGCAGAAGCTTTTGCAAGAGGCATATATACCCCTCGGGTCCCAGCAAGTTTTCACCAAGTTGGTAGGACCCTGCGATCCATTTCTCCCCTTTACATACCTTGTTTATTCGTGTAGCCTGCCTTCCAGATAATCAATATGCACTTGCTTAGCATTTTTTCCATTGGGTTATTATGGAATCAAACTAATCAAGAGTTCTAGACTTTGACAGGTTCTTCTTATTTGCTTTCATGTTACTATAGACAACTATGTCTAGGGTCTTGAAGTTCTATCACAAGACATGTAGTCACTTACATGCATGCTTACTTGGCATATGTAACTCTTTAGGTATTTACAACACCACTGGTCACTATATGATAAAAGTGTGAAAATTAATCGTAAGAAATTTAAATTAGTTCAGTTTTGCTGTGTGTGGATGTATTGTTCTGTTTTTAGTGATGTTCTTTGACTAAATCTGAAGGGAAAAGATATCACTTACGGGGTCAAAGCCTGTTCCCCAATGGTATCTGCTGAAGCTTTTGCAAGAGGCATATATACCCCTCGGGTCCCAGCAAGTTTTCACCAAGATGGTAGGACCCAGCGATCCATTTCGCCCCTTTGCATACCTTGTTTATTCGTGTAGCCTGCCCTCCAGATAATCAGTATGCACTTGCTTAGAATTTCTTCAATTGGGTTATTATGGAATCAAATGAATCAAGAGTTCTAGACTTTGGCAGGTTCTTCTTATTTGCTTTCATGTTACTATAGACAACTATGTCTAGGGTCTTGAAGTTCTATCACAACACATGTAGTCACTTACATGTATGCTTACTTGGCATATGTAACTCTTCAGGTATTTACAACACCACTGGTCACTATATGAAAAAAAGTGTGAAAATTAATCACAAGAAGAAGTTTATATTAGTTCAAGTTTGCTCTGTGTGGATGTATTGTTCTGTTCCAGTGATGTTCTGTGATTAAATCTGAAGGGAAAAGAAATCACCTATGGGGTCAAAGCCTGTGCCCAATGGTATCTGCTGCAGCTTTTGCAAGAGGCATATTTACCCCTCGGGTCCCAGCAAGTTTTCACCAAGCTGGTAGGACCCAGCGATCCATTTCGGCCCTTTACATACCTTGTTTATTCGTGTAGCCGGCCTTCCAGATAATCAATATGCACTTGCTTAGCATTTTCTTCCATTGGGTTATTATGGAATCAAACTAATCAAGAGTTCTAGACTTTGACAGGTTCTTCTTATTTGCTTTCATGTTACTATAGACAACTATGCCTAGGGTCTTGAAGTTCTATCACACCACATGTAGTCACTTACATGTATGCTTACTTGGCATATGTAACTCTTTAGGTATTTACAACACCACTGGTCACTATATGATAAAAGTGTGAAAATTAATCGTGAGAAGAAGTTTATATTTGTTCAAGTTTGCTCTGTGTGGATGTATTGTTCTGTTCCAGTGATGTTCTGTGACTAAATCTGAAGGGAAAATATATCACTTATGGGGTCAAAGCCTGCTCCTCAATGGTATCTGCTGAAACTTTTGCAAGAGGCATATAAACCCCTCGGGTCCCAGCAAGTTTTCACCAAGGTGGTAGGACCCCGCGATCCATTTCGGCCCTTTGCATACTTTGGTTATTCGTGTAGCCTGCCCTCCAGATAATCAGTATGCACTTGCTTAGAATTTCATCAATTGGGTTATTATGGAATCAAATGAATCAAGAGTTCTAGACTTTGACAGGTTCTTCTTATTTGCTTTCATGTTACTATAGACAACTATGCCTAGGGTCTTGAAGTTCTATCACACCACATGTAGTCACTTACATGTATGCTTACTTGGCATACGTAACTCTTTAGGTATTTACAACACCACTGGTCACTATATGATAAAAGTGTGAAAATTAATCGTAAGAAATTTAAATTAGTTCAGTTTTGCTGTGTGTGGATGTATTGTTCTGTTTCAGTGATGTTCTTTGACTAAATCTGAAGGGAAAAGATATCACTTACGGGGTCAAAGCCTGTTCCCCAATGGTATCTGCTGAAGCTTTTGCAAGAGGCATATATACCCCTCGGGTCCCAGCAAGTTTTCACCAAGATGGTAGGACCCAGCGATCCATTTCGCCCCTTTGCATACCTTGTTTATTCGTGTAGCCTGCCCTCCAGATAATCAGTATGCACTTGCTTAGAATTTCTTCAATTGGGTTATTATGGAATCAAATGAATCAAGAGTTCTAGACTTTGACAGGTTCTTCTTCTTTGCTTTCATGTTACTATAGACAACTATGCCTAGGGTCTTGAAGTTCTATCACACCATATGAAGTCACTTACATGTATGCTTACTTGGCATATGTAATTCTTTAGGTATTTACAACACCACTGGTCACTATATGATAAAAGTGTGAAAATTAATCATAAGAAGAAGTTTAAATTAGTTCAAGTTTGCTCTGTGTGGATGTATTGTTCTGTTCCAGTGATGTTCTGTGATTAAATCTGAAGGGAAAATATATCACCTATGGGGTCAAAGCCTGTGCCCAATGGTATCTGCTGCAGCTTTTGCAAGAGACATATATATACCCCTCGGGTCCCAGCAAGTTTTCACCAAGGTGGTAGGACCCAGCGATCCATTTCGGCCCTTTGCATACCTTGTTTATTTGTGTAGCCTGCCTTCCAGATAATCAATATGCACTTGCTTAGCATTTTTCCATTGGGTTATTATGGAATCAAACTAATCAAGAGTTCTAGACTTTGACAGATTCTTCTTATTTGCTTTCATGTTACTATAGACAACTATGCCTAGGGTCTTGAAGTTCTATCACACCACATGTAGTCACTTACATGTATGCTTACTTGGCATACGTAACTCTTTAGGTATTTACAACACCACTGGTCACTATATGATAAAAGTGTGAAAATTAATCGTAAGAAATAGTTTATATTAGTTCAAGTTTGCTCTGTGTGGATTTATTGTTTTGTTTCAGTGATGTTCTGTGACTAAATCTGAAGAGAAAAGATATCACCTATGGGGTCAAAGCCTGCTCCCCAATGGTATCTGCTGAAGCTTTTGCAAGAGGCATATATACCCCTCGGGTCCCAGCAAGTTATCACCAAGGTGGTAGGACCCAGCGATCCATTTCTCCCCTTTACATACCTTGTTTATTCGTGTAGCCTTCCCTCCAGATAATCAATATGCACTTGCTTAGCATTTCTTCCATTGGGTTATTATGAAATCAAACTAA
This sequence comes from Scardinius erythrophthalmus, assembly GCF_964197995.2. Lineage (NCBI taxonomy): Eukaryota > Metazoa > Chordata > Actinopteri > Cypriniformes > Leuciscidae > Scardinius > Scardinius erythrophthalmus. The sequence continues at coordinate 36,416,108 of NC_138234.1, forward strand.
TCAAGAGTTCTAGAATTTGACAGGTTCTTCTAATTTGCTTTCATGTTACAATGGACAACTATGCCTAGGGTCTTGAAGTTCTATCACACCACATGTAGTCACTTACATGTATGCTTACTTGGCATATGTAACTCTTTAGGTATTTACAACACCACTGGTCACTAAATGTTAAAAGTGTGAAAAATAATCGTAAGAAGAAGTTTATATTAGTTCAAGTTTGCTCTGTGTGAATGTTTTGTTCTCTTCTAGTGATTTTCTGTGAAAAAAAAATGTGAAGGGAAAAGATATCACCTAAGGGGTCAAAGGATGTTCCCCAATGGTATCTGCTGCAGCTTTTGCAAGAGGCATATATACCCCTCGGGTCCCAGCAAGTTTTCACCAAGCTGGTAGGACCCAGTGATCCATTTCACCCCTTTGTATACCTTGTTTATTCGTGTAGCCTGCCCTCCAGATAATCAATATGCACTTGCTGAGCATTTTTTTCCATTGGGTTATTATGGAATCAAACTAATCAAGAGTTATAGACTTTGACAGATTCTTCTTATTTGCTTTCATGTTACTATAGACAACTATGCCTAGGGTCTTGAAGTTCTATCACACCACATGTAGTCACTTACATGTATGCTTACTTGGCATACGTAACTCTTTAGGTATTTACAACACCACTGGTCACTATATGATAAAAGTGTGAAAATTAATCGTAAGAAATAGTTTATATTAGTTCAAGTTTGCTCTGTGTGGATGTATTGTTCTGTTCCAGTGATGTTCTGTGATTAAATCTGAAGGGAAAAGAAATCACCTATGGGGTCAAAGCCTGTGCCCAATGGTATCTGCTGCAGCTTTTGCAAGAGGCATATTTACCCCTCGGGTCCCAGCAAGTTTTCACCAAGCTGGTAGGACCCAGCGATCCATTTCGGCCCTTTACATACCTTGTTTATTCGTGTAGCCGGCCTTCCAGATAATCAATATGCACTTGCTTAGCATTTTCTTCCATTGGGTTATTATGGAATCAAACTAATCAAGAGTTCTAGACTTTGACAGGTTCTTCTTATTTGCTTTCATGTTACTATAGACAACTATGCCTAGGGTCTTGAAGTTCTATCACACCACATGTAGTCACTTACATGTATGCTTACTTGGCATATGTAACTCTTTAGGTATTTACAACACCACTGGTCACTATATGATAAAAGTGTGAAAATTAATCGTGAGAAGAAGTTTATATTAGTTCAAGTTTGCTCTGTGTGGATGTATTGTTCTGTTCCAGTGATGTTCTGTGACTAAATCTGAAGGGAAAATATATCACTTATGGGGTCAAAGCCTGCTCCTCAATGGTATCTGCTGAAACTTTTGCAAGAGGCATATAAACCCCTCGGGTCCCAGCAAGTTTTCACCAAGGTGGTAGGACCCCGCGATCCATTTCGGCCCTTTGCATACTTTGGTTATTCGTGTAGCCTGCCCTCCAGATAATCAGTATGCACTTGCTTAGAATTTCATCAATTGGGTTATTATGGAATCAAATGAATCAAGAGTTCTAGACTTTGACAGGTTCTTCTTATTTGCTTTCATGTTACTATAGACAACTATGCCTAGGGTCTTGAAGTTCTATCACACCACATGTAGTCACTTACATGTATGCTTACTTGGCATACGTAACTCTTTAGGTATTTACAACACCACTGGTCACTATATGATAAAAGTGTGAAAATTAATCGTAAGAAATTTAAATTAGTTCAGTTTTGCTGTGTGTGGATGTATTGTTCTGTTTCAGTGATGTTCTTTGACTAAATCTGAAGGGAAAAGATATCACTTACGGGGTCAAAGCCTGTTCCCCAATGGTATCTGCTGAAGCTTTTGCAAGAGGCATATATACCCCTCGGGTCCCAGCAAGTTTTCACCAAGATGGTAGGACCCAGCGATCCATTTCGCCCCTTTGCATACCTTGTTTATTCGTGTAGCCTGCCCTCCAGATAATCAGTATGCACTTGCTTAGAATTTCTTCAATTGGGTTATTATGGAATCAAATGAATCAAGAGTTCTAGACTTTGACAGGTTCTTCTTTGCTTTCATGTTACTATAGACAACTATGCCTAGGGTCTTGAAGTTCTATCACACCATATGAAGTCACTTACATGTATGCTTACTTGGCATATGTAATTCTTTAGGTATTTACAACACCACTGGTCACTATATGATAAAAGTGTGAAAATTAATCATAAGAAGAAGTTTAAATTAGTTCAAGTTTGCTCTGTGTGGATGTATTGTTCTGTTCCAGTGATGTTCTGTGATTAAATCTGAAGGGAAAATATATCACCTATGGGGTCAAAGCCTGTGCCCAATGGTATCTGCTGCAGCTTTTGCAAGAGACATATATATACCCCTCGGGTCCCAGCAAGTTTTCACCAAGGTGGTAGGACCCAGCGATCCATTTCGGCCCTTTGCATACCTTGTTTATTTGTGTAGCCTGCCTTCCAGATAATCAATATGCACTTGCTTAGCATTTTTCCATTGGGTTATTATGGAATCAAACTAATCAAGAGTTCTAGACTTTGACAGATTCTTCTTATTTGCTTTCATGTTACTATAGACAACTATGCCTAGGGTCTTGAAGTTCTATCACACCACATGTAGTCACTTACATGTATGCTTACTTGGCATACGTAACTCTTTAGGTATTTACAACACCACTGGTCACTATATGATAAAAGTGTGAAAATTAATCGTAAGAAATAGTTTATATTAGTTCAAGTTTGCTCTGTGTGGATTTATTGTTTTGTTTCAGTGATGTTCTGTGACTAAATCTGAAGAGAAAAGATATCACCTATGGGGTCAAAGCCTGCTCCCCAATGGTATCTGCTGAAGCTTTTGCAAGAGGCATATATACCCCTCGGGTCCCAGCAAGTTATCACCAAGGTGGTAGGACCCAGCGATCCATTTCTCCCCTTTACATACCTTGTTTATTCGTGTAGCCTTCCCTCCAGATAATCAATATGCACTTGCTTAGCATTTCTTCCATTGGGTTATTATGAAATCAAACTAATCAAGAGTTCTAGAATTTGACAGGTTCTTCTAATTTGCTTTCATGTTACAATGGACAACTATGCCTAGGGTCTTGAAGTTCTATCACACCACATGTAGTCACTTACATGTATGCTTACTTGGCATATGTAACTCTTTAGGTATTTACAACACCACTGGTCACTAAATGTTAAAAGTGTGAAAAATAATCGTAAGAAGAAGTTTATATTAGTTCAAGTTTGCTCTGTGTGAATGTTTTGTTCTCTTCTAGTGATTTTCTGTGAAAAAAAAATGTGAAGGGAAAAGATATCACCTAAGGGGTCAAAGGATGTTCCCCAATGGTATCTGCTGCAGCTTTTGCAAGAGGCATATATACCCCTCGGGTCCCAGCAAGTTTTCACCAAGCTGGTAGGACCCAGTGATCCATTTCACCCCTTTGTATACCTTGTTTATTCGTGTAGCCTGCCCTCCAGATAATCAATATGCACTTGCTGAGCATTTTTTTCCATTGGGTTATTATGGAATCAAACTAATCAAGAGTTATAGACTTTGACAGATTCTTCTTATTTGCTTTCATGTTACTATAGACAACTATGCCTAGGGTCTTGAAGTTCTATCACACCACATGTAGTCACTTACATGTATGCTTACTTGGCATACGTAACTCTTTAGGTATTTACAACACCACTGGTCACTATATGATAAAAGTGTGAAAATTAATCGTAAGAAATAGTTTATATTAGTTCAAGTTTGCTCTGTGTGGATGTATTGTTCTGTTCCAGTGATGTTCTGTGATTAAATCTGAAGGGAAAAGAAATCACCTATGGGGTCAAAGCCTGTGCCCAATGGTATCTGCTGCAGCTTTTGCAAGAGGCATATTTACCCCTCGGGTCCCAGCAAGTTTTCACCAAGCTGGTAGGACCCAGCGATCCATTTCGGCCCTTTACATACCTTGTTTATTCGTGTAGCCGGCCTTCCAGATAATCAATATGCACTTGCTTAGCATTTTCTTCCATTGGGTTATTATGGAATCAAACTAATCAAGAGTTCTAGACTTTGACAGGTTCTTCTTATTTGCTTTCATGTTACTATAGACAACTATGCCTAGGGTCTTGAAGTTCTATCACACCACATGTAGTCACTTACATGTATGCTTACTTGGCATATGTAACTCTTTAGGTATTTACAACACCACTGGTCACTATATGATAAAAGTGTGAAAATTAATCGTGAGAAGAAGTTTATATTAGTTCAAGTTTGCTCTGTGTGGATGTATTGTTCTGTTCCAGTGATGTTCTGTGACTAAATCTGAAGGGAAAATATATCACTTATGGGGTCAAAGCCTGCTCCTCAATGGTATCTGCTGAAACTTTTGCAAGAGGCATATAAACCCCTCGGGTCCCAGCAAGTTTTCACCAAGGTGGTAGGACCCCGCGATCCATTTCGGCCCTTTGCATACTTTGGTTATTCGTGTAGCCTGCCCTCCAGATAATCAGTATGCACTTGCTTAGAATTTCATCAATTGGGTTATTATGGAATCAAATGAATCAAGAGTTCTAGACTTTGACAGGTTCTTCTTATTTGCTTTCATGTTACTATAGACAACTATGCCTAGGGTCTTGAAGTTCTATCACACCACATGTAGTCACTTACATGTATGCTTACTTGGCATACGTAACTCTTTAGGTATTTACAACACCACTGGTCACTATATGATAAAAGTGTGAAAATTAATCGTAAGAAATTTAAATTAGTTCAGTTTTGCTGTGTGTGGATGTATTGTTCTGTTTCAGTGATGTTCTTTGACTAAATCTGAAGGGAAAAGATATCACTTACGGGGTCAAAGCCTGTTCCCCAATGGTATCTGCTGAAGCTTTTGCAAGAGGCATATATACCCCTCGGGTCCCAGCAAGTTTTCACCAAGATGGTAGGACCCAGCGATCCATTTCGCCCCTTTGCATACCTTGTTTATTCGTGTAGCCTGCCCTCCAGATAATCAGTATGCACTTGCTTAGAATTTCTTCAATTGGGTTATTATGGAATCAAATGAATCAAGAGTTCTAGACTTTGACAGGTTCTTCTTCTTTGCTTTCATGTTACTATAGACAACTATGCCTAGGGTCTTGAAGTTCTATCACACCATATGAAGTCACTTACATGTATGCTTACTTGGCATATGTAATTCTTTAGGTATTTACAACACCACTGGTCACTATATGATAAAAGTGTGAAAATTAATCGTAAGAAATAGTTTATATTAGTTCAAGTTTGCTCTGTGTGGATTTATTGTTTTGTTTCAGTGATGTTCTGTGACTAAATCTGAAGAGAAAAGATATCACCTATGGGGTCAAAGCCTGCTCCCCAATGGTATCTGCTGACACTTTTGCAAGAGGCATATATACCCCTCGGGTCCCAGCAAGTTATCACCAAGGTGGTAGGACCCAGCGATCCATTTCTCCCCTTTACATACCTTGTTTATTCGTGTAGCCTTCCCTCCAGATAATCAATATGCACTTGCTTAGCATTTCTTCCATTGGGTTATTATGAAATCAAACTAATCAAGAGTTCTAGAATTTGACAGGTTCTTCTAATTTGCTTTCATGTTACAATGGACAACTATGCCTAGGGTCTTGAAGTTCTATCACACCACATGTAGTCACTTACATGTATGCTTACTTGGCATATGTAACTCTTTAGGTATTTACAACACCACTGGTCACTATATGATAAAAGTGTGAAAATTAATTGTAAGAAGAAGTTTATATTAGTTCAAGTTTGCTCTGTTTGGATGTATTGTTCTGTTCCAGTGATGTTCTTTGACTAAATCTGAAGGGAAAAGATATCACCTATGGGGTCAAAGCCTGTTCCCCAATGGTATCTGCTGAAGCTTTTGCAAGAGACATATATACCCCTCGGGTCCCAGCAAGTTTTCACCAAGGTGGTAGGACCCAGCGATCCATTTCGGCCCTTTGCATACATTTATTCGTGTAGCCTGCCCTCCAGATAATCAATATGCACTTGCTGAGCATTTTTTCCATTGGGCTATTATGGAATCAAACTAATCAAGAGTTATAGACTTTGACAGATTCTTCTTATTTGCTTTCATGTTACTATAGACAACTATGCCTAGGGTCTTGAAGTTCTATCACACCATATGAAGTCACTTACATGTATGCTTACTTGGCATATGTAACTCTTTAGGTATTTACAACACCACTGGTCACTATATGATAAAAGTGTGAATATTAATCATAAGAAGAAGTTTATATTAGTTAAAGTTTGCTCTGTGTGGATGTATTGTTCTGTTCCAGTGATTTTCTTTGACTAAATCTGAAGGGAAAAGATATCACCTACGGGGTCAAAGCCTGTTCTCCATTGGTATCTGCAGAAGCTTTTGCAAGAGGCATATATACCCCTCGGGTCCCAGCAAGTTTTCACCAAGTTGGTAGGACCCTGCGATCCATTTCTCCCCTTTACATACCTTGTTTATTCGTGTAGCCTGCCTTCCAGATAATCAATATGCACTTGCTTAGCATTTTTTCCATTGGGTTATTATGGAATCAAACTAATCAAGAGTTCTAGACTTTGACAGGTTCTTCTTATTTGCTTTCATGTTACTATAGACAACTATGTCTAGGGTCTTGAAGTTCTATCACAAGACATGTAGTCACTTACATGCATGCTTACTTGGCATATGTAACTCTTTAGGTATTTACAACACCACTGGTCACTATATGATAAAAGTGTGAAAATTAATCGTAAGAAATTTAAATTAGTTCAGTTTTGCTGTGTGTGGATGTATTGTTCTGTTTTTAGTGATGTTCTTTGACTAAATCTGAAGGGAAAAGATATCACTTACGGGGTCAAAGCCTGTTCCCCAATGGTATCTGCTGAAGCTTTTGCAAGAGGCATATATACCCCTCGGGTCCCAGCAAGTTTTCACCAAGATGGTAGGACCCAGCGATCCATTTCGCCCCTTTGCATACCTTGTTTATTCGTGTAGCCTGCCCTCCAGATAATCAGTATGCACTTGCTTAGAATTTCTTCAATTGGGTTATTATGGAATCAAATGAATCAAGAGTTCTAGACTTTGGCAGGTTCTTCTTATTTGCTTTCATGTTACTATAGACAACTATGTCTAGGGTCTTGAAGTTCTATCACAACACATGTAGTCACTTACATGTATGCTTACTTGGCATATGTAACTCTTCAGGTATTTACAACACCACTGGTCACTATATGAAAAAAAGTGTGAAAATTAATCACAAGAAGAAGTTTATATTAGTTCAAGTTTGCTCTGTGTGGATGTATTGTTCTGTTCCAGTGATGTTCTGTGATTAAATCTGAAGGGAAAAGAAATCACCTATGGGGTCAAAGCCTGTGCCCAATGGTATCTGCTGCAGCTTTTGCAAGAGGCATATTTACCCCTCGGGTCCCAGCAAGTTTTCACCAAGCTGGTAGGACCCAGCGATCCATTTCGGCCCTTTACATACCTTGTTTATTCGTGTAGCCGGCCTTCCAGATAATCAATATGCACTTGCTTAGCATTTTCTTCCATTGGGTTATTATGGAATCAAACTAATCAAGAGTTCTAGACTTTGACAGGTTCTTCTTATTTGCTTTCATGTTACTATAGACAACTATGCCTAGGGTCTTGAAGTTCTATCACACCACATGTAGTCACTTACATGTATGCTTACTTGGCATATGTAACTCTTTAGGTATTTACAACACCACTGGTCACTATATGATAAAAGTGTGAAAATTAATCGTGAGAAGAAGTTTATATTTGTTCAAGTTTGCTCTGTGTGGATGTATTGTTCTGTTCCAGTGATGTTCTGTGACTAAATCTGAAGGGAAAATATATCACTTATGGGGTCAAAGCCTGCTCCTCAATGGTATCTGCTGAAACTTTTGCAAGAGGCATATAAACCCCTCGGGTCCCAGCAAGTTTTCACCAAGGTGGTAGGACCCCGCGATCCATTTCGGCCCTTTGCATACTTTGGTTATTCGTGTAGCCTGCCCTCCAGATAATCAGTATGCACTTGCTTAGAATTTCATCAATTGGGTTATTATGGAATCAAATGAATCAAGAGTTCTAGACTTTGACAGGTTCTTCTTATTTGCTTTCATGTTACTATAGACAACTATGCCTAGGGTCTTGAAGTTCTATCACACCACATGTAGTCACTTACATGTATGCTTACTTGGCATACGTAACTCTTTAGGTATTTACAACACCACTGGTCACTATATGATAAAAGTGTGAAAATTAATCGTAAGAAATTTAAATTAGTTCAGTTTTGCTGTGTGTGGATGTATTGTTCTGTTTCAGTGATGTTCTTTGACTAAATCTGAAGGGAAAAGATATCACTTACGGGGTCAAAGCCTGTTCCCCAATGGTATCTGCTGAAGCTTTTGCAAGAGGCATATATACCCCTCGGGTCCCAGCAAGTTTTCACCAAGATGGTAGGACCCAGCGATCCATTTCGCCCCTTTGCATACCTTGTTTATTCGTGTAGCCTGCCCTCCAGATAATCAGTATGCACTTGCTTAGAATTTCTTCAATTGGGTTATTATGGAATCAAATGAATCAAGAGTTCTAGACTTTGACAGGTTCTTCTTCTTTGCTTTCATGTTACTATAGACAACTATGCCTAGGGTCTTGAAGTTCTATCACACCATATGAAGTCACTTACATGTATGCTTACTTGGCATATGTAATTCTTTAGGTATTTACAACACCACTGGTCACTATATGATAAAAGTGTGAAAATTAATCATAAGAAGAAGTTTAAATTAGTTCAAGTTTGCTCTGTGTGGATGTATTGTTCTGTTCCAGTGATGTTCTGTGATTAAATCTGAAGGGAAAATATATCACCTATGGGGTCAAAGCCTGTGCCCAATGGTATCTGCTGCCGCTTTTGCAAGAGACATATATATACCCCTCGGGTCCCAGCAAGTTTTCACCAAGGTGGTAGGACCCAGCGATCCATTTCGGCCCTTTGCATACCTTGTTTATTTGTGTAGCCTGCCTTCCAGATAATCAATATGCACTTGCTTAGCATTTTTCCATTGGGTTATTATGGAATCAAACTAATCAAGAGTTCTAGACTTTGACAGATTCTTCTTATTTGCTTTCATGTTACTATAGACAACTATGCCTAGGGTCTTGAAGTTCTATCACACCACATGTAGTCACTTACATGTATGCTTACTTGGCATACGTAACTCTTTAGGTATTTACAACACCACTGGTCACTATATGATAAAAGTGTGAAAATTAATCGTAAGAAATAGTTTATATTAGTTCAAGTTTGCTCTGTGTGGATTTATTGTTTTGTTTCAGTGATGTTCTGTGACTAAATCTGAAGAGAAAAGATATCACCTATGGGGTCAAAGCCTGCTCCCCAATGGTATCTGCTGAAGCTTTTGCAAGAGGCATATATACCCCTCGGGTCCCAGCAAGTTATCACCAAGGTGGTAGGACCCAGCGATCCATTTCTCCCCTTTACATACCTTGTTTATTCGTGTAGCCTTCCCTCCAGATAATCAATATGCACTTGCTTAGCATTTCTTCCATTGGGTTATTATGAAATCAAACTAATCAAGAGTTCTAGAATTTGACAGGTTCTTCTAAATTGCTTTCATGTTACAATGGACAACTATGCCTAGGGTCTTGAAGTTCTATCACACCACATGTAGTCACTTACATGTATGCTTACTTGGCATATGTAACTCTTTAGGTATTTACAACACCACTGGTCACTAAATGTTAAAAGTGTGAAAAATAATCGTAAGAAGAAGTTTATATTAGTTCAAGTTTGCTCTGTGTGAATGTTTTGTTCTCTTCTAGTGATTTTCTGTGAAAAAAAAATGTGAAGGGAAAAGATATCACCTAAGGGGTCAAAGGATGTTCCCCAATGGTATCTGCTGCAGCTTTTGCAAGAGGCATATATACCCCTCGGGTCCCAGCAAGTTTTCACCAAGCTGGTAGGACCCAGTGATCCATTTCACCCCTTTGTATACCTTGTTTATTCGTGTAGCCTGCCCTCCAGATAATCAATATGCACTTGCTGAGCATTTTTTTCCATTGGGTTATTATGGAATCAAACTAATCAAGAGTTATAGACTTTGACAGATTCTTCTTATTTGCTTTCATGTTACTATAGACAACTATGCCTAGGGTCTTGAAGTTCTATCACACCACATGTAGTCACTTACATGTATGCTTACTTGGCATATGTAATTCTTTAGGTATTTACAACACCACTGGTCACTATATGATAAAAGTGTGAAAATTAATCGTAAGAAATAGTTTATATTAGTTCAAGTTTGCTCTGTGTGGATGTATTGTTCTGTTCCAGTGATGTTCTGTGATTAAATCTGAAGGGAAAATATATCACCTATGGGGTCAAAGCCTGTGCCCAATGGTATCTGCTGCAGCTTTTGCAAGAGACATATATATACCCCTCGGGTCCCAGCAAGTTTTCACCAAGGTGGTAGGACCCAGCGATCCATTTCGGCCCTTTGCATACCTTGTTTATTTGTGTAGCCTGCCTTCCAGATAATCAATATGCACTTGCTTAGCATTTTTCCATTGGGTTATTATGGAATCAAACTAATCAAGAGTTCTAGACTTTGACAGGTTCTTCTTATTTGCTTTCATGTTACTATAGACAACTATGCCTAGGGTCTTGAAGTTCTATCACACCACATGTAGTCACTTACATGTATGCTTACTTGGCATACGTAACTCTTTAGGTATTTACAACACCACTGGTCACTATATGATAAAAGTGTGAAAATTAATCGTAAGAAATAGTTTATATTAGTTCAAGTTTGCTCTGTGTGGATTTATTGTTTTGTTTCAGTGATGTTCTGTGACTAAATCTGAAGAGAAAAGATATCACCTATGGGGTCAAAGCCTGCTCCCCAATGGTATCTGCTGAAGCTTTTGCAAGAGGCATATATACCCCTCGGGTCCCAGCAAGTTATCACCAAGGTGGTAGGACCCAGCGATCCATTTCTCCCCTTTACATACCTTGTTTATTCGTGTAGCCTTCCCTCCAGATAATCAATATGCACTTGCTTAGCATTTCTTCCATTGGGTTATTATGAAATCAAACTAATCAAGAGTTCTAGAATTTGACAGGTTCTTCTAATTTGCTTTCATGTTACAATGGACAACTATGCCTAGGGTCTTGAAGTTCTATCACACCACATGTAGTCACTTACATGTATGCTTACTTGGCATATGTAACTCTTTAGGTATTTACAACACCACTGGTCACTAAATGTTAAAAGTGTGAAAAATAATCGTAAGAAGAAGTTTATATTAGTTCAAGTTTGCTCTGTGTGAATGTTTTGTTCTCTTCTAGTGATTTTCTGTGAAAAAAAAATGTGAAGGGAAAAGATATCACCTAAGGGGTCAAAGGATGTTCCCCAATGGTATCTGCTGCAGCTTTTGCAAGAGGCATATATACCCCTCGGGTCCCAGCAAGTTTTCACCAAGCTGGTAGGACCCAGTGATCCATTTCACCCCTTTGTATACCTTGTTTATTCGTGTAGCCTGCCCTCCAGATAATCAATATGCACTTGCTGAGCATTTTTTTCCATTGGGTTATTATGGAATCAAACTAATCAAGAGTTATAGACTTTGACAGATTCTTCTTATTTGCTTTCATGTTACTATAGACAACTATGCCTAGGGTCTTGAAGTTCTATCACACCACATGTAGTCACTTACATGTATGCTTACTTGGCATACGTAACTCTTTAGGTATTTACAACACCACTGGTCACTATATGATAAAAGTGTGAAAATTAATCGTAAGAAATAGTTTATATTAGTTCAAGTTTGCTCTGTGTGGATGTATTGTTCTGTTCCAGTGATGTTCTGTGATTAAATCTGAAGGGAAAAGAAATCACCTATGGGGTCAAAGCCTGTGCCCAATGGTATCTGCTGCAGCTTTTGCAAGAGGCATATTTACCCCTCGGGTCCCAGCAAGTTTTCACCAAGCTGGTAGGACCCAGCGATCCATTTCGGCCCTTTACATACCTTGTTTATTCGTGTAGCCGGCCTTCCAGATAATCAATATGCACTTGCTTAGCATTTTCTTCCATTGGGTTATTATGGAATCAAACTAATCAAGAGTTCTAGACTTTGACAGGTTCTTCTTATTTGCTTTCATGTTACTATAGACAACTATGCCTAGGGTCTTGAAGTTCTATCACACCACATGTAGTCACTTACATGTATGCTTACTTGGCATATGTAACTCTTTAGGTATTTACAACACCACTGGTCACTATATGATAAAAGTGTGAAAATTAATCGTGAGAAGAAGTTTATATTAGTTCAAGTTTGCTCTGTGTGGATGTATTGTTCTGTTCCAGTGATGTTCTGTGACTAAATCTGAAGGGAAAATATATCACTTATGGGGTCAAAGCCTGCTCCTCAATGGTATCTGCTGAAACTTTTGCAAGAGGCATATAAACCCCTCGGGTCCCAGCAAGTTTTCACCAAGGTTGTAGGACCCCGCGATCCATTTCGGCCCTTTGCATACTTTGGTTATTCGTGTAGCCTGCCCTCCAGATAATCAGTATGCACTTGCTTAGAATTTCATCAATTGGGTTATTATGGAATCAAATGAATCAAGAGTTCTAGACTTTGACAGGTTCTTCTTATTTGCTTTCATGTTACTATAGACAACTATGCCTAGGGTCTTGAAGTTCTATCACACCACATGTAGTCACTTACATGTATGCTTACTTGGCATACGTAACTCTTTAGGTATTTACAACACCACTGGTCACTATATGATAAAAGTGTGAAAATTAATCGTAAGAAATTTAAATTAGTTCAGTTTTGCTGTGTGTGGATGTATTGTTCTGTTTCAGTGATGTTCTTTGACTAAATCTGAAGGGAAAAGATATCACTTACGGGGTCAAAGCCTGTTCCCCAATGGTATCTGCTGAAGCTTTTGCAAGAGGCATATATACCCCTCGGGTCCCAGCAAGTTTTCACCAAGATGGTAGGACCCAGCGATCCATTTCGCCCCTTTGCATACCTTGTTTATTCGTGTAGCCTGCCCTCCAGATAATCAGTATGCACTTGCTTAGAATTTCTTCAATTGGGTTATTATGGAATCAAATGAATCAAGAGTTCTAGACTTTGACAGGTTCTTCTTCTTTGCTTTCATGTTACTATAGACAACTATGCCTAGGGTCTTGAAGTTCTATCACACCATATGAAGTCACTTACATGTATGCTTACTTGGCATATGTAATTCTTTAGGTATTTACAACACCACTGGTCACTATATGATAAAAGTGTGAAAATTAATCATAAAAAGAAGTTTAAATTAGTTCAAGTTTGCTCTGTGTGGATGTATTGTTCTGTTCCAGTGATGTTCTGTGATTAAATCTGAAGGGAAAATATATCACCTATGGGGTCAAAGCCTGTGCCCAATGGTATCTGCTGCAGCTTTTGCAAGAGACATATATATACCCCTCGGGTCCCAGCAAGTTTTCACCAAGGTGGTAGGACCCAGCGATCCATTTCGGCCCTTTGCATACCTTGTTTATTTGTGTAGCCTGCCTTCCAGATAATCAATATGCACTTGCTTAGCATTTTTCCATTGGGTTATTATGGAATCAAACTAATCAAGAGTTCTAGACTTTGACAGATTCTTCTTATTTGCTTTCATGTTACTATAGACAACTATGCCTAGGGTCTTGAAGTTCTATCACACCACATGTAGTCACTTACATGTATGCTTACTTGGCATACGTAACTCTTTAGGTATTTACAACACCACTGGTCACTATATGATAAAAGTGTGAAAATTAATCGTAAGAAATAGTTTATATTAGTTCAAGTTTGCTCTGTGTGGATTTATTGTTTTGTTTCAGTGATGTTCTGTGACTAAATCTGAAGAGAAAAGATATAACCTATGGGGTCAAAGCCTGCTCCCCAATGGTATCTGCTGAAGCTTTTGCAAGAGGCATATATACCCCTCGGGTCCCAGCAAGTTATCACCAAGGTGGTAGGACCCAGCGATCCATTTCTCCCCTTTACATACCTTGTTTATTCGTGTAGCCTTCCCTCCAGATAATCAATATGCACTTGCTGAGCATTTTTTTCCATTGGGTTATTATGGAATCAAACTAATCAAGAGTTATAGACTTTGACAGATTCTTCTTATTTGCTTTCATGTTACTATAGACAACTATGCCTAGGGTCTTGAAGTTCTATCACACCACATGTAGTCACTTACATGTATGCTTACTTGGCATACGTAACTCTTTAGGTATTTACAACACCACTGGTCACTATATGATAAAAGTGTGAAAATTAATCGTAAGAAATAGTTTATATTAGTTCAAGTTTGCTCTGTGTGGATGTATTGTTCTGTTCCAGTGATGTTCTGTGATTAAATCTGAAGGGAAAAGAAATCACCTATGGGGTCAAAGCCTGTGCCCAATGGTATCTGCTGCAGCTTTTGCAAGAGGCATATTTACCCCTCGGGTCCCAGCAAGTTTTCACCAAGCTGGTAGGACCCAGCGATCCATTTCGGCCCTTTACATACCTTGTTTATTCGTGTAGCCGGCCTTCCAGATAATCAATATGCACTTGCTTAGCATTTTCTTCCATTGGGTTATTATGGAATCAAACTAATCAAGAGTTCTAGACTTTGACAGGTTCTTCTTATTTGCTTTCATGTTACTATAGACAACTATGCCTAGGGTCTTGAAGTTCTATCACACCACATGTAGTCACTTACATGTATGCTTACTTGGCATATGTAACTCTTTAGGTATTTACAACACCACTGGTCACTATATGATAAAAGTGTGAAAATTAATCGTGAGAAGAAGTTTATATTAGTTCAAGTTTGCTCTGTGTGGATGTATTGTTCTGTTCCAGTGATGTTCTGTGACTAAATCTGAAGGGAAAATATATCACTTATGGGGTCAAAGCCTGCTCCTCAATGGTATCTGCTGAAACTTTTGCAAGAGGCATATAAACCCCTCGGGTCCCAGCAAGTTTTCACCAAGGTGGTAGGACCCCGCGATCCATTTCGGCCCTTTGCATACTTTGGTTATTCGTGTAGCCTGCCCTCCAGATAATCAGTATGCACTTGCTTAGAATTTCATCAATTGGGTTATTATGGAATCAAATGAATCAAGAGTTCTAGACTTTGACAGGTTCTTCTTATTTGCTTTCATGTTACTATAGACAACTATGCCTAGGGTCTTGAAGTTCTATCACACCACATGTAGTCACTTACATGTATGCTTACTTGGCATACGTAACTCTTTAGGTATTTACAACACCACTGGTCACTATATGATAAAAGTGTGAAAATTAATCGTAAGAAATTTAAATTAGTTCAGTTTTGCTGTGTGTGGATGTATTGTTCTGTTTCAGTGATGTTCTTTGACTAAATCTGAAGGGAAAAGATATCACTTACGGGGTCAAAGCCTGTTCCCCAATGGTATCTGCTGAAGCTTTTGCAAGAGGCATATATACCCCTCGGGTCCCAGCAAGTTTTCACCAAGATGGTAGGACCCAGCGATCCATTTCGCCCCTTTGCATACCTTGTTTATTCGTGTAGCCTGCCCTCCAGATAATCAGTATGCACTTGCTTAGAATTTCTTCAATTGGGTTATTATGGAATCAAATGAATCAAGAGTTCTAGACTTTGACAGGTTCTTCTTCTTTGCTTTCATGTTACTATAGACAACTATGCCTAGGGTCTTGAAGTTCTATCACACCATATGAAGTCACTTACATGTATGCTTACTTGGCATATGTAATTCTTTAGGTATTTACAACACCACTGGTCACTATATGATAAAAGTGTGAAAATTAATCATAAGAAGAAGTTTAAATTAGTTCAAGTTTGCTCTGTGTGGATGTATTGTTCTGTTCCAGTGATGTTCTGTGATTAAATCTGAAGGGAAAATATATCACCTATGGGGTCAAAGCCTGTGCCCAATGGTATCTGCTGCAGCTTTTGCAAGAGACATATATATACCCCTCGGGTCCCAGCAAGTTTTCACCAAGGTGGTAGGACCCAGCGATCCATTTCGGCCCTTTGCATACCTTGTTTATTTGTGTAGCCTGCCTTCCAGATAATCAATATGCACTTGCTTAGCATTTTTCCATTGGGTTATTATGGAATCAAACTAATCAAGAGTTCTAGACTTTGACAGATTCTTCTTATTTGCTTTCATGTTACTATAGACAACTATGCCTAGGGTCTTGAAGTTCTATCACACCACATGTAGTCACTTACATGTATGCTTAC
The DNA here is from genome assembly GCF_964197995.2 of Scardinius erythrophthalmus. Classification (NCBI taxonomy): domain Eukaryota; kingdom Metazoa; phylum Chordata; class Actinopteri; order Cypriniformes; family Leuciscidae; genus Scardinius; species Scardinius erythrophthalmus. The sequence continues at coordinate 36,432,445 of NC_138234.1, forward strand.
TTGGCATACGTAACTCTTTAGGTATTTACAACACCACTGGTCACTATATGATAAAAGTGTGAAAATTAATCGTAAGAAATAGTTTATATTAGTTCAAGTTTGCTCTGTGTGGATTTATTGTTTTGTTTCAGTGATGTTCTGTGACTAAATCTGAAGAGAAAAGATATCACCTATGGGGTCAAAGCCTGCTCCCCAATGGTATCTGCTGACACTTTTGCAAGAGGCATATATACCCCTCGGGTCCCAGCAAGTTATCACCAAGGTGGTAGGACCCAGCGATCCATTTCTCCCCTTTACATACCTTGTTTATTCGTGTAGCCTTCCCTCCAGATAATCAATATGCACTTGCTTAGCATTTCTTCCATTGGGTTATTATGAAATCAAACTAATCAAGAGTTCTAGAATTTGACAGGTTCTTCTAATTTGCTTTCATGTTACAATGGACAACTATGCCTAGGGTCTTGAAGTTCTATCACACCACATGTAGTCACTTACATGTATGCTTACTTGGCATATGTAACTCTTTAGGTATTTACAACACCACTGGTCACTAAATGTTAAAAGTGTGAAAAATAATCGTAAGAAGAAGTTTATATTAGTTCAAGTTTGCTCTGTGTGAATGTTTTGTTCTCTTCTAGTGATTTTCTGTGAAAAAAAAATGTGAAGGGAAAAGATATCACCTAAGGGGTCAAAGGATGTTCCCCAATGGTATCTGCTGCAGCTTTTGCAAGAGGCATATATACCCCTCGGGTCCCAGCAAGTTTTCACCAAGCTGGTAGGACCCAGTGATCCATTTCACCCCTTTGTATACCTTGTTTATTCGTGTAGCCTGCCCTCCAGATAATCAATATGCACTTGCTGAGCATTTTTTTCCATTGGGTTATTATGGAATCAAACTAATCAAGAGTTATAGACTTTGACAGATTCTTCTTATTTGCTTTCATGTTACTATAGACAACTATGCCTAGGGTCTTGAAGTTCTATCACACCACATGTAGTCACTTACATGTATGCTTACTTGGCATACGTAACTCTTTAGGTATTTACAACACCACTGGTCACTATATGATAAAAGTGTGAAAATTAATCGTAAGAAATAGTTTATATTAGTTCAAGTTTGCTCTGTGTGGATTTATTGTTTTGTTTCAGTGATGTTCTGTGACTAAATCTGAAGAGAAAAGATATCACCTATGGGGTCAAAGCCTGCTCCCCAATGGTATCTGCTGACACTTTTGCAAGAGGCATATATACCACTCGGGTCCCAGCAAGTTATCACCAAGGTGGTAGGACCCAGCGATCCATTTCTCCCTTTTACATACCTTGTTTATTCGTGTAGCCTTCCCTCCAGATAATCAATATGCACTTGCTTAGCATTTCTTCCATTGGGTTATTATGAAATCAAACTAATCAAGAGTTCTAGAATTTGACAGGTTCTTCTTATTTGCTTTCATGTTACTATAGACAACTATGTGTAGGGTCTTGAAGTTCTATCACAACACATGTAGTCACTTACATGTATGCTTACTTGGCATATGTAACTCTTTAGGTATTTACAACACCACTGGTCACTATATGATAAAAGTGTGAAAATTAATCGTAAGAAGAAGTTTATATTAGTTCAAGTTTGCTCTGTTTGGATGTATTGTTCTGTTCCAGTGATGTTCTTTGACTAAATCTGAAGGGCAAAGATATCACCTATGGGGTCAAAGCCTGTTCCCCAATGGTATCTGCTGCAGCTTTTGCAAGAGGCATATATACCCCTCGGGTCCCAGCAAGTTTTCACCAAGCTGGTAGGACCCAGCGATCCATTTCGGCCCTTTACATACCTTGTTTATTCGTGTAGCCGGCCTTCCAGATAATCAATATGCACTTGCTTAGCATTTTCTTCCATTGGGTTATTATGGAATCAAACTAATCAAGAGTTATAGACTTTGACAGGTTCTTCTTATTTGCTTTCATGTTACTATAGACAACTATGCCTAGGGTCTTGAAGTTCTATCACACCACATGTAGTCACTTACATGTATGCTTACTTGACATATGTAACTCTTTAGGTATTTACAACACCACTGGTCACTATATGATAAAAGTGTGAAAATTAATCGTAAGAAATTTAAATTAGTTCAGTTTTGCTGTGTGTGGATGTATTGTTCTGTTTCAGTGATGTTCTTTGACTAAATCTGAAGGGAAAAGATATCACTTACGGGGTCAAAGCCTGTTCCCCAATGGTATCTGCTGAAGCTTTTGCAAGAGGCATATATACCCCTCGGGTCCCAGCAAGTTTTCACCAAGATGGTAGGACCCAGCGATCCATTTCGCCCCTTTGCATACCTTGTTTATTCGTGTAGCCTGCCCTCCAGATAATCAGTATGCACTTGCTTAGAATTTCTTCAATTGGGTTATTATTGAATCATATGAATCAAGAGTTCTAGACTTTGACAGGTTCTTCTTATTTGCTTTCATGTTACTATAGACAACTATGCCTAGGGTCTTGAAGTTCTATCACACCATATGAAGTCACTTACATGTATGCTTACTTGGCATATGTAATTCTTTAGGTATTTACAACACCACTGGTCACTATATGATAAAAGTGTGAAAATTAATCATAAGAAGAAGTTTAAATTAGTTCAAGTTTGCTCTGTGTGGATGTATTGTTCTGTTCCAGTGATGTTCTGTGATTAAATCTGAAGGGAAAATATATCACCTATGGGGTCAAAGCCTGTGCCCAATGGTATCTGCTGCAGCTTTTGCAAGAGACATATATATACCCCTCGGGTCCCAGCAAGTTTTCACCAAGGTGGTAGGACCCAGCGATCCAATTCTCCCCTTTACATACCTTGTTTATTCGTGTAGCCTTCCCTCCAGATAATCAATATGCACTTGCTTAGCATTTCTTCCATTGGGTTATTATGAAATCAAACTAATCAAGAGTTCTAGAATTTGACAGGTTCTTCTAATTTGCTTTCATGTTACAATGGACAACTATGCCTAGGGTCTTGAAGTTCTATCACACCACATGTAGTCACTTACATGTATGCTTACTTGGCATATGTAACTCTTTAGGTATTTACAACACCACTGGTCACTAAATGTTAAAAGTGTGAAAAATAATCGTAAGAAGAAGTTTATATTAGTTCAAGTTTGCTCTGTGTGAATGTTTTGTTCTCTTCTAGTGATTTTCTGTGAAAAAAAAATGTGAAGGGAAAAGATATCACCTAAGGGGTCAAAGGATGTTCCCCAATGGTATCTGCTGCAGCTTTTGCAAGAGGCATATATACCCCTCGGGTCCCAGCAAGTTTTCACCAAGCTGGTAGGACCCAGTGATCCATTTCACCCCTTTGTATACCTTGTTTATTCGTGTAGCCTGCCCTCCAGATAATCAATATGCACTTGCTGAGCATTTTTTTCCATTGGGTTATTATGGAATCAAACTAATCAAGAGTTATAGACTTTGACAGATTCTTCTTATTTGCTTTCATGTTACTATAGACAACTATGCCTAGGGTCTTGAAGTTCTATCACACCACATGTAGTCACTTACATGTATGCTTACTTGGCATACGTAACTCTTTAGGTATTTACAACACCACTGGTCACTATATGATAAAAGTGTGAAAATTAATCGTAAGAAATAGTTTATATTAGTTCAAGTTTGCTCTGTGTGGATTTATTGTTTTGTTTCAGTGATGTTCTGTGACTAAATCTGAAGAGAAAAGATATCACCTATGGGGTCAAAGCCTGCTCCCCAATGGTATCTGCTGACACTTTTGCAAGAGGCATATATACCACTCGGGTCCCAGCAAGTTATCACCAAGGTGGTAGGACCCAGCGATCCATTTCTCCCCTTTACATACCTTGTTTATTCGTGTAGCCTTCCCTCCAGATAATCAATATGCACTTGCTTAGCATTTCTTCCATTGGGTTATTATGAAATCAAACTAATCAAGAGTTCTAGAATTTGACAGGTTCTTCTTATTTGCTTTCATGTTACTATAGACAACTATGTGTAGGGTCTTGAAGTTCTATCACAACACATGTAGTCACTTACATGTATGCTTACTTGGCATATGTAACTCTTTAGGTATTTACAACACCACTGGTCACTATATGATAAAAGTGTGAAAATTAATCGTAAGAAGAAGTTTATATTAGTTCAAGTTTGCTCTGTTTGGATGTATTGTTCTGTTCCAGTGATGTTCTTTGACTAAATCTGAAGGGCAAAGATATCACCTATGGGGTCAAAGCCTGTTCCCCAATGGTATCTGCTGCAGCTTTTGCAAGAGGCATATATACCCCTCGGGTCCCAGCAAGTTTTCACCAAGCTGGTAGGACCCAGCGATCCATTTCGGCCCTTTACATACCTTGTTTATTCGTGTAGCCGGCCTTCCAGATAATCAATATGCACTTGCTTAGCATTTTCTTCCATTGGGTTATTATGGAATCAAACTAATCAAGAGTTATAGACTTTGACAGGTTCTTCTTATTTTCTTTCATGTTACTATAGACAACTATGCCTAGGGTCTTGAAGTTCTATCACACCACATGTAGTCACTTACATGTATGCTTACTTGACATATGTAACTCTTTAGGTATTTACAACACCACTGGTCACTATATGATAAAAGTGTGAAAATTAATCGCAAGAAGAAGTTTATATTAGTTCAAGTTTGCTCTGTGTGGATGTATTGTTCTGTTCCAGTGATGTTCTTTGACTAAATCTGAAGGGAAAAGATATCACCTACGGGGTTAAAGCCTGTTCCCCAATGGTATCTGCAGAAGCTTTTGCAAGAGGCATATATACCCCTCGGGTCCCAGCAAGTTTTCACCAAGATGGTAGGACCCAGCGATCTATTTCGCCCCTTTGCATACCTTGTTTATTCGTGTAGCCTGCCCTCCAGATAATCAAAATGCACTTGCTTAGCATTTCTTCAATTGGGTTATTATTGAATCATATGAATCAAGAGTTCTAGACTTTGACAGGTTCTTCTTATTTGCTTTCATGTTACTATAGACAACTATGTCTAGGGTCTTGAAGTTCTATCACAACACATGTAGCCACTTACATGTATGCTTACTTGGCAAATGTTACTCTTTAGGTATTTACAACACCACTGGTCACTATATGATAAAAGTGTGAAAATTAATCATAAGAAGAAGTTTATATTAGTTCAAGTTTGCTCTGTGTGGATGTATTGTTCTGTTTCAGTGATATTCTTTGACTAAATCTGAAGGGAAAATATATCACCTACGGGGTCAAAGCCTGTTCCCCAATGGTATCTGCAAAAGATTTTGCAAGAGGCATATATAACCCTCGGGTCCCAGCAAGTTTTCACCAAGGTGGTAGTACCCAGCGATTTCGGCCCTTTTCATACCTTGTTTATTCGTGTAGCCGTCCCTCCAGATAATCAAAATGCACTTGCTTAGCATTTCTTCAATTGGGTTATTATTGAATCATATGACTCAAGAGTTCTAGACTTTGACAGGTTCTTCTTATTTGCTTTCATGTTACTATAGACAACTATGTCTAGGGTCTTGAAGTTCTATCACAACACATGTAGTCACTTACATGTATGCTTACTTGGCAAATGTTACTCTATAGGTATTTACAACACCACTGGTCACTATATGATAAAAGTGTGAACATTAATCGTAAGAAATTTATATTAGTTCAAGTTTGCTCTCTGTGGATGTATTGTTTTGTTTCAGTGATGTTCTTTGACTAAATCTGAAGGGAAAATATATCACCTACTTGTTCAAAGCCTGTTCCCCAATGGTATCTGTTGACACTTTTGCAAGAGGCATATATACCCCTCAGGTCCCAGCAAGTTTTCACCAAGGTGGTAGTACCCAGCGATTTCGGCCCTTTTCATACCTTGTTTATTCGTGTAGCCTGCCTTCCAGGGGTGCGTTTCCCGAAAGCATCGTTGGCAAACTATGGCCGCAAGTTCATCGCAATGTCCATTGAACTCTATTGGTAACGACGGAACTTGCGACCATAGTTGGCCAACGATGCTTTCGGGAAACGCACCCCAGATAATCAATATGCACTTGCTTAGTATTTTTTCCATTGGGTTATTATGGAATCAAACTAATCAAGAGTTCTAGACTTTGACAGGTTTTTCTTATTTGCTTTCATGTTACTATAGACAACTATGCCTATGGTCTTGAAGTTCTATCACACCACATGTAGTCACTTACATGTATGCTTACTTGGCATAGGTAACTCTTTAGGTATTTACAACACCACTGGTCACTATATGATAAAAGTGTGAAAATTAATCGTAAGAAATTTATTTTAGTTCAAGTTTGCTCTGTGTGGATTTATTGTTCTGTTTCAGTGATGTTCTTTGACTAAATCTGAAGGGAAAAGATATCACCTACGGGGTCAAAGCCTGTTCCCCAATGGTATCTGCTGCAGCTTTTGCAAGAGGCATATATACCCCTCGGGTCCCAGCAAGTTTTCACCAAGGTGGTAGGACCCAGCAATCCATTTCTCCCCTTTGCATACCTTGTTTATTCGTGTAGCCTTCCCTACAGATAATCAATATGCACTTGCTTAGCATTTCTTCCATTGGGTTATTATGAAATCAAACTAATCAAGAGTTCTAGACTTTGACAGGTTCTTCTTATTTTATTTCATTTTACTATAGACAACTATGCCTAGGGTCTTGAAGTTCTATCACACCACATGTAGTCACTTACATGTATGCTTACTTGGCATATGTAACTCTTTAGGTATTTACAACACCACTGGTCACTACATGATAAAAGTGTGAAAATTAATCATAAGAAGAAGTTTATATTAGTTAAAGTTTGCTCTGTGTGGATGTATTGTTCTGTTCCAGTGATGTTCTGTGATTAAATCTGAAGGGAAAATATATCACCTATGGGGTCAAAGCCTGTGCCCAATGGTATCTGCTGCAGCTTTTGCAAGAGACATATATATACCCCTCGGGTCCCAGCAAGTTTTCACCAAGGTGGTAGGACCCAGCGATCCATTTCGGCCCTTTGCATACCTTGTTTATTTGTGTAGCCTGCCTTCCAGATAATCAATATGCACTTGCTTAGCATTTTTCCATTGGGTTATTATGGAATCAAACTAATCAAGAGTTCTAGACTTTGACAGATTCTTCTTATTTGCTTTCATGTTACTATAGACAACTATGCCTAGGGTCTTGAAGTTCTATCACACCACATGTAGTCACTTACATGTATGCTTACTTGGCATACGTAACTCTTTAGGTATTTACAACACCACTGGTCACTATATGATAAAAGTGTGAAAATTAATCGTAAGAAATAGTTTATATTAGTTCAAGTTTGCTCTGTGTGGATGTATTGTTCTGTTCCAGTGATGTTCTGTGACTAAATCTGAAGGGAAAATATATCACTTATGGGGTCAAAGCCTGCTCCCCAATGGTATCTGCTGAAACTTTTGCAAGAGGCATATAAACCCCTCGGGTCCCAGCAAGTTTTCACCAAGGTGGTAGGACCCAGCGATCCATTTCGGCCCTTTGCATACTTTGGTTATTCGTGTAGCCTGCCCTCCAGATAATCAGTATGCACTTGCTTAGAATTTCTTCAATTGGGTTATTATGGAATCAAATGAATCAAGAGTTCTAGACTTTGACAGGTTCTTCTTATTTGCTTTCATGTTACTATAGACAACTATGCCTAGGGTCTTGAAGTTCTATCACACCACATGTAGTCACTTACATGTATGCTTACTTGGCATATGTAACTCTTTAGGTATTTACAACACCACTGGTCACTAAATGTTAAAAGTGTGAAAAATAATCGTAAGAAGAAGTTTATATTAGTTCAAGTTTGCTCTGTGTGAATGTTTTGTTCTCTTCTAGTGATTTTCTGTGAAAAAAAAAATGTGAAGGGAAAAGATATCACCTAAGGGGTCAAAGGATGTTCCCCAATGGTATCTGCTGCAGCTTTTGCAAGAGGCATATATACCCCTCGGGTCCCAGCAAGTTTTCACCAAGGTGGTAGGACCCAGCGATCCATTTCGGCCCTTTGCATACTTTGGTTATTCGTGTAGCCTGCCCTCCAGATAAACAATATGCACTTGCTTAGCATTTCTTCAATTGGGTTATTATGGAATCAAATGAATCAAGAGTTCTAGACTTTGACAGGTTCTTCTTATTTGCTTTCATGTTACTATAGACAACTATGTCTAGGGTCTTGAAGTTCTATCACAACACATGTAGTCACTTACATGTATGCTTACTTGACATATGTCAAGTAAGCATACATGCGTCACCCAGGTCAGATAAATCCCATCACATAGAGCGTCTTTCACCTAGCTATCATCATATAGAGACTGTGTCTGTTCCCCGAATCTGGAAATCCAAAAAACGTTTTAACCCATCTAAGGTTAAAAATTTAATTGATGTTCAACAAATAAGAAACAGCTATAATACAGATGAGCAAATGCTAAAGCTTGGGTTGCTGAATATTCGATCGCTTACTTCAAAAGCACTCATTGTTAATGATATGATTTCAGATAATAACCTAGATGTGCTGTGTTTGACAGAAACCTGGCTAAAACCAAACAATTACATTACTTTAAATGAGTCCATCCCGCAAGATTACTGTTATAAACATGAGCCTCGTCTTATACGCAAAGGGGGTGGTGTTGCTGTAATTTATAGTAATAGTTTCAAAACCACTAAGAAATCAAGTTTTAAATATAATTCTTTTGAAGCATTGGTGCTTAATGTAAAATATAGTGTAAACGATAAATCACGTTTGAGATTTGTGCTGGCTACTGTATACAGGCCACCAGGGCACCATACAGACTTTATCAAAGAATTTGCGGACTTTCTATCAGAATTAATATTGACTGCAGATAAAGTACTAATTGTGGGTGATTTTAATATACACATCGATAATGAAAAAGATGCATTGGGATTGGCATTTAAAGACATTGTAAATTCAATTGGAGTTAGACAACACGTGTCAGGACCTACTCATCGTCGTAATCATACTCTAGATCTAATATTATCACACGGAATAGATGTTGATGCCGTTGAAATTCTGCAGCAGAGCGATGATATCTCAGATCATTACCTAGTCTCGTGTAATTTGCATTTAGCCAAGGTTGCAAAGCCGACTCCGTGTTACAAATATGTGAGACCTATCACTTCTGCCACTAAAGATTGCTTTATTAATAATCTTCCTGATCAGTTTCATCATCTCAGCATCCCAGATAGCTTAGAAGAACTCGATATTACAACAGAAACGTTTAACTCTCTCTTTTCCAGCACTTTAGACACAGTTGCTCCTTTGCGCTTAAAGAAGTTTTAAGAGAGCAGCCAGAAAAATGGAGCGCAACTGGAAGAAAACAAAACTAGAGGTATTTCGCATTTCATGGAAGGAGAGCTCAATTACTTACAGAGATGCTTTAAAAGCTGCTAGATCTACTTATTTTTCAACCCTATTAGTAGAAAATAAACATAATCCTAGGTATTTATTTGAAACAGTGGCTAAACTAACAAAAAATAAAGCTTCAAGCCCAGAAGTTTCCAAGCAACACAGCAGTAATTATTTTATGAACTTCTTCACTTATAAGATTGATAATATCAGGGACAAAATTATAACTATGCAACCGTCTACTACAGTATCGCATCAGGCAGTGCATTGTAGTCTCCCGGAGGAAAAATTTGATTCATTATTTGCTATAGGAGAGGAAGAATTTACTAAACTCGAATTTACTCGTTAAATCACCTAAATCTACAACATGTATGTTAGACCCTATACCAACTAAGCTACTGAAAGAGATGCTTCCAGAGGTCATAGATCCTCTTCTTAATATCATTAATTCATCTTTGTCTCTAGGATACGTACCAAAAAACTTTAAGCTGGCTATGATTAAACCGCTTGTTAAAAAAACGCAACTTGATCCTACAGAATTAGTCAATTACAGGCCGATCTCGAATCTACCTTTTCTGTCAAAGATATTAGAAAAGGCAGTATCCTCACAACTGTGTTCCTTTCTTGAGAGAAATGATATCTGCGAGGATTTCCAGTCCGGATTTAGATCGTACCATAGCACTGAGACAGCTCTCGTTAGAGTCACAAATGATTTGCTCTTATCATCCGATCGCGGTTGTATCTCGCTATTAGTGTTACTCGATCTTAGTGCTGCATTTGACACCATTGACCACAACGTTCTTTTAAATAGATTAGAACATTATGTTGGCATTACGGGAAATGCACTAGCATGGTTTAAATCATAATTATCTGACCGTTATCAGTTTGTAGCAGTAAATGATGAGATGTCTCATCGATCACAAGTTCAGTATGGCGTACCACAAGGCTCAGTACTAGGACTGCTGCTGTTCACTCTATACATGCTACCATTAGGAGATATCATTAGGAAACATGGAATTAGCTTTCACTGTTATGTCGACGATACTCAGCTCTATATTTCTTCAAAACCTAACGAAACTTATCAATTCACTAAATTAACGGAATGCATAGCGGATATAAAAAATTGGATGACTCGTAATTTCCTACTTCTAAATTCTGAAAAAACAGAGTTTCTAATTATTGAACAAAAAACTTCCTCACGTAATAACCTAGAATACTGTCTAACACTGGATGGCTGCTCTGTTAAGTCTTCGTCGTCGGTTAGGAACCTGGGTGTGCTCTTTGATACCAATCTTTCATTTGAAAGTCACGTGTCTAGTATCTGTAAAACTGCATTTTCCATCTTAAAAAATATATCTAAATTACGCCATATGCTCTCATTGACAAATGCGGAACAATTAGTTCATGCGTTCATGACCTCAAGGCTAGATTATTGTAATGCTCTACTGGGTGGTTGCCCTGCACGCTTAATAAACAAACTACAGCTGGTCCAAAACGCAGCAGCTCGAGTTCTTACCAGAACCAGGAAGTATGACCATATTAGCCCAGTTCTGTCAAAACTGCATTGGCTCCCTATTAAACATCGCATAAATTTTAAAATATTGCTGATTACTTACAAAGCACTAAATGGTTTAGCTCCGCAGTACTTGAGCGAGCTCTTAACGCATTATAGTCCGTCACGTCTATTGCGATCTCAAAATTCCGGCCAGTTACTAATACCTAGAATATCAAAATCGACTGCTTGCGGTAGATCCTTTTCCTATTTAGCACCAAAACTCTGGAACAGTCTTCCTAACATTGTCCGGGAAGCAGACACACTCTGTCAGTTCAAAGCCAGATTGAAGACACATCTCTTTGACCTAGCATTCACATAATACATTATAGACTTCTATAATTTAATGTTAGGCTGCATAGATTAGGTCAGCCGGAACCGGGAACACTTCCCATAAATCCTGATGTACTCGTTACATCATGAGAAGAATGGCATCTACGCTAATTTTAGTGTCTGTGTTTATCCCGAGGTTTTCCTGCAGCCTGCCGGATCCAGGCCGTATCCAGATCTGACGAAGGACCTTCGCCTGGACCGATGACAACGCAGTGCTGAAGTGCCAACTAGTCTCTCCCTATGAAGGATCCCACTACCACTATACAGATAAGGCGTTGTCGGGAAAATTTCGTTTCACGTTCCTACCCCAAAGCAACAAAATAAAATAAAATTCTTTATCAAAATTTATAAGGAAACACCAGTACTTGTTTAGGCTTGGCTTGTAGGGAATTCCAAACCTGCGTATTTTCAAATGCACATAACTATAGAACCCATTCTAAATGCGCATGTGAACGCCATCAGCGTTTCTCACAGGTTCGCATTTAAAGTCTGTGTAGAGAGAATGGTGTCGTCTTAGCGGCCCCTAATTTAATAACAAATTATTGTTGCGACGGAAGCAAATTAATCAAAACTAACTTTAGATGGAAAATAACTTAACTCTGCTATAAAGCCAAAACAATATCTGTTACCTTAAATTATACGCTTATCTCTGTGAAGCTGTTTTGAAACAATCTACGTTGTTAAAAGCGCTATATAAATGAAGATGACTTGACTTGACTTGACATATGTAACTCTTTAGGTATTTACAACACCACTGGTCACTATATGATAAAAGTGTGAAAATTAATCGTAAGAAGTTTATATTAGTTCAAGTTTGCTCTGTGTGGATGTATTGTTCTGTTCCAGTGATGTTCTTTGACTAAATCTGAAGGGAAAAGATACAGGGTCAAAGCCTGTTCCCCAATGGTATCTGCAGAAGCTTTTGCAAGAGGCATATATACCCCTCGGGTCCCAGCAAGTTTTCACCAAGATGGTAGGACCCAGCGATCTATTTCGCCCCTTTGCATACCTTGTTTATTCGTATAGCCCTCCAGATAATCAATATGCACTTGCTTAGCATTTCTTCAATTGGGTTATTATGGAATCAAATGAATCAAGAGTTCTAGACTTTGACAGGCTCTTCTTATTTGCTTTCATGTTACTATAGACAACTATGTCTAGGGTCTTGAAGTTCTATCACAACACATGTAGTCACTTACATGTATGCTTACTTGGCATATGTAACTCTTTAGGTATTTACAACACCACTGGTCACTATATGATAAAAGTGTGAAAATTAATCATAAGAAGAAGTTTATATTAGTTAAAGTTTGCTCTGTGTGGATGTATTGTTCTGTTCCAGTGATGTTCTGTGATTAAATTTGAAGGGAAAAGATATCACTCATGGGGTCAAAGTCTGTGCCCAATGGTATCTGCTCCAGCTTTTGCAAGAGGCATCTTGGGTCTACCTCTAGAGGCATCTACCCCTCGGGTCCCAGCAAGTTTTCACCAAGGTGGTAGGACCTAGCGATCCATTTCGGCCCTTTGCATACCTTATTTATTCATGAAGCCTGCCTTCCAGATAATCAATATGCACTTGCTTAGCATTTCTTCCATTGGGTTCTTATGGAATCAAACTAATCAAGAGTTCTAGACTTCGACAGGTTCTTCTTATTTGCTTTCATGTTACTATAGACAACTATGCCAAGGGTCTTGAAGTTCTATCACACCACATGTAGTCACTTACATGTATGCTTACTTGGCATATGTAACTCTTTAGGTATTTACAACACCACTGGTCACTATATGATAAAAGTGTGAAAATTAATCGTGAGAAGAAGTTTATATTAGTTCAAGTTTGCTCTGTGTGGATTTATTGTTCTGTTTCAGTAATGTTCTCTGACTAAATCTGAAGGGAAAAGATATCACCTATGGGGTCAAAGCCTGCTCCCCAATGGTATCTGCTGACACTTTTGCAAGAGGCATATATACCCCTCGGGTCCCAGCAAGTTTTCACCAAGGTGGTAGGACCCAGCGATCCATTTCGGCCCTTTGCATACCTTGTTTATTCGTGTAGCCTGCCTTCCAGATAATCAATATGCACTTGCTTAGCATTTTATCCATTTTGTTATTATGGAATCAAACTAATCAAGAGTTCTAAACTTTGACAGGTTCTTCTTATTTGCTTTCATGTTACTATAGACAACTATGCCTAGGGTCTTGAAGTTCTATCACACCACATGTAGTCACTTACATGTATGCTTACTTGACATATGTAACTCTTTAGGTATTTACAACACCACTGGTCACTATATGATAAAAGTGTGAAAATTAATCGCAAGAAGAAGTTTATATTAGTTCAAGTTTGCTCTGTGTGGATGTATTGTTCTGTTCCAGTGATGTTCTTTGACTAAATCTGAAGGGAAAAGATATCACCTACGGGGTTAAAGCCTGTTCCCCAATGGTATCTGCAGAAGATTTTGCAAGAGGCATATATACCCCTCGGGTCCCAGCAAGTTTTCACCAAGATGGTAGGACCCAGCGATCCATTTCGCCCCTTTGCATACCTTGTTTATTCGTGTAGCCTGCCCTCCAGATAATCAATATGCACTTGCTTAGCATTTCTTCAATTGGGTTATTATTGAATCATATGAATCAAGAGTTCTAGACTTTGACAGGTTCTTCTTATTTGCTTTCATGTTACTATAGACAACTATGTCTAGGGTCTTGAAGTTTTATCACAACACATGTAGTCACTTACATGTATGCTTACTTGGCAAATGTTACTCTTTAGGTATTTACAACACCACTGGTCACTATATGATAAAAGTGTGAAAATGAATCATAAGAAGAAGTTTATATTAGTTCAAGTTTGCTCTGTGTGGATGTATTGTTCTGTTTCAGTGATATTCTTTGACTAAATCTGAAGGGAAAATATATCACCTACGGGGTCAAAGCCTGTTCCCCAATGGTATCTGCAAAAGATTTTGCAAGAGGCATATATAACCCTCGGGTCCCAGCAAGTTTTCACCAAGGTGGTAGTACCCAGCGATTTCGCCCCTTTGCATACCTTGTTTATTCGTGTAGCCTGCCCTCCAGATAATCAATATGCACTTGCTTAGCATTTCTTCCATTGGGTTATTATGGAATCAAATGAATCAAGAGTTATAGACTTTGACAGGTTCTTCTTATTTGCTTTCATGTTACTATAGACAACTATGCCTAGGGTCTTGAAGTTCTATCACACCATATGTAGTCACTTACATGTATGCTTACTTGACATATGTAACTCTTTAGGTATTTACAACACCACTGGTCACTATATGATAAAAGTGTGAAAATTAATCGTAAGAAATTTATTTTAGTTCAAGTTTGCTCTGTGTGGATTTATTGTTCTGTTTCAGTGATGTTCTTTGACTAAATCTGAAGGGAAAAGATATCACCTAGGGCAGAGGTCGGGAACCTATGGCTCGCGAGCCACATCTGGCTCTTTGGCAAAAATCATGTGGCTCGCGAGGTCTCTAACCCTTTACCAACAAACCATCGATGAAAAACAATTAAAACACATCAACAGAGATCGGCTCTCTGCAGAAAAAGCAACCAATTACAATTCCCTTGTTGTAGTACAGCCTACTGAAGTTAATGAAACGTTTATGATAATAATAATATTAAAGTTGTACCGGCAAAAGTGCGTGTTCAGTGCTGTTCGCGAGTGTCACGAGTCACCACAGCAATCAACTAACCGCTTACGTTTCTGTGGTAACCTACAGCTCCTGCACTGGGATTCAAGCTGGCGAAAACCATTCTAGAACAGCAGCAAAAATGTAAAAGTAGACTTTATAAACTTTAATATAACATTTTATTGAAACGGGTGCTTTGCTGCGCATAGAGACATTTCACCCGCTGGTAGGCTACTTTCACTTTTGCCGCAGAGACCCTTTATGTCCTATAAATGTGTCGTATTTTTGATAATCCGCGCAGATTTCAGTTGACGATTCTGTTTAAAGTTATTAAAAACAAAACATGAATGAATGAGAAAGAAAAGAACAGGATGTGCTTTATATTGAAAAGAAATATTAAAAGCGCGATAAGTCGCGAAAGAGAACTGACAGGATACTGTGCGCGCGCTCCGAGCGCAACACGGACAAGCAGCCTTTGTCTTCGGTTGCGCGCCTAAACGGCCAAATAAACACAGAAATATATCAAAATGCTAAGTCGAGTATTCACGTAAACACAGCAGATAGTACTGTGTGCATTCATTCTCTCTCACACGCACACAAAATGGTATATGCTCATCACTTGGTACTCAACCTCACAGTGAAAGCCCTGCAGAATTAATTCCATATTCCAAATTATTTATTGTTTGCTGAATATTTGTTAATAATATTAATAATTAAATAATATTAATAATAATTACTACGGTTGAATTTTTTATTGAAAAAAGCACGTCTTTAATATTAACTTTAATAATATATATATATATATAGGCAATTTTTTTTCCTACTGTGGCTCTTTTGGAAAAATGCATTATCCAAAAATGAAAAAATGGCTCTTTGGTCAAAAAAGGTTCCCGACCCCTGACCTAGGGGGTCAAAGCCTGTTCCCCAATGGTATCTGCTGCAGCTTTTGCAAGAGGCATATATACCCCTCGGGTCCCAGCAAGTTTTCACCAAGGTGGTAGGACCCAGCAATCCATTTCTCCCCTTTGCATACCTTGTTTATTCGTGTAGCCTTCCCTACAGATAATCAATATGCACTTGCTTAGCATTTCTTCCATTGGGTTATTATGGAATCAAACTAATCAAGAGTTATAGACTTTGACAGATTCTTCTTATTTGCTTTCATGTTACTATAGACAACTATGCCTAGGGTCTTGAAGTTCTATCACACCATATGAAGTCACTTACATGTATGCTTACTTGGCATATGTAACTCTTTAGGTATTTACAACACCACTGGTCACTATATGATAAAAGTGTGAAAATTAATCATAAGAAGAAGTTTATATTAGTTCAAGTTTGCTCTGTGTGGATGTATTGTTCTGTTCCAGTGATGTTCTGTGATTAAATCTGAAGGGAAAATATATCACCTATGGGGTCAAAACCTGTGCCCAATGGTATCTGCTGCAGCTTTTGCAAGAGACATATATACCCCTCGGGTCCCAGCAAGTTTTCACCAAGGTGGTAGGACCCAGCGATCCATTTCGGCCCTTTGCATACCTTGTTTATTTTTCATGAAGCCTGCCTTCCAGATAATCAATATGCACTTGCTTAGCATTTCTTCCATTGGGTTATTATGAAATCAAACTAATCAAGAGTTCTAGACTTTGACAGGTTCTTCTTATTTCATTTTACTATAGACAACTATGCCTAGGGTCTTGAAGTTCTATCACACCACATGTAGTCACTTACATGTATGCTTACTTGGCATATGTAACTCTTTAGGTATTTACAACACCACTGGTCACTACATGATAAAAGTGTGAAAATTTATCTTAAGAAGAAGTTTATATTAGTTAAAGTTTGCTCTGTGTGGATGTATTGTTCTGTTCCAGTGATGTTCTGTGATTAAATTTGAAGGGAAAAGATATCACCTATGGGGTCAAAGCCTGTGCCCAATGGTATCTGCTGCAGCTTTTGCAAGAGGCATATATACCCCTCGGGTCCCAGCAAGTTTTCACCAAGGTGGTAGGACCCAGCAATCCATTTCGGCCCTTTGCATACCTTGTTTATTTGTGTAGCCTGCCTTCCAGATAATCAATATGCACTTGCTTAGCATTTTTCCATTGGGTTATTATGGAATCAAACTAATCAAGAGTTCTAGACTTTGACAGATTCTTCTTATTTGCTTTCATGTTACTATAGACAACTATGCCTAGGGTCTTGAAGTTCTATCACACCACATGTAGTCACTTACATGTATGCTTACTTGGCATACGTAACTCTTTAGGTATTTACAACACCACTGATCCCTATATGATAAAAGTGTGAAAATTAATCGTAAGAAATAGTTTATATTAGTTCAAGTTTGCTCTGTGTGGATTTATTGTTCTGTTTCAGTGATGTTCTGTGACTAAATCTGAAGAGAAAAGATATCACCTATGGGGTCAAAGCCTGCTCCCCAATGGTATCTGCTGACACTTTTGCAAGAGGCATATATACCCCTCGGGTCCCAGCAAGTTTTCACCAAGTTGGTAGGACCCAGCGATCCATTTCTCCCCTTTACATACCTTGTTTATTCGTGTAGCCTTCCCTCCAGATAATCAATATGCACTTGCTTAGCATTTCTTCCATTGGGTTATTATGAAATCAAACTAATCAAGAGTTCTAGAATTTGACAGGTTCTTCTAATTTGCTTTCATGTTACTATGGACAACTATGCCTAGGGTCTTGAAGTTCTATCACACCACATGTAGTCACTTACATGTATGCTTACTTGGCATATGTAACTCTTTAGGTATTTACAACACCACTGGTCACTATATGATAAAAGTGTGAAAATTAATCGTAAGAAGAAGTTTATATTAGTTCAAGTTTGCTCTGTTTGGATGTATTGTTCTGTTCCAGTGATGTTCTTTGACTAAATCTGAAGGGAAAAGATATCACCTATGGGGTCAAAGCCTGTTCCCCAATGGTATCTGCTGAAGCTTTTGCAAGAGGCATATATACCCCTCGGGTCCCAGCAAGTTTTCACCAAGGTGGTAGGACCCAGCGATCCATTTCGGCCCTTTGCATACATTTATTCGTGTAGCCTGCCCTCCAGATAATCAATATGCACTTGCTGAGCATTTTTTCCATTGGGCTATTATGGAATCAAACTAATCAAGAGTTATAGACTTTGACAGATTCTTCTTATTTGCTTTCATGTTACTATAGACAACTATGCCTAGGGTCTTGAAGTTCTATCACACCATATGAAGTCATTTACATGTATGCTTACTCGGCATATGTAACTCTTTAGGTATTTACAACACCACTGGTCACTATATGATAAAAGTTTGAATATTAATCATAAGAAGAAGTTTATATTAGTTAAAGTTTGCTCTGTGTGGATGTATTGTTCTGTTCCAGTGATGTTCTTTGACTAAATCTGAAGGGAAAAGATATCACCTACGGGGTCAAAGCCTGTTCTCCATTGGTATCTGCAGAAGCTTTTGCAAGAGGCATATATACCCCTCGGGTCCCAGCAAGTTTTCACCAAGTTGGTAGGACCCAGCGATCCATTTCTCCCCTTTACATACCTTGTTTATTCGTGTAGCCTGCCTTCCAGATAATCAATATGCACTTGCTTAGCATTTTTTCCATTGGGTTATTATGGAATCAAACTAATCAAGAGTTCTAGACTTTGACAGGTTCTTCTTATTTGCTTTCATGTTACTATAGACAACTATGTCTAGGGTATTGAAGTTCTATCACAACACATGTAGTCACTTACATGCATGCTTACTTGGCATATGTAACTCTTTATGTATTTACAACACCACTGGTCACTATATGATAAAAGTGTGAAAATTAATCGTAAGAAATTTATTTTAGTTCAAGTTTGCTCTGTGTGGATTTATTGTTCTGTTTCAGTGATGTTCTTTGACTAAATCTGAAGGGAAAAGATATCACTTACGGGGTCAAAGCCTGTTCCCCAATGGTATCTGCTGAAGCTTTTGCAAGAGGCATATATACCCCTCGGGTCCCAGCAAGTTTTCACCAAGATGGTAGGACCCAGCGATCCATTTCGCCCCTTTGCATACCTTGTTTATTCGTGTAGCCTGCCCTCCAGATAATCAGTATGCACTTGCTTAGAATTTCTTCCATTGGGTTATTATGGAATCAAATGAATCAAGAGTTCTAGACTTTGACAGGTTCTTCTTATTTGCTTTCATGTTACTATAGACAACTATGTCTAGGGTCTTGAAGTTCTATCACAACACATGTAGTCACTTACATGTATGCTTACTTGGCATATGTAACTCTTTAGGTATTTACAACACCACTGGTCACTATATGAAAAAAAGTGTGAAAATTAATCACAAGAAGAAGTTAATATTAGTTCAAGTTTGCTCTGTGTGGATGTATTGTTCTGTTCCAGTGATGTTCTGTGATTAAATCTGAAAGGAAAAGAAATCACCTATGGGGTCAAAGCCTGTGCCCAATGGTATCTGCTGCAGCTTTTGCAAGAGGCATATATACCCCTCGGGTCTCAGCAAGTTTTCACCAAGCTGGTAGGACCCAGCGATCCTTTTCGGCCCTTTACATACCTTGTTTATTCGTGTAGCCGGCCTTCCAGATAATCAATATGCACTTGCTTAGCATTTTCTTCCATTGGGTTATTATGGAATCAAACTAATCAAGAGTTCTAGACTTTGACAGGTTCTTCTTATTTGCTTTCATGTTACTATAGACAACTATGCCTAGGGTCTTGAAGTTCTATCACACCACATGTAGTCACTTACATGTATGCTTACTTGGCATATGTAACTCTTTAGGTATTTACAACACCACTGGTCACTATATGATAAAAGTGTGAAAATTAATCGTAAGAAATTTATATTAGTTCAAGTTTGCTCTCTGTGGATGTATTGTTCTGTTTCAGTGATGTTCTTTGACTAAATCTGAAGGGAAAATATATCACCTACGGGGTCAAAGCCTGTTCCCCAATGGTATCTGTTGACACTTTTGCAAGAGGCATATATACCCCTCGGGTCCCAGCAAGTTTTCACCAAGGTGGTAGGACCCAGCGATTCATTTCGGCCCTTTGCATACTTTGGTTATTCGTGTAGCCTGCCCTCCAGATAATCAGTATGCACTTGCTTAGTATTTTTTCCATTGGGTTATTATGGAATCAATCTAATCAAGAGTTCTAGACTTTGACAGGTTTTTCTTATTTGCTTTCATGTTACTATAGACAACTATGCCTATGGTCTTGAAGTTCTATCACACCACATGTAGTCACTTACATGTATGCTTACTTGGCATAGGTAACTCTTTAGGTATTTACAACACCACTGGTCACTATATGATAAAAGTGTGAAAATTAATCATAAGAAATTTATTTTAGTTCAAGTTTGCTCTGTGTGGATTTATTGTTCTGTTCCAGTGATGTTCTGTGACTAAATCTGAAGGGAAAATATATCACTTATGGGGTCAAAGCCTGCTCCCCAATGGTATCTGCTGAAACTTTTGCAAGAGGCATATAAACCCCTCGGGTCCCAGCAAGTTTTCACCAAGGTGGTAGGACCCAGCGATCCATTTCGGCCCTTTGCATACTTTGGTTATTCGTGTAGCCTGCCCTCCAGATAATCAGTATGCACTTGCTTAGAATTTCTTCAATTGGGTTATTATGGAATCAAATGAATCAAGAGTTCTAGACTTTGACAGGTTCTTCTTATTTGCTTTCATGTTACTATAGACAACTATGCCTAGGGTCTTGAAGTTCTATCACACCACATGTAGTCACTTACATGTATGCTTACTTGGCATATGTAACTCTTTAGGTATTTACAACACCACTGGTCACTAAATGTTAAAAGTGTGAAAAATAATCGTAAGAAGAAGTTTATATTAGTTCAAGTTTGCTCTGTGTGAATGTTTTGTTCTCTTCTAGTGATTTTCTGTGAAAAAAAAAAATGTGAAGGGAAAAGATATCACCTAAGGGGTCAAAGGATGTTCCCCAATGGTATCTGCTGCAGCTTTTGCAAGAGGCATATATACCCCTCGGGTCCCAGCAAGTTTTCACCAAGCTGGTAGGACCCAGTGATCCATTTCGCCCCTTTGTATACCTTGTTTATTCGTGTAGCCTGCCCTCCAGATAATCAATATGCACTTGCTGAGCATTTTTTCCAT
Source organism: Scardinius erythrophthalmus (assembly GCF_964197995.2). Classification (NCBI taxonomy): domain Eukaryota; kingdom Metazoa; phylum Chordata; class Actinopteri; order Cypriniformes; family Leuciscidae; genus Scardinius; species Scardinius erythrophthalmus. The sequence goes on from NC_138234.1 coordinate 36,453,532, forward strand.
TGGGTTATTATGGAATCAAACTAATCAAGAGTTATAGACTTTGACAGATTCTTCTTATTTGCTTTCATGTTACTATAGACAACTATGCCTAGGGTCTTGAAGTTCTATCACTCCATATGAAGTCACTTACATGTATGCTTACTTGGCATATGTAACTCTTTAGGTATTTACAACACCACTGGTCACTATATAATAAAAGTGTGAAAATTAATCATAAGAAGAAGTTTATATTAGTTCAAGTTTGCTCTGTGTGGATGTATTGTTCTGTTCCAGTGATGTTCTGTGATTAAATCTGAAGGGAAAATATATCACCTATGGGGTCAAAGCCTGTGCCCAATGGTATCTGCTGCAGCTTTTGCAAGAGACATATATATACCCCTCGGGTCCCAGCAAGTTTTCACCAAGGTGGTAGGACCCAGCGATCCATTTCGGCCCTTTGCATACCTTGTTTATTTGTGTAGCCTGCCTTCCAGATAATCAATATGCACTTGCTTAGCATTTTTCCATTGGGTTATTATGGAATCAAACTAATCAAGAGTTCTAGACTTTGACAGACTCTTCTTATTTGCTTTCATGTTACTATAGACAACTATGCCTAGGGTCTTGAAGTTCTATCACACCACATGTAGTCACTTACATGTATGCTTACTTGGCATACGTAACTCTTTAGGTATTTACAACACCACTGGTCACTATATGATAAAAGTGTGAAAATTAATCGTAAGAAATAGTTTATATTAGTTCAAGTTTGCTCTGTGTGGATTTATTGTTTTGTTTCAGTGATGTTCTGTGACTAAATCTGAAGAGAAAAGATATCACCTACGGGGTCAAAGCCTGCTCCCCAATGGTATCTGCTGACACTTTTGCAAGAGGCATATATACCCCTCGGGTCCCAGCAAGTTTTCACCAAGGTGGTAGGACCCAGCGATCCATTTCTCCCCTTTACATACCTTGTTTATTCGTGTAGCCTTCCCTCCAGATAATCAATATGCACTTGCTTAGCATTTCTTCCATTGGGTTATTATGAAATCAAACTAATCAAGAGTTCTAGAATTTGACAGGTTCTTCTAATTTGCTTTCATGTTACTATGGACCAGGGTTATTATAGTTTTGCATTTTTCGTTAGTTTTTATTTTTATTTCGTTTTGACTTTTTGTTTTCAAATTCAGTTTAGTTTTAATTAGTTTTTAAAGTGGGTTTGCTAGTTTACTTTAGTTTTTATTTTATGAAAATGCTTAGTTTTAGTTTAGTTTTTATTAGTTTTAGTGTTAGTTTTAGTCTTTTTTTGTAATCTGGGTTATTTGTAGGGGCAAGATTAAAAAAAGTCAGAAAAAGTATTGTGTAATAATAAAAACATAATACAATTTTAGAAAAAAATTCACACCCTATTGAAATTCCTTTACCTCTTACAAAATCCACACTCTGTACCAAAAATCTACACATCTTCTATACAGAATTCACACCCTATACAAATACCACAGCTGTACAATTTTCACACCCTATACTAAATTTACCCTATGGGGAGAGTGGGGTGATTTGTGCCAGTTCCACCCCTTGTTTCTGGAAAACCATAGAAGAAATTGGTCATGTGACCACATAATTTTGAAAAGCAATCACTTTTACTCATCCTCCACAGAAGAGAGACACATGGCATGAGAGTTAAGCACATTTTAGTGCAAAAAACTGTTTTTTCCCTTTCAAAGTAAAATTTCTATGATTAAGGTGTTTTGATTGTAGTTTCTGAACAATTATAGACAAGTTTGAAAACATTCCACACATGTTTTAGTGCTTTAGTACACTGTTAACCCTTGCTGTAAAATTCTGACAATATTATACCATTTTCCATTAAAACAGTAATATACCGTAGAAAATAAAAGTAGCCTACAGGAATATACTGTGAATTAACAGTGCTCAAAGTCGACACTCAGAGGCTGTTTTCACAATCACACCCTATACCCTCATTCACTATTCACTACATTAGTTCACCAATATAGTCCACTTGAATGAAAAGAAGTGAGTGAATTGAGAGACTGATGAACACCTGATAAGCAGAATCACTGAAGGACAGAGAAACAAGAACAGAAAAAAGAGGAACACAAAAACTACAACTGACTTCCAGCCACACTGAGTCTGAAACCAGTTTACAAACCAGTTTACGATTATTTCTTTCATACATGTACAAAAGTTCTTGTTGAGAATTAGCAGAGATTTAGTTATTAATAAAATTTGTTGTCACCATGATGGAGATCAGTACTTGCTTTAGTTGGTCACTTGTCCCTTGACTACTTACCATTCATCTCTCTCTGGCTGCTGTAACTGTGAGTTTATAAAACACGTTTGTTATGGCAAGAAAAAGTCAAGAAGAAGATGATTAGGTGTTTTTATTTTTGTGTGATGATGTTACAATCATCTTGGGCATGTCTGATTTTCAGTTTTTTCCTGTATATAGTCATTGGAATTGTAGTTATCTCATATTAAGCATATATCTGTGAATCTACAAAAGGAAATCAATATTTCTGTAATCAGGTCTTCTGAAAAATATTGTAATCATATAGTGCATTCAATTTTATTTTACTCCTGTTTTGCTCAGACACACACAGATATCAACAATCAGCACATGAATCTCAACAATGGTGAAAAGTTTCATGTAGCAATGCATGCTGGGTTCCAGGATAATATAAAACTCCCAGCATGCACTGCTGCATGAATAATAATAATAATAAAAAAGAAATATTGCCACCATTGTTGAGATTCATGTGCTAAATTGTGATATCTCTGTGTTTCTAAAACACAGTGTAGCTCTGTTTCTCTATCATGTGTTAAAAAAAAAAGAGTCATTGTATCTTATTGCTGCGTTTTCACAGTGGTGGTAATGTAACACTTTTGATTGAGGATTAAACTCTGAATAAGTGAGAATGAATTCCTTAGTGAATGAACAGGCAATATGATGATTTTGTCATCATAATCATTATAACTGCAGTCATTCATAAACTGTGTGTGTGCACAAGTGTGACTTGCAAGAACACAGCTCAAGTAGCAAAAGAAAAACTAACAGTTTAGCATCAGCATCCCAACTAAAGCAAGCACTGATCTCTATAACGGTAACTTCAAACCAAACATTTTCAATTAAACATCTCAATAACAACTTCTGTATGACAGAAATAAAGTCATACTGGTTAATAATAAGTGTAATAATGTGTAATGGCTGGAAGTCAGTCGTAGTTATTGTGTTTCTCTATTTTCTGTTCTTGTGTTTCTCTTTTCTTCAGTGATTCTGCTTACAATCACTTACATATTCCCTTAATTATCTCACTGCATCGCTACTTTTTACTCGTAGTGTGGATTTCCCTGAGGGGTTGAAAGGGTTAACTGTGTAAGATAAAAAAGACACACCCACAAAATGTATTTTAACAGTAATAAACTGTAAGTTATAAAACAGGTTTATACTGGCAACACTGTTGCCAGTATTTTACTGTAAAATGTATTTTTTGGGTCACCATTGTGCAGAAGAGTAGAGCCTGTGCTTCAGTCCAGGAGAAGATCTACAAACATTGATGATTTGCTGCATGTTGCTTTATTTAACAGGCGGTGACTGTGTAGTTGCTGATCCAGTGGAAATCTTTTTATGTACAATAGTTTTTTTAGTGGTCTCAAATGAAAGAAGTTCACAGTAATACTTTGCTCACATTATTAATGCATTATAAATTTTAGTTAATACATTTAAATGATAGTTGGTCAATTTAAGGCAGTTGGTTTCTGCAAGTGTAATTAGTTAACTATAATTTAGTGCATTTTTACAGAAACAAACTAGATTACAGTAAAGAACTGTACAATTAACAGTATTTTACTGGCAACAGTGTTGCCGGTATTTTACTGTAAAAAAACCCGGTAAGGTCTAACAGTGTAGGCTACACAATAAGTCTATACAGTTAGCATGATGTTAGCTCTTAACTGCTGGATCATGCTAATTATTCAAACTTGTGGGTCTGGGGTGATTTGTGCCAAAGGGCGTGGGTTAAGTTGTGCCAGATCCAGACCACCTAGACCTACATACTCACAGGGGATAATCTTGAGGAGTGAGGAGATGGGCATGCCTCATCATTGTTTGACTTAGGCCTGCCTGTTATTTGTTTAATTTAGCTAACACTGATTTCAGTTTTGAGTTTGCACTATGTTATTAAAGAGAAGTTTTATTCCGTTTTAAAGTGGCCTATGTCACAATAGGAAATTAGCCTAGTCACTTTATTCTTATATTTTACATAATTGACAGACAGCGCTATGTCAACAGGCATCTATTGCCAAAGCCTTTTTGCCTGAAATGAGTCACAAATATCATATATTGTGTTGCTATGGTGCTCTAAATGGTTGCTAGGGCGTAGCTTGATAGCTTCACAATGATCCTGAGAGACTGATTGGTTGTCTGGGTAAAATGAGCCCGCCCCCTTGTCTCTGTGACACTGTGATCCAGAGTTATGTTCAATACAAAATCCATATGCAATTGACCATAGTAGGAAAAACGCATGCTATGGTATTCCAGGGTGACAATATCTAAATAAACCTTAAATGAGTAATTTTGTATTGAATTTGTCTTGCTTTCATATAGCATTACGGTTCATAACATTAAAATGTTCTGTTTTACTTCAGAAATCACTGGCACAATTTACCCCAATGTATTCCCCTAAAAAGGCACAACTTCCCCCGCACCAGGGGCAAGTTGTGCCATGAGACCACTTTTTTTCCAAGAGCTATATTCCTGAAACAATTTATTTCAGATCCAAAGTAATTGTTCTCAGGGATGCACCACATCCTGAAATGTACATCCTTAAGTTGAAGGCATTACTGCCATGGCCTCACTTTAAAGTCACTTTGAGTAAAAACTGGCACAACTCACCCCACTTTCCCTACAGTCAATAGCCTACTCATCTGGATTGATAACATTATTTAATATTTGAATCAAAGCTTATATAGTGTTTTGACATCAACAACCACAACCAAAAAGTGCATTTTACCTCAAACTTGCGACTAGTTAACTTTCTAAAAAAGGCGCAATCGCTTCTCGGGTCAACATTAACACACTGACAAAATTATATTCAGAATTTAAAATATGTTGATACCACTTTTTAATGTGTGATTGTAAGGTGTTCACGAGATAGAGATACTAACCTTTAGCGAACTTGCTTTCAACGTCGAACGAACACTCGTTCTCATGGAGACGCGGTGTGCACGGAGGGAGGGGCTGTGTGTGTGTGTGTGTGTGTGCGCGCGCGCGCGCATGTGAGAGACGCATGAGTGACAGAGAGACGGAGAGAGAGCAGGGAAAGGAAATGCAGCTGAACGAATACGCTGCGTGTTTTAAATAGCGTTAAAAAAATGGAAGACCTTGACAAAGACGAAAACTAAGGACATTTACTCTATAATTTTATTTTATTTTAGTTAGTTTTGCCAAACACACATTACAGTTTTAGTTAGTTATCGTTTTTTTGTAATGCCTCGTTTTTATTTTTATTTCAGTTAACGACAATGTTTTTTCCCACCTAGTTTTCGTTTTTTCGTTAGTTTTCGTTAATGATTATAACCTTGCTATTGACAACTATGCCTAGGGTCTTGAAGTTCTATCACACCACATGTAGTCACTTACATGTATGCTTACTTGGCATATGTAACTCTTTAGGTATTTACAACACCACTGGTCACTATATGATAAAAGTGTGAAAATTAATCGTAAGAAGAAGTTTATATTAGTTCAAGTTTGCTCTGTTTGGATGTATTGTTCTGTTCCAGTGATGTTCTTTGACTAAATCTGAAGGGAAAAGATATCACCTATGGGGTCAAAGCCTGTTCCCCAATGGTATCTGCTGAAGCTTTTGCAAGAGGCATATATACCCCTCGGGTCCCAGCAAGTTTTCACCAAGGTGGTAGGACCCAGCGATCCATTTCGGCCCTTTGCATACATTTATTCGTGTAGCCTGCCCTCCAGATAATCAATATGCACTTGCTGAGCATTTTTTCCATTGGGCTATTATGGAATCAAACTAATCAAGAGTTATAGACTTTGACAGATTCTTCTTATTTCCTTTCATGTTACTATAGACAACTATGCCTAGGGTCTTGAAGTTCTATCACACCATATGAAGTCACTTACATGTATGCTTACTTGGCATATGTAACTCTTTAGGTATTTACAACACCACTGGTCACTATATGATAAAAGTGTGAATATTAATCATAAGAAGAAGTTTATATTAGTTCAAGTTTGCTCTGTGTGGATGTATTGTTCTGTTCCAGTGATGTTCTTTGACTAAATCTGAAGGGAAAAGATATCACCTACGGGGTCAAAGCCTGTTCTCCATTGGTATCTGCAGAAGCTTTTGCAAGAGGCATATATACCCCTCGGGTCCCAGCAAGTTTTCACCAAGTTGGTAGGACCCAGCGATCCATTTCTCCCCTTTACATACCTTGTTTATTCGTGTAGCCTGCCTTCCAGATAATCAATATGCACTTGTTTAGCATTTTTTCCATTGGGTTATTATGGAATCAAACTAATCAAGAGTTCTAGACTTTGACAGGTTCTTCTAATTTGCTTTCATGTTACTATAGACAACTATGTCTAGGGTCTTGAAGTTCTATCACAACACATGTAGTCACTTACATGCATGCTTACTTGGCATATGTAACTCTTTAGGTATTTACAACACCACTGGTCACTATATGATAAAAGTGTGAAAATTAATCGTAAGAAATTTAAATTAGTTCAGTTTTGCTGTGTGTGGATGTATTGTTCCGTTTTTAGTGATGTTCTTTGACTAAATCTGAAGGGAAAAGATATCATTTACGGGGTCAAAGCCTGTTCCCCAATAATATCTGCTGAAGCTTTTGCAAGAGGCATATATACCCCTCGGGTCCCAGCAAGTTTTCACCAAGATGGTAGGACCCAGCGATCCATTTCGCCCCTTTGCATACCTTGTTTATTCGTGTAGCCTGCCCTCCAGATAATCAGTATGCACTTGCTTAGAATGTCTTCAATTGGGTTATCATGGAATCAAATGAATCAAGAGTTCTAGACTTTGACAGGTTCTTCTTATTTGCTTTCATGTTACTATAGACAACTATGTCTAGGGTCTTGAAGTTCTATCACAACACATGTAGTCACTTACATGCATGCTTACTTGGCATATGTAACTCTTTAGGTATTTACAACACCACTGGTCACTATATGATAAAAGTGTGAAAATTAATCGTAAGAAATTTAAATTAGTTCAGTTTTGCTGTGTGTGGATGTATTGTTCCGTTTTTAGTGATGTTCTTTGACTAAATCTGAAGGGAAAAGATATCATTTACGGGGTCAAAGCCTGTTCCCCAATAATATCTGCTGAAGCTTTTGCAAGAGGCATATATACCCCTCGGGTCCCAGCAAGTTTTCACCAAGATGGTAGGACCCAGCGATCCATTTCGCCCCTTTGCATACCTTGTTTATTCGTGTAGCCTGCCCTCCAGATAATCAGTATGCACTTGCTTAGAATGTCTTCAATTGGGTTATCATGGAATCAAATGAATCAAGAGTTCTAGACTTTGACAGGTTCTTCTTATTTGCTTTCATGTTACTATAGACAACTATGTCTAGGGTCTTGAAGTTCTATCACAACACATGTAGTCACTTACATGTATGGTTACTTGGCATATGTAACTCTTTAGATATTTACAACACCACTGGTCACTATATGAAAAAAAGTGTGAAAATTAATCACAAGAAGAAGTTTATATTAGTTCAAGTTTGCTCTGTGTGGATGTATTGTTCTGTTCCAGTGATGTTCTGTGATTAAATCTGAAGGGAAAAGAAATCACCTATGGGGTCAAAGCCTGTGCCCAATGGTATCTGCTGCAGCTTTTGCAAGAGGCATATATACCCCTCGGGTCCCAGCAAGTTTTCACCAAGCTGGTAGGACCCAGCGATCCATTTCGGCCCTTTACATACCTTGTTTATTCGTGTAGCCGGCCTTCCAGATAATCAATATGCACTTGCTTAGCATTTTCTTCCATTGGGTTATTATGGAATCAAACTAATCAAGAGTTCTAGACTTTGACAGGTTCTTCTTATTTGCTTTCATGTTACTATAGACAACTATGCCTAGGGTCTTGAAGTTCTATCACACCACATGTAGTCACTTACATATATGCTTACTTGACATATGTAACTCTTTAGGTATTTACAACACCACTGGTCACTATATGATAAAAGTGTGAAAATTAATGGCAAGAAGAAGTTTATATTAGTTCAAGTTTGCTCTGTGTGGATGTATTGTTCTGTTCCAGTGATGTTCTTTGACTAAATCTGAAGGGAAAATATATCACCTACGGGGTCAAAGCCTGTTCCCCAATGGTATCTGCTGAAGCTTTTGCAAGAGGCATATATACCCCTCTGGTCCCAGCAAGTTTTCACCAAGATGGTAGGACCCAGCGATCCATTTCGCCCCTTTGCATACCTTGTTTATTCGTGTAGCCTGCCCTCCAGATAAACAATATGCACTTGCTTAGCATTTCTTCAATTGGGTTATTATGGAATCAAATGAATCAAGAGTTCTAGACTTTGACAGGTTCTTCTTATTTGCTTTCATGTTACTATAGACAACTATGTCTAGGGTCTTGAAGTTCTATCACACCACATGTAGTCACTTACATGTATGCTTACTTGACATATGTCAAGTAAGCATACATGCGTCACCCAGGTCAGATAAATCCCATCACATAGAGCGTCTTTCACCTAGCTATCATCATATAGAGACTGTGTCTGTTCCCCGAATCTGGAAATCCAAAAAACGTTTTAACCCATCTAAGGTTAAAAATTTAATTGATGTTCAACAAATAAAAAACAGCTATAATACAGATGAGCAAATGCTAAAGCTTGGGTTGCTGAATATTCGATCGCTTACTTCAAAAGCACTCATTGTTAATGATATGATTTCAGATAATAACCTAGATGTGCTGTGTTTGACAGAAACCTGGCTAAAACCAAACAATTACATTACTTTAAATGAGTCCATCCCGCAAGATTACTGTTATAAACATGAGCCTCGTCTTATACGCAAAGGGGGTGGTGTTGCTGTAATTTATAGTAATAGTTTCAAAACCACTAAGAAATCAAGTTTTAAATATAATTCTTTTGAAGCATTGGTGCTTAATGTAAATGTGAGGGACCAAGAGGCAAGAACAAGGAACACAAGCTTTGCAAAAGAAAATGGGTCTTTATTTGAACCCAAGAAAAAAAATAACTTTACAAACTCATAAACTTCTTACAACAAAAATAAACAAACAGAAAATGAGATCAAACAATTAGACAAAAAAAAAACAAACAAACAAACAACTAAAACTACTGACCTGCTCAATTGAACAAAGCAACAGCTTATAAAGGAAAGGATGGGCCCATTACAAATTAAGAGGGGAAACAATTCAACTTTACATTCAACATATAACTATAAGTAAATCAAAGTCAAATCAAACAAAGGTATACAATAAATAAAGATAAGGAAAGCAAAATGTAATCAAATATCATAAATATACAACCAAATAAATCAATTGACAGACATTAACGTTTCTTCCTTCCCCGGGCAATTCCAGCAAATGGTATGTTCGGGCGGAACCAATAACGTTTAAATTCTCTGTTCCTGCCCGGACTCTAATCCTTGTTACGCCAGGATGCGGCTGCAGCGGACCATGTCTGAAGTTCCTCACAAACGGTAAACTTAAACTCAAAATAGAAACAAATATAAGTAACATATACAACGTAACTAATTTGTGTGCACTTCAAATCAGTAACAATGTATATAAAATGTGCTATAAATGTAAACATGTGAAAACCTAACAATAAAGAAATAATTAATATGGTTTGTTTTGTGTGATTATTATGATCCATCATTATACTGAAACAAATTAATATAAATAACAAAATAAGTTTAAATAAAAATTCTTAAAATGTAAATCCTTTATGTAAATGTATGCTTGTTGGCGTGTGTGTATGTGCGTGCATGTACATCCACATTACCGCTCTTGTGCGGCCACCACTCGGGCCGTCACAGTAAAATATAGTGTAAACGATAAATCACGTTTGAGATTTGTGCTGGCTACTGTATACAGGCCACCAGGGCACCATACAGACTTTATCAAAGAATTTGCGGTATTTCTATCAGAATTAATATTGACTGCAGATAAAGTACTAATTGTGGGTGATTTTAATATACACATCGATAATGAAAAAGATGCATTGGGATTGGCATTTAAAGACATTGTAAATTCAATTGGAGTTAGACAACACGTGTCAGGACCTACTCATCGTCGTAATCATACTCTAGATCTAATATTATCACACGGAATAGATGTGGATGCCGTTGAAATTCTGCAGCAGAGCGATGATATCTCAGATCATTACCTAGTCTCGTGTAATTTGCATTTAGCCAAGGTTGCAAAGCCGACTCCGTGTTACAAATATGTGAGACCTATCACTTCTGCCACTAAAGATTGCTTTATTAATAATCTTCCTGATCAGTTTCATCATCTCAGCATTCCAGATAGCTTAGAAGAACTCGATATTACAACAGAAACGTTTAACTCTCTCTTTTCCAGCACTTTAGACACAGTTGCTCCTTTGCGCTTAAAGAAGTTTTAAGAGAGCAGCCAGAAAAATGGAGCGCAACTGGAAGAAAACAAAACTAGAGGTATTTCGCATTTCATGGAAGGAGAGCTCAATTACTTACAGAGATGCTTTAAAAGCTGCTAGATCTACTTATTTTTCAACCCTATTAGTAGAAAATAAACATAATCCTAGGTATTTATTTGAAACAGTGGCTAAACTAACAAAAAATAAAGCTTCAAGCCCAGAAGTTTCCAAGCAACACAGCAGTAATTATTTTATGAACTTCTTCACTTATAAGATTGATAATATCAGGGACAAAATTATAACTATGCAACCGTCTACTACAGTATCGCATCAGGCAGTGCATTGTAGTCTCCCGGAGGAAAAATTTGATTCATTATTTGCTATAGGAGAGGAAGAATTTACTAAACTCGAATTTACTCGTTAAATCATCTAAATCTACAACATGTATGTTAGACACTATACCAACTAAGCTACTGAAAGAGATGCTTCCAGAGGTCATAGATCCTCTTCTTAATATCATTAATTCATCTTTGTCTCTAGGATACGTACCAAAAAACTTTAAGCTGGCTATGATTAAACCGCTTGTTAAAAAAACGCAACTTGATCCTACAGAATTAGTCAATTACAGGCCGATCTCGAATCTACCTTTTCTGTCAAAGATATTAGAAAAGGCAGTATCCTCACAACTGTGTTCCTTTCTTGAGAGAAATGATATCTGCGAGGATTTCCAGTCCGGATTTAGATCGTACCATAGCACTGAGACAGCTCTCGTTAGAGTCACAAATGATTTGCTCTTATCATCCGATCGCGGTTGTATCTCGCTATTAGTGTTACTCGATCTTAGTGCTGCATTTGACACCATTGACCACAACGTTCTTTTAAATAGATTAGAACATTATGTTGGCATTACGGGAAATGCACTAGCATGGTTTAAATCATACTTATCTGACCGTTATCAGTTTGTAGCAGTAAATGATGAGATGTCTCATCGATCACAAGTTCAGTATGGCGTACCACAAGGCTCAGTACTAGGACTGCTGCTGTTCACTCTATACATGCTACCATTAGGAGATATCATTAGGAAACATGGAATTAGCTTTCACTGTTATGTCGACGATACTCAGCTCTATATTTCTTCAAAACCTAACGAAACTTATCAATTCACTAAATTAACGGAATGCATAGCGGATATAAAAAATTGGATGACTCGTAATTTCCTACTTCTAAATTCTGAAAAAACAGAGTTTCTAATTATTGGACAAAAAACTTCCTCACGTAATAACCTAGAATACTGTCTAACACTCGATGGCTGCTCTGTTAAGTCTTCGTCGTCGGTTAGGAACCTGGGTGTGCTCTTTGATACCAATCTTTCATTTGAAAGTCACGTGTCTAGTATCTGTAAAACTGCATTTTTCCATCTTAAAAAATATATCTAAATTACGCCATATGCTCTCATTGACAAATGCGGAACAATTAGTTCATGCGTTCATGACCTCAAGGCTAGATTATTGTAATGCTCTACTGGGTGGTTGCCCTGCACGCTTAATAAACAAACTACAGCTGGTCCAAAACGCAGCAGCTCGAGTTCTTACCAGAACCAGGAAGTATGACCATATTAGCCAAGTTCTGTCAAAACTGCATTGGCTCCCTATTAAACATCGCATAAATTTTAAAATATTGCTGATTACTTACAAAGCACTAAATGGTTTAGCTCCGCAGTACTTGAGCGAGCTCTTAACGCATTATAGTCCGTCACGTCTATTGCGATCTCAAAATTCCGGCCAGTTACTAATACCTAGAATATCAAAATCGACTGCTTGCGGTAGATCCTTTTCCTATTTAGCACCAAAACTCTGGAACAGTCTTCCTAACATTGTCCGGGAAGCAGACACACTCTGTCAGTTCAAAGCCAGATTGAAGACACATCTCTTTGACCTAGCATTCACATAATACATTATAGACTTCTATAATTTAATGTTAGGCTGCATAGATTAGGTCAGCCGGAACCGGGAACACTTCCCATAAATCCTGATGTACTCGTTACATCATGAGAAGAATGGCATCTACGCTAATTTTAGTGTCTGTGTTTATCCCGAGGTTTTCCTGCAGCCTGCCGGATCCAGGCCGTATCCAGATCTGACGAAGGACCTTCGCCTGGACCGATGACAACGCAGTGCTGAAGTGCCAACTAGTCTCTCCCTATGAAGGATCCCACTACCACTATACAGATAAGGCGTTGTCGGGAAAATTTCGTTTCACGTTCCTACCCCAAAGCAACAAAATAAAATTCTTTATCAAAATTTATAAGGAAACACCAGTACTTGTTTAGGCTTGGCTTGTAGGGAATTCCAAACCTGCGTATTTTCAAATGCACATAACTATAGAACCCATTCTAAATGCGCATGTGAACGCCATCAGCGTTTCTCACAGGTTCGCATTTAAAGTCTGTGTAGAGAGAATGGTGTCGTCTTAGCGGCCCCTAATTTAATAACAAATTATTGTTGCGACGGAAGCAAATCAATCAAAACTAACTTTAGATGGAAAATAACTTAACTCTGCTATAAAGCCAAAACAATATCTGTTACCTTAAATTATACGCTTATCTCTGTGAAGCTGTTTTGAAACAATCTACGTTGTTAAAAGCGCTATATAAATGAAGATGACTTGACTTGACTTGACATATGTAACTCTTTAGGTATTTACAACACCACTGGTCACTATATGATAAAAGTGTGAAAATTAATCGTAAGAAGAAGTTTATATTAGTTCAAGTTTGCTCTGTGTGGATGTATTGTTCTGTTCCAGTGATGTTCTTTGACTAAATCTGAAGGGAAAAGATACGGGGTCAAAGCCTGTTCCCCAATGGTATCTGCAGAAGCTTTTGCAAGAGGCATATATACCCCTCGGGTCCCAGCAAGTTTTCACCAAGATGGTAGGACCCAGCGATCTATTTTGCCCCTTTGCATACCTTGTTTATTCGTATAGCCCTCCAGATAATCAATATGCACTTGCTTAGCATTTCTTCAATTGGGTTATTATGGAATCAAATGAATCAAGAGTTCTAGACTTTGACAGGTTCTTCTTATTTGCTTTCATGTTACTATAGACAACTATGTCTAAGGTCTTGAAGTTCTATCACAACACATGTAGTCACTTACATGTATGCTTACTTGGCATATGTAACTCTTTAGGTATTTACAACACCACTGGTCACTATATGATAAAAGTGTGAAAATTAATCATAAGAAGAAGTTTATATTAGTTAAAGTTTGCTCTGTGTGAATGTTTTGTTCTCTTCTAGTGATTTTCTGTGAAAAAAAAAATGTGAAGGGAAAAGATATCACCTAAGGGGTCAAAGGATGTTCCCCAATGGTATCTGCTGCAGCTTTTGCAAGAGGCATATATACCCCTCGGGTCCCAGCAAGTTTTCACCAAGGTGGTAGGACCCAGTGATCCATTTCGCCCCTTTGTATACCTTGTTTATTCGTGTAGCCTGCCCTCCAGATAATCAATATGCACTTGCTGAGCATTTTTTCCATTGGGTTATTATGGAATCAAACTAATCAAGAGTTATAGACTTTGACAGATTCTTCTTATTTGCTTTCATGTTACTATAGACAACTATGCCTAGGGTCTTGAAGTTCTATCACTCCATATGAAGTCACTTACATGTATGCTTACTTGGCATATGTAACTCTTTAGGTATTTACAACACCACTGGTCACTATATAATAAAAGTGTGAAAATTAATCATAAGAAGAAGTTTATATTAGTTCAAGTTTGCTCTGTGTGGATGTATTGTTCTGTTCCAGTGATGTTCTGTGATTAAATCTGAAGGGAAAATATATCACCTATGGGGTCAAAGCCTGTGCCCAATGGTATCTGCTGCAGCTTTTGCAAGAGACATATATACCCCTCGGGTCCCAGCAAGTTTTCACCAAGGTGGTAGGACCCAGCGATCCATTTCGGCCCTTTGCATACCTTGTTTATTTGTGTAGCCTGCCTTCCAGATAATCAATATGCACTTGCTTAGCATTTTTCCATTGGGTTATTATGGAATCAAACTAATCAAGAGTTCTAGACTTTGACAGACTCTTCTTATTTGCTTTCATGTTACTATAGACAACTATGCCTAGGGTCTTGAAGTTCTATCACACCACATGTAGTCACTTACATGTATGCTTACTTGGCATATGTAACTCTTTAGGTATTTACAACACCACTGGTCACTATATGATAAAAGTGTGAAAATTAATCGTAAGAAATAGTTTATATTAGTTCAAGTTTGCTCTGTGTGGATTTATTGTTTTGTTTCAGTGATGTTCTGTGACTAAATCTGAAGAGAAAAGATATCACCTACGGGGTCAAAGCCTGCTCCCCAATGGTATCTGCTGACACTTTTGCAAGAGGCATATATACCCCTCGGGTCCCAGCAAGTTTTCACCAAGGTGGTAGGACCCAGTGATCCATTTCTCCCCTTTACATACCTTGTTTATTCGTGTAGCCTTCCCTCCAGATAATCAATATGCACTTGCTTAGCATTTCTTCCATTGGGTTATTATGAAATCAAACTAATCAAGAGTTCTAGAATTTGACAGGTTCTTCTAATTTGCTTTCATGTTACTATGGACCAGGGTTATTATAGTTTTGCATTTTTCGTTAGTTTTTATTTTTATTTCGTTTTGACTTTTTGTTTTCAAATTCAGTTTAGTTTTAATTAGTTTTTAAAGTGGGTTTGCTAGTTTACTTTAGTTTTTATTTTATGAAAATGCTTAGTTTTAGTTTAGTTTTTATTAGTTTTAGTGTTAGTTTTAGTCTTTTTTTGTAATCTGGGTTATTTGTAGGGGCAAGATTAAAAAAAGTCAGAAAAAGTATTGTGTAATAATAAAAACATAATACAATTTTAGAAAAAAATTCACACCCTATTGAAATTCCTTTACCTCTTACAAAATCCACACTCTGTACCAAAAATCTACACATCTTCTATACAGAATTCACACCCTATACAAATACCACAGCTGTACAATTTTCACACCCTATACTAAATTTACCCTATGGGGAGAGTGGGGTGATTTGTGCCAGTTCCACCCCTTGTTTCTGGAAAACCATAGAAGAAATTGGTCATGTGACCACATAATTTTGAAAAGCAATCACTTTTACTCATCCTCCACAGAAGAGAGACACATGGCATGAGAGTTAAGCACATTTTAGTGCAAAAAACTGTTTTTTCCCTTTCAAAGTAAAATTTCTATGATTAAGGTGTTTTGATTGTAGTTTCTGAACAATTATAGACAAGTTTGAAAACATTCCACACATGTTTTAGTGCTTTAGTACACTGTTAACCCTTGCTGTAAAATTCTGACAATATTATACCATTTTCCATTAAAACAGTAATATACCGTAGAAAATAAAAGTAGCCTACAGGAATATACTGTGAATTAACAGTGCTCAAAGTCGACACTCAGAGGCTGTTTTCACAATCACACCCTATACCCTCATTCACTATTCACTACATTAGTTCACCAATATAGTCCACTTGAATGAAAAGAAGTGAGTGAATTGAGAGACTGATGAACACCTGATAAGCAGAATCACTGAAGGACAGAGAAACAAGAACAGAAAAAAGAGGAACACAAAAACTACAACTGACTTCCAGCCACACTGAGTCTGAAACCAGTTTACAAACCAGTTTACGATTATTTCTTTCATACATGTACAAAAGTTCTTGTTGAGAATTAGCAGAGATTTAGTTATTAATAAAATTTGTTGTCACCATGATGGAGATCAGTACTTGCTTTAGTTGGTCACTTGTCCCTTAACTACTTACCATTCATCTCTCTCTGGCTGCTGTAACTGTGAGTTTATAAAACACGTTTGTTATGGCAAGAAAAAGTCAAGAAGAAGATGATTAGGTGTTTTTATTTTTGTGTGATGATGTTACAATCATCTTGGGCATGTCTGATTTTCAGTTTTTTCCTGTATATAGTCATTGGAATTGTAGTTATCTCATATTAAGCATATATCTGTGAATCTACAAAAGGAAATCAATATTTCTGTAATCAGGTCTTCTGAAAAATATTGTAATCATATAGTGCATTCAATTTTATTTTACTCCTGTTTTGCTCAGACACACACAGATATCAACAATCAGCACATGAATCTCAACAATGGTGAAAAGTTTCATGTAGCAATGCATGCTGGGTTCCAGGATAATATAAAACTCCCAGCATGCACTGCTGCATGAATAATAATAATAATAAAAAAGAAATATTGCCACCATTGTTGAGATTCATGTGCTAAATTGTGATATCTCTGTGTTTCTAAAACACAGTGTAGCTCTGTTTCTCTATCATGTGTTAAAAAAAAAGAGTCATTGTATCTTATTGCTGCGTTTTCACAGTGGTGGTAATGTAACACTTTTGATTGAGGATTAAACTCTGAATAAGTGAGAATGAATTCCTTAGTGAATGAACAGGCAATATGATGATTTTGTCATCATAATCATTATAACTGCAGTCATTCATAAACTGTGTGTGTGCACAAGTGTGACTTGCAAGAACACAGCTCAAGTAGCAAAAGAAAAACTAACAGTTTAGCATCAGCATCCCAACTAAAGCAAGCACTGATCTCTATAACGGTAACTTCAAACCAAACATTTTCAATTAAACATCTCAATAACAACTTCTGTATGACAGAAATAAAGTCATACTGGTTAATAATAAGTGTAATAATGTGTAATGGCTGGAAGTCAGTCGTAGTTATTGTGTTTCTCTATTTTCTGTTCTTGTGTTTCTCTTTTCTTCAGTGATTCTGCTTACAATCACTTACATATTCCCTTAATTATCTCACTGCATCGCTACTTTTTACTCGTAGTGTGGATTTCCCTGAGGGGTTGAAAGGGTTAACTGTGTAAGATAAAAAAGACACACCCACAAAATGTATTTTAACAGTAATAAACTGTAAGTTATAAAACAGGTTTATACTGGCAACACTGTTGCCAGTATTTTACTGTAAAATGTATTTTTTGGGTCACCATTGTGCAGAAGAGTAGAGCCTGTGCTTCAGTCCAGGAGAAGATCTACAAACATTGATGATTTGCTGCATGTTGCTTTATTTAACAGGCGGTGACTGTGTAGTTGCTGATCCAGTGGAAATCTTTTTATGTACAATAGTTTTTTTAGTGGTCTCAAATGAAAGAAGTTCACAGTAATACTTTGCTCACATTATTAATGCATTATAAATTTTAGTTAATACATTTAAATGATAGTTGGTCAATTTAAGGCAGTTGGTTTCTGCAAGTGTAATTAGTTAACTATAATTTAGTGCATTTTTACAGAAACAAACTAGATTACAGTAAAGAACTGTACAATTAACAGTATTTTACTGGCAACAGTGTTGCCAGTATTTTACTGTAAAAAAACCCGGTAAGGTCTAACAGTGTAGGCTACACAATAAGTCTATACAGTTAGCATGATGTTAGCTCTTAACTGCTGGATCATGCTAATTATTCAAACTTGTGGGTCTGGGGTGATTTGTGCCAAAGGGCGTGGGTTAAGTTGTGCCAGATCCAGACCACCTAGACCTACATACTCACAGGGGATAATCTTGAGGAGTGAGGAGATGGGCATGCCTCATCATTGTTTGACTTAGGCCTGCCTGTTATTTGTTTAATTTAGCTAACACTGATTTCAGTTTTGAGTTTGCACTATGTTATTAAAGAGAAGTTTTATTCCGTTTTAAAGTGGCCTATGTCACAATAGGAAATTAGCCTAGTCACTTTATTCTTATATTTTACATAATTGACAGACAGCGCTATGTCAACAGGCATCTATTGCCAAAGCCTTTTTGCCTGAAATGAGTCACAAATATCATATATTGTGTTGCTATGGTGCTCTAAATGGTTGCTAGGGCGTAGCTTGATAGCTTCACAATGATCCTGAGAGACTGATTGGTTGTCTGGGTAAAATGAGCCCGCCCCCTTGTCTCTGTGACACTGTGATCCAGAGTTATGTTTAATACAAAATCCATATGCAATTGACCATAGTAGGAAAAACGCATGCTATGGTATTCCAGGGTGACAATATCTAAATAAACCTTAAATGAGTAATTTTGTATTGAATTTGTCTTGCTTTCATATAGCATTACGGTTCATAACATTAAAATGTTCTGTTTTACTTCAGAAATCACTGGCACAATTTACCCCAATGTATTCCCCTAAAAAGGCACAACTTCCCCCGCACCAGGGGCAAGTTGTGCCATGAGACCACTTTTTTTCCAAGAGCTATATTCCTGAAACAATTTATTTCAGATCCAAAGTAATTGTTCTCAGGGATGCACCACATCCTGAAATGTACATCCTTAAGTTGAAGGCATTACTGCCATGGCCTCACTTTAAAGTCACTTTGAGTAAAAACTGGCACAACTCACCCCACTTTCCCTACAGTCAATAGCCTACTCATCTGGATTGATAACATTATTTAATATTTGAATCAAAGCTTATATAGTGTTTTGACATCAACAACCACAACCAAAAAGTGCATTTTACCTCAAACTTGCGACTAGTTAACTTTCTAAAAAAGGCGCAATCGCTTCTCGGGTCAACATTAACACACTGACAAAATTATATTCAGAATTTAAAATATGTTGATACCACTTTTTAATGTGTGATTGTAAGGTGTTCACGAGATAGAGATACTAACCTTTAGCGAACTTGCTTTCAACGTCGAACGAACACTCGTTCTCATGGAGACGCGGTGTGCACGGAGGGAGGGGCTGTGTGTGTGTGTGTGTGTGTGTGCGCGCGCGCGCGCATGTGAGAGACGCATGAGTGACAGAGAGACGGAGAGAGAGCAGGGAAAGGAAATGCAGCTGAACGAATACGCTGCGTGTTTTAAATAGCGTTAAAAAAATGGAAGACCTTGACAAAGACGAAAACTAAGGACATTTACTCTATAATTTTATTTTATTTTAGTTAGTTTTGCCAAACACACATTACAGTTTTAGTTAGTTATCGTTTTTTTGTAATGCCTCGTTTTTATTTTTATTTCAGTTAACGACAATGTTTTTTCCCACCTAGTTTTCGTTTTTTCGTTAGTTTTCGTTAATGATTATAACCTTGCTATTGACAACTATGCCTAGGGTCTTGAAGTTCTATCACACCACATGTAGTCACTTACATGTATGCTTACTTGGCATATGTAACTCTTTAGGTATTTACAACACCACTGGTCACTATATGATAAAAGTGTGAAAATTAATCGTAAGAAGAAGTTTATATTAGTTCAAGTTTGCTCTGTTTGGATGTATTGTTCTGTTCCAGTGATGTTCTTTGACTAAATCTGAAGGGAAAAGATATCACCTATGGGGTCAAAGCCTGTTCCCCAATGGTATCTGCTGAAGCTTTTGCAAGAGGCATATATACCCCTCGGGTCCCAGCAAGTTTTCACCAAGGTGGTAGGACCCAGCGATCCATTTCGGCCCTTTGCATACATTTATTCGTGTAGCCTGCCCTCCAGATAATCAATATGCACTTGCTGAGCATTTTTTCCATTGGGCTATTATGGAATCAAACTAATCAAGAGTTATAGACTTTGACAGATTCTTCTTATTTCCTTTCATGTTACTATAGACAACTATGTCTAGGGTCTTGAAGTTCTATCACAACACATGTAGTCACTTACATGTATGCTTACTTGGCATATGTAACTCTTTAGGTATTTACAACACCACTGGTCACTATATGAAAAAAAGTGTGAAAATTAATCACAAGAAGAAGTTAATATTAGTTCAAGTTTGCTCTGTGTGGATGTATTGTTCTGTTCCAGTGATGTTCTGTGATTAAATCTGAAGGGAAAAGAAATCACCTATGGGGTCAAAGCCTGTGCCCAATGGTATCTGCTGCAGCTTTTGCAAGAGGCATATATACCCCTCGGGTCTCAGCAAGTTTTCACCAAGCTGGTAGGACCCAGCGATCCTTTTCGGCCCTTTACATACCTTGTTTATTCGTGTAGCCGGCCTTCCAGATAATCAATATGCACTTGCTTAGCATTTTCTTCCATTGGGTTATTATGGAATCAAACTAATCAAGAGTTCTAGACTTTGACAGGTTCTTCTTATTTGCTTTCATGTTACTATAGACAACTATGCCTAGGGTCTTGAAGTTCTATCACACCACATGTAGTCACTTACATATATGCTTACTTGACATATGTAACTCTTTAGGTATTTACAACACCACTGGTCACTATATGATAAAAGTGTGAAAATTAATGGCAAGAAGAAGTTTATATTAGTTCAAGTTTGCTCTGTGTGGATGTATTGTTCTGTTCCAGTGATGTTCTTTGACTAAATCTGAAGGGAAAATATATCACCTACGGGGTCAAAGCCTGTTCCCCAATGGTATCTGCTGAAGCTTTTGCAAGAGGCATATATACCCCTCTGGTCCCAGCAAGTTTTCACCAAGATGGTAGGACCCAGCGATCCATTTCACACCTTTGCATACCTTGTTTATTCGTGTAGCCTGCCCTCCAGATAAACAATATGCACTTGCTTAGCATTTCTTCAATTGGGTTATTATGGAATCAAATGAATCAAGAGTTCTAGACTTTGACAGGTTCTTCTTATTTGCTTTCATGTTACTATAGACAACTATGTCTAGGGTCTTGAAGTTCTATCACAACACATGTAGTCACTTACATGTATGCTTACTTGACATATGTCAAGTAAGCATACATGCGTCACCCAGGTCAGATAAATCCCATCACATAGAGCGTCTTTCACATAGAGACTGTGTCTGTTCCCCGAATCTGGAAATCCAAAAAACGTTTTAACCCATCTAAGGTTAAAAATTTAATTGATGTTCAACAAATAAAAAACAGCTATAATACAGATGAGCAAATGCTAAAGCTTGGGTTGCTGAATATTCGATCGCTTACTTCAAAAGCACTCATTGTTAATGATATGATTTCAGATAATAACCTAGATGTGCTGTGTTTGACAGAAACCTGGCTAAAACCAAACAATTACATTACTTTAAATGAGTCCATCCCGCAAGATTACTGTTATAAACATGAGCCTCGTCTTATACGCAAAGGGGGTGGTGTTGCTGTAATTTATAGTAATAGTTTCAAAACCACTAAGAAATCAAGTTTTAAATATAATTCTTTTGAAGCATTGGTGCTTAATGTAAAATATAGTGTAAACGATAAATCACGTTTGAGATTTGTGCTGGCTACTGTATACAGGCCACCAGGGCACCATACAGACTTTATCAAAGAATTTGCGGTATTTCTATCAGAATTAATATTGACTGCAGATAAAGTACTAATTGTGGGTGATTTTAATATACACATCGATAATGAAAAAGATGCATTGGGATTGGCATTTAAAGACATTGTAAATTCAATTGGAGTTAGACAACACGTGTCAGGACCTACTCATCGTCGTAATCATACTCTAGATCTAATATTATCACACGGAATAGATGTTGATGCCGTTGAAATTCTGCAGCAGAGCGATGATATCTCAGATCATTACCTAGTCTCGTGTAATTTGCATTTAGCCAAGGTTGCAAAGCCGACTCCGTGTTACAAATATGTGAGACCTATCACTTCTGCCACTAAAGATTGCTTTATTAATAATCTTCCTGATCAGTTTCATCATCTCAGCATCCCAGATAGCTTAGAAGAACTCGATATTACAACAGAAACGTTTAACTCTCTCTTTTCCAGCACTTTAGACACAGTTGCTCCTTTGCGCTTAAAGAAGTTTTAAGAGAGCAGCCAGAAAAATGGAGCGCAACTGGAAGAAAACAAAACTAGAGGTATTTCGCATTTCATGGAAGGAGAGCTCAATTACTTACAGAGATGCTTTAAAAGCTGCTAGATCTACTTATTTTTCAACCCTATTAGTAGAAAATAAACATAATCCTAGGTATTTATTTGAAACAGTGGCTAAACTAACAAAAAATAAAGCTTCAAGCCCAGAAGTTTCCAAGCAACACAGCAGTAATTATTTTATGAACTTCTTCACTTATAAGATTGATAATATCAGGGACAAAATTATAACTATGCAACCGTCTACTACAGTATCGCATCAGGCAGTGCATTGTAGTCTCCCGGAGGAAAAATTTGATTCATTATTTGCTATAGGAGAGGAAGAATTTACTAAACTCGAATTTACTCGTTAAATCATCTAAATCTACAACATGTATGTTAGACCCTATACCAACTAAGCTACTGAAAGAGATGCTTCCAGAGGTTATAGATCCTCTTCTTAATATCATTAATTCATCTTTGTCTCTAGGATACGTACCAAAAAACTTTAAGCTGGCTATGATTAAACCGCTTGTTAAAAAAACGCAACTTGATCCTACAGAATTAGTCAATTACAGGCCGATCTCGAATCTACCTTTTCTGTCAAAGATATTAGAAAAGGCAGTATCCTCACAACTGTGTTCCTTTCTTGAGAGAAATGATATCTGCGAGGATTTCCAGTCCGGATTTAGATCGTACCATAGCACTGAGACAGCTCTCGTTAGAGTCACAAATGATTTGCTCTTATCATCCGATCGCGGTTGTATCTCGCTATTAGTGTTACTCGATCTTAGTGCTGCATTTGACACCATTGACCACAACGTTCTTTTAAATAGATTAGAACATTATGTTGGCATTACGGGAAATGCACTAGCATGGTTTAAATCATACTTATCTGACCGTTATCAGTTTGTAGCAGTAAATGATGAGATGTCTCATCGATCACAAGTTCAGTATGGCGTACCACAAGGCTCAGTACTAGGACTGCTGCTGTTCACTCTATACATGCTACCATTAGGAGATATCATTAGGAAACATGGAATTAGCTTTCACTGTTATGTCGACGATACTCAGCTCTATATTTCTTCAAAACCTAACGAAACTTATCAATTCACTAAATTAACGGAATGCATAGCGGATATAAAAAATTGGATGACTCGTAATTTCCTACTTCTAAATTCTGAAAAAACAGAGTTTCTAATTATTGGACAAAAAACTTCCTCACGTAATAACCTAGAATACTGTCTAACACTCGATGGCTGCTCTGTTAAGTCTTCGTCGTCGGTTAGGAACCTGGGTGTGCTCTTTGATACCAATCTTTCATTTGAAAGTCACGTGTCTAGTATCTGTAAAACTGCATTTTTCCATCTTAAAAAATATATCTAAATTACGCCATATGCTCTCATTGACAAATGCGGAACAATTAGTTCATGCGTTCATGACCTCAAGGCTAGATTATTGTAATGCTCTACTGGGTGGTTGCCCTGCACGCTTAATAAACAAACTACAGCTGGTCCAAAACGCAGCAGCTCGAGTTCTTACCAGAACCAGGAAGTATGACCATATTAGCCAAGTTCTGTCAAAACTGCATTGGCTCCCTATTAAACATCGCATAAATTTTAAAATATTGCTGATTACTTACAAAGCACTAAATGGTTTAGCTCCGCAGTACTTGAGCGAGCTCTTAACGCATTATAGTCCGTCACGTCTATTGCGATCTCAAAATTCCGGCCAGTTACTAATACCTAGAATATCAAAATCGACTGCTTGCGGTAGATCCTTTTCCTATTTAGCACCAAAACTCTGGAACAGTCTTCCTAACATTGTCCGGGAAGCAGACACACTCTGTCAGTTCAAAGCCAGATTGAAGACACATCTCTTTGACCTAGCATTCACATAATACATTATAGACTTCTATAATTTAATGTTAGGCTGCATAGATTAGGTCAGCCGGAACCGGGAACACTTCCCATAAATCCTGATGTACTCGTTACATCATGAGAAGAATGGCATCTACGCTAATTTTAGTGTCTGTGTTTATCCCGAGGTTTTCCTGCAGCCTGCCGGATCCAGGCCGTATCCAGATCTGACGAAGGACCTTCGCCTGGACCGATGACAACGCAGTGCTGAAGTGCCAACTAGTCTCTCCCTATGAAGGATCCCACTACCACTATACAGATAAGGCGTTGTCGGGAAAATTTCGTTTCACGTTCCTACCCCAAAGCAACAAAATAAAATTCTTTATCAAAATTTATAAGGAAACACCAGTACTTGTTTAGGCTTGGCTTGTAGGGAATTCCAAACCTGTGTATTTTCAAATGCACATAACTATAGAACCCATTCTAAATGCGCATGTGAACGCCATCAGCGTTTCTCACAGGTTCGCATTTAAAGTCTGTGTAGAGAGAATGGTGTCGTCTTAGCGGCCCCTAATTTAATAACAAATTATTGTTGCGACGGAAGCAAATCAATCAAAACTAACTTTAGATGGAAAATAACTTAACTCTGCTATAAAGCCAAAACAATATCTGTTACCTTAAATTATACGCTTATCTCTGTGAAGCTGTTTTGAAACAATCTACGTTGTTAAAAGCGCTATATAAATGAAGATGACTTGACTTGACTTGACATATGTAACTCTTTAGGTATTTACAACACCACTGGTCACTATATGATAAAAGTGTGAAAATTAATCGTAAGAAGAAGTTTATATTAGTTCAAGTTTGCTCTGTGTGGATGTATTGTTCTGTTCCAGTGATGTTCTTTGACTAAATCTGAAGGGAAAAGATACGGGGTCAAAGCCTGTTCCCCAATGGTATCTGCAGAAGCTTTTGCAAGAGGCATATATACCCCTCGGGTCCCAGCAAGTTTTCACCAAGATGGTAGGACCCAGCGATCTATTTTGCCCCTTTGCATACCTTGTTTATTCGTATAGCCCTCCAGATAATCAATATGCACTTGCTTAGCATTTCTTCAATTGAGTTATTATGGAATCAAATGAATCAAGAGTTCTAGACTTTGACAGGTTCTTCTTATTTGCTTTCATGTTACTATAGACAACTATGTCTAAGGTCTTGAAGTTCTATCACAACACATGTAGTCACTTACATGTATGCTTACTTGGCATATGTAACTCTTTAGGTATTTACAACACCACTGGTCACTATATGATAAAAGTGTGAAAATTAATCATAAGAAGAAGTTTATATTAGTTAAAGTTTGCTCTGTGTGGATGTATTGTTCTGTTCCAGTGATGTTCTGTGATTAAATCTGAAGGGAAAAGATATCACTCATGGGGTCAAAGTCTGTGCCCAATGGTATCTGCTCCAGCTTTTGCAAGAAGCATCTTGGGTCTGCCTCTAGAGGCATCTACCCCTCGGGTCCCAGCAAGTTTTCACCAAGGTGGTAGGACCTAGCGATCCATTTCGGCCCTTTGCATACCTTATTTATTCATGAAGCCTGCCTTCCAGATAATCAATATGCACTTGCTTAGCATTTCTTCCATTGGGTTATTATGAAATCAAACTAATCAAGAGTTCTAGACTTTGACAGGTTCTTCTTATTTCATTTTACTATAGACAACTATGCCTAGGGTCTTGAAGTTCTATCACACCACATGTAGTCACTTACATGTATGCTTACTTGGCATATGTAACTCTTTAGGTATTTACAACACCACTGGTCACTACATGATAAAAGTGTGAAAATTAATCTTAAGAAGAAGTTTATATTAGTTAAAGTTTGCTCTGTGTGGATGTATTGTTCTGTTCCAGTGATGTTCTGTGATTAAATTTGAAGGGAAAAGATATCACCTATGGGGTCAAAGCCTGTGCCCAATGGTATCTGCTGCAGCTTTTGCAAGAGGCATATATACCCCTCGGGTCCCAGCAAGTTTTCACCAAGGTGGTAGGACCCAGCAATCCATTTCGGCCCTTTGCATACCTTGTTTATTTGTGTAGCCTGCCTTCCAGATAATCAATATGCACTTGCTTAGCATTTTTCCATTGGGTTATTATGGAATCAAACTAATCAAGAGTTCTAGACTTTGACAGATTCTTCTTATTTGCTTTCATGTTACTATAGACAACTATGCCTAGGGTCTTGAAGTTCTATCACACCACATGTAGTCACTTACATGTATGCTTACTTGGCATACGTAACTCTTTAGGTATTTACAACACCACTAGTCCCTATATGATAAAAGTGTGAAAATTAATCGTAAGAAATAGTTTATATTAGTTCAAGTTTGCTCTGTGTGGATTTATTGTTCTGTTTCAGTGATGTTCTGTGACTAAATCTGAAGAGAAAAGATATCACCTATGGGGTCAAAGCCTGCTCCCCAATGGTATCTGCTGACACTTTTGCAAGAGGCATATATACCCCTCGGGTCCCAGCAAGTTTTCACCAAGGTGGTAGGACCCAGCGATCCATTTCTCCCCTTTATATACCTTGTTTATTCGTGTAGCCTTCCCTCCAGATAATCAATATGCACTTGCTTAGCATTTCTTCCATTGGGTTATTATGAAATCAAACTAATCAAGAGTTCTAGAATTTGACAGGTTCTTCTAATTTGCTTTCATGTTACTATGGACAACTATGCCTAGGGTCTTGAAGTTCTATCACACCACATGTAGTCACTTACATGTATGCTTACTTGGCATATGTAACTCTTTAGGTATTTACAACACCACTGGTCACTATATGATAAAAGTGTGAAAATTAATCGTAAGAAGAAGTTTATATTAGTTCAAGTTTGCTCTGTTTGGATGTATTGTTCTGTTCCAGTGATGTTCTTTGACTAAATCTGAAGGGAAAAGATATCACCTATGGGGTCAAAGCCTGTTCCCCAATGGTATCTGCTGAAGCTTTTGCAAGAGGCATATATACCCCTCGGGTCCCAGCAAGTTTTCACCAAGGTGGTAGGACCCAGCGATCCATTTCGGCCCTTTGCATACATTTATTCGTGTAGCCTGCCCTCCAGATAATCAATATGCACTTGCTGAGCATTTTTTCCATTGGGCTATTATGGAATCAAACTAATCAAGAGTTATAGACTTTGACAGATTCTTCTTATTTGCTTTCATGTTACTATAGACAACTATGCCTAGGGTCTTGAAGTTCTATCACACCATATGAAGTCATTTACATGTATGCTTACTTGGCATATGTAACTCTTTAGGTATTTACAACACCACTGGTCACTATATGATAAAAGTGTGAATATTAATCATAAGAAGAAGTTTATATTAGTTAAAGTTTGCTCTGTGTGGATGTATTGTTCTGTTCCAGTGATGTTCTTTGACTAAATCTGAAGGGAAAAGATATCACTTACGGGGTCAAAGCCTGTTCCCCAATGGTATCTGCTGAAGCTTTTGCAAGAGGCATATATACCCCTCGGGTCCCAGCAAGTTTTCACCAAGATGGTAGGACCCAGCGATCCATTTCGCCCCTTTGCATACCTTGTTTATTCGTGTAGCCTGCCCTCCAGATAATCAGTATGCACTTGCTTAGAATTTCTTCCATTGGGTTATTATGGAATCAAATGAATCAAGAGTTCTAGACTTTGACAGGTTCTTCTTATTTGCTTTCATGTTACTATAGACAACTATGTCTAGGGTCTTGAAGTTCTATCACAACACATGTAGTCACTTACATGTATGCTTACTTGGCATATGTAACTCTTTAGGTATTTACAACACCACTGGTCACTATATGAAAAAAAGTGTGAAAATTAATCACAAGAAGAAGTTAATATTAGTTCAAGTTTGCTCTGTGTGGATTTATTGTTCTGTTCCAGTGATGTTCTGTGATTAAATCTGAAGGGAAAAGAAATCACCTATGGGGTCAAAGCCTGTGCCCAATGGTATCTGCTGCAGCTTTTGCAAGAGGCATATATACCCCTCGGGTCTCAGCAAGTTTTCACCAAGCTGGTAGGACCCAGCGATCCTTTTCGGCCCTTTACATACCTTGTTTATTCGTGTAGCCGGCCTTCCAGATAATCAATATGCACTTGCTTAGTATTTTTTCCATTGGGTTATTATGGAATCAATCTAATCAAGAGTTCTAGACTTTGACAGGTTTTTCTTATTTGCTTTCATGTTACTATAGACAACTATGCCTATGGTCTTGAAGTTCTATCACACCACATGTAGTCACTTACATGTATGCTTACTTGGCATAGGTAACTCTTTAGGTATTTACAACACCACTGGTCACTATATGATAAAAGTGTGAAAATTAATCATAAGAAATTTATTTTAGTTCAAGTTTGCTCTGTGTGGATTTATTGTTCTGTTCCAGTGATGTTCTGTGACTAAATCTGAAGGGAAAATATATCACTTATGGGGTCAAAGCCTGCTCCCCAATGGTATCTGCTGAAACTTTTGCAAGATGCATATAAACCCCTCGGGTCCCAGCAAGTTTTCACCAAGGTGGTAGGACCCAGCGATCCATTTCGGCCCTTTGCATACTTTGGTTATTCGTGTAGCCTGCCCTCCAGATAATCAGTATGCACTTGCTTAGAATTTCTTCAATTGGGTTATTATGGAATCAAATGAATCAAGAGTTCTAGACTTTGACAGGTTCTTCTTATTTGCTTTCATGTTACTATAGACAACTATGCCTAGGGTCTTGAAGTTCTATCACACCACATGTAGTCACTTACATGTATGCTTACTTGGCATATGTAACTCTTTAGGTATTTACAACACCACTGGTCACTAAATGTTAAAAGTGTGAAAAATAATCGTAAGAAGAAGTTTATATTAGTTCAAGTTTGCTCTGTGTGAATGTTTTGTTCTCTTCTAGTGATTTTCTGTGAAAAAAAAAATGTGAAGGGAAAAGATATCACCTAAGGGGTCAAAGGATGTTCCCCAATGGTATCTGCTGCAGCTTTTGCAAGAGGCATATATACCCCTCGGGTCCCAGCAAGTTTTCACCAAGCTGGTAGGACCCAGTGATCCATTTCGCCCCTTTGTATACCTTGTTTATTCGTGTAGCCTGCCCTCCAGATAATCAATATGCACTTGCTGAGCATTTTTTCCATTGGGTTATTATGGAATCAAACTAATCAAGAGTTATAGACTTTGACAGATTCTTCTTATTTGCTTTCATGTTACTATAGACAACTATGCCTAGGGTCTTGAAGTTCTATCACTCCATATGAAGTCACTTACATGTATGCTTACTTGGCATATGTAACTCTTTAGGTATTTACAACACCACTGGTCACTATATAATAAAAGTGTGAAAATTAATCATAAGAAGAAGTTTATATTAGTTCAAGTTTGCTCTGTGTGGATGTATTGTTCTGTTCCAGTGATGTTCTGTGATTAAATCTGAAGGGAAAATATATCACCTATGGGGTCAAAGCCTGTGCCCAATGGTATCTGCTGCAGCTTTTGCAAGAGACATATATATACCCCTCGGGTCCCAGCAAGTTTTCACCAAGGTGGTAGGACCCAGCGATCCATTTCGGCCCTTTGCATACCTTGTTTATTTGTGTAGCCTGCCTTCCAGATAATCAATATGCACTTGCTTAGCATTTTTCCATTGGGTTATTATGGAATCAAACTAATCAAGAGTTCTAGACTTTGACAGACTCTTCTTATTTGCTTTCATGTTACTATAGACAACTATGCCTAGGGTCTTGAAGTTCTATCACACCACATGTAGTCACTTACATGTATGCTTACTTGGCATACGTAACTCTTTAGGTATTTACAACACCACTGGTCACTATATGATAAAAGTGTGAAAATTAATCGTAAGAAATAGTTTATATTAGTTCAAGTTTGCTCTGTGTGGATTTATTGTTTTGTTTCAGTGATGTTCTGTGACTAAATCTGAAGAGAAAAGATATCACCTACGGGGTCAAAGCCTGCTCCCCAATGGTATCTGCTGACACTTTTGCAAGAGGCATATATACCCCTCGGGTCCCAGCAAGTTTTCACCAAGGTGGTAGGACCCAGCGATCCATTTCTCCCCTTTACATACCTTGTTTATTCGTGTAGCCTTCCCTCCAGATAATCAATATGCACTTGCTTAGCATTTCTTCCATTGGGTTATTATGAAATCAAACTAATCAAGAGTTCTAGAATTTGACAGGTTCTTCTAATTTGCTTTCATGTTACTATGGACCAGGGTTATTATAGTTTTGCATTTTTCGTTAGTTTTTATTTTTATTTCGTTTTGACTTTTTGTTTTCAAATTCAGTTTAGTTTTAATTCGTTTTTAAAGTGGGTTTGCTAGTTTACTTTAGTTTTTATTTTATGAAAATGCTTAGTTTTAGTTTAGTTTTTATTAGTTTTAGTGTTAGTTTTAGTCTTTTTTTGTAATCTGGGTTATTTGTAGGGGCAAGATTAAAAAAAGTCAGAAAAAGTATTGTGTAATAATAAAAACATAATACAATTTTAGAAAAAAATTCACACCCTATTGAAATTCCTTTACCTCTTACAAAATCCACACTCTGTACCAAAAATCTACACATCTTCTATACAGAATTCACACCCTATACAAATACCACAGCTGTACAATTTTCACACCCTATACTAAATTTACCCTATGGGGAGAGTGGGGTGATTTGTGCCAGTTCCACCCCTTGTTTCTGGAAAACCATAGAAGAAATTGGTCATGTGACCACATAATTTTGAAAAGCAATCACTTTTACTCATCCTCCACAGAAGAGAGACACATGGCATGAGAGTTAAGCACATTTTAGTGCAAAAAACTGTTTTTTCCCTTTCAAAGTAAAATTTCTATGATTAAGGTGTTTTGATTGTAGTTTCTGAACAATTATAGACAAGTTTGAAAACATTCCACACATGTTTTAGTGCTTTAGTACACTGTTAACCCTTGCTGTAAAATTCTGACAATATTATACCGTTTTCCATTAAAACAGTAATATACCGTAGAAAATAAAAGTAGCCTACAGGAATATACTGTGAATTAACAGTGCTCAAAGTCGACACTCAGAGGCTGTTTTCACAATCACACCCTATACCCTCATTCACTATTCACTACATTAGTTCACCAATATAGTCCACTTGAATGAAAAGAAGTGAGTGAATTGAGAGACTGATGAACACCTGATAAGCAGAATCACTGAAGGACAGAGAAACAAGAACAGAAAAAAGAGGAACACAAAAACTACAACTGACTTCCAGCCACACTGAGTCTGAAACCAGTTTACAAACCAGTTTACGATTATTTCTTTCATACATGTACAAAAGTTCTTGTTGAGAATTAGCAGAGATTTAGTTATTAATAAAATTTGTTGTCACCATGATGGAGATCAGTACTTGCTTTAGTTGGTCACTTGTCCCTTGACTACTTACCATTCATCTCTCTCTGGCTGCTGTAACTGTGAGTTTATAAAACACGTTTGTTATGGCAAGAAAAAGTCAAGAAGAAGATGATTAGGTGTTTTTATTTTTGTGTGATGATGTTACTATCATCTTGGGCATGTCTGATTTTCAGTTTTTTCCTGTATATAGTCATTGGAATTGTAGTTATCTCATATTAAGCATATATCTGTGAATCTACAAAAGGAAATCAATATTTCTGTAATCAGGTCTTCTGAAAAATATTGTAATCATATAGTGCATTCAATTTTATTTTACTCCTGTTTTGCTCAGACACACACAGATATCAACAATCAGCACATGAATCTCAACAATGGTGAAAAGTTTCATGTAGCAATGCATGCTGGGTTCCAGGATAATATAAAACTCCCAGCATGCACTGCTGCATGAATAATAATAATAATAAAAAAGAAATATTGCCACCATTGTTGAGATTCATGTGCTAAATTGTGATATCTCTGTGTTTCTAAAACACAGTGTAGCTCTGTTTCTCTATCATGTGTTAAAAAAAAAGAGTCATTGTATCTTATTGCTGCGTTTTCACAGTGGTGGTAATGTAACACTTTTGATTGAGGATTAAACTCTGAATAAGTGAGAATGAATTCCTTAGTGAATGAACAGGCAATATGATGATTTTGTCATCATAATCATTATAACTGCAGTCATTCATAAACTGTGTGTGTGCACAAGTGTGACTTGCAAGAACACAGCTCAAGTAGCAAAAGAAAAACTAACAGTTTAGCATCAGCATCCCAACTAAAGCAAGCACTGATCTCTATAACGGTAACTTCAAACCAAACATTTTCAATTAAACATCTCAATAACAACTTCTGTATGACAGAAATAAAGTCATACTGGTTAATAATAAGTGTAATAATGTGTAATGGCTGGAAGTCAGTCGTAGTTATTGTGTTTCTCTATTTTCTGTTCTTGTGTTTCTCTTTTCTTCAGTGATTCTGCTTACAATCACTTACATATTCCCTAATTATCTCACTGCATCGCTACTTTTTACTCGTAGTGTGGATTTCCCTGAGGGGTTGAAAGGGTTAACTGTGTAAGATAAAAAAGACACACCCACAAAATGTATTTTAACAGTAATAAACCGTAAGTTATAAAACAGGTTTATACTGGCAACACTGTTGCCAGTATTTTACTGTAAAATGTATTTTTTGGGTCACCATTGTGCAGAAGAGTAGAGCCTGTGCTTCAGTCCAGGAGAAGATCTACAAACATTGATGATTTGCTGCATGTTGCTTTATTTAACAGGCGGTGACTGTGTAGTTGCTGATCCAGTGGAAATCTTTTTATGTACAATAGTTTTTTTAGTGGTCTCAAATGAAAGAAGTTCACAGTAATACTTTGCTCACATTATTAATGCATTATAAATTTTAGTTAATACATTTAAATGATAGTTGGTCAATTTAAGGCAGTTGGTTTCTGCAAGTGTAATTAGTTAACTATAATTTAGTGCATTTTTACAGAAACAAACTAGATTACAGTAAAGAACTGTACAATTAACAGTATTTTACTGGCAACAGTGTTGCCGGTATTTTACTGTAAAAAACCCGGTAAGGTCTAACAGTGTAGGCTACACAATAAGTCTATACAGTTAGCATGATGTTAGCTCTTAACTGCTGGATCATGCTAATTATTCAAACTTGTGGGTCTGGGGTGATTTGTGCCAAAGGGCGTGGGTTAAGTTGTGCCAGATCCAGACCACCTAGACCTACATACTCACAGGGGATAATCTTGAGGAGTGAGGAGATGGGCATGCCTCATCATTGTTTGACTTAGGCCTGCCTGTTATTTGTTTAATTTAGCTAACACTGATTTCAGTTTTGAGTTTGCACTATGTTATTAAAGAGAAGTTTTATTCCGTTTTAAAGTGGCCTATGTCACAATAGGAAATTAGCCTAGTCACTTTATTCTTATATTTTACATAATTGACAGACAGCGCTATGTCAACAGGCATCTATTGCCAAAGCCTTTTTGCCTGAAATGAGTCACAAATATCATATATTGTGTTGCTATGGTGCTCTAAATGGTTGCTAGGGCGTAGCTTGATAGCTTCACAATGATCCTGAGAGACTGATTGGTTGTCTGGGTAAAATGAGCCCGCCCCCTTGTCTCTGTGACACTGTGATCCAGAGTTATGTTCAATACAAAATCCATATGCAATTGACCATAGTAGGAAAAACGCATGCTATGGTATTCCAGGGTGACAATATCTAAATAAACCTTAAATGAGTAATTTTGTATTGAATTTGTCTTGCTTTCATATAGCATTACGGTTCATAACATTAAAATGTTCTGTTTTACTTCAGAAATCACTGGCACAATTTACCCCAATGTATTCCCCTAAAAAGGCACAACTTCCCCCGCACCAGGGGCAAGTTGTGCCATGAGACCACTTTTTTTCCAAGAGCTATATTCCTGAAACAATTTATTTCAGATCCAAAGTAATTGTTCTCAGGGATGCACCACATCCTGAAATGTACATCCTTAAGTTGAAGGCATTACTGCCATGGCCTCACTTTAAAGTCACTTTGAGTAAAAACTGGCACAACTCACCCCACTTTCCCTACAGTCAATAGCCTACTCATCTGGATTGATAACATTATTTAATATTTGAATCAAAGCTTATATAGTGTTTTGACATCAACAACCACAACCAAAAAGTGCATTTTACCTCAAACTTGCGACTAGTTAACTTTCTAAAAAAGGCGCAATCGCTTCTCGGGTCAACATTAACACACTGACAAAATTATATTCAGAATTTAAAATATGTTGATACCACTTTTTAATGTGTGATTGTAAGGTGTTCACGAGATAGAGATACTAACCTTTAGCGAACTTGCTTTCAACGTCGAACGAACACTCGTTCTCATGGAGACGCGGTGTGCACGGAGGGAGGGGCTGTGTGTGTGTGTGTGTGTGTGCGCGCGCGCGCGCATGTGAGAGACGCATGAGTGACAGAGAGACGGAGAGAGAGCAGGGAAAGGAAATGCAGCTGAACGAATACGCTGCGTGTTTTAAATAGCGTTAAAAAAATGGAAGACCTTGACAAAGACGAAAACTAAGGACATTTACTCTATAATTTTATTTTATTTTAGTTAGTTTTGCCAAACACACATTACAGTTTTAGTTAGTTATCGTTTTTTTGTAATGCCTCGTTTTTATTTTTATTTCAGTTAACGACAATGTTTTTTCCCACCTAGTTTTCGTTTTTTCGTTAGTTTTCGTTAATGATTATAACCTTGCTATTGACAACTATGCCTAGGGTCTTGAAGTTCTATCACACCACATGTAGTCACTTACATGTATGCTTACTTGGCATATGTAACTCTTTAGGTATTTACAACACCACTGGTCACTATATGATAAAAGTGTGAAAATTAATCGTAAGAAGAAGTTTATATTAGTTCAAGTTTGCTCTGTTTGGATGTATTGTTCTGTTCCAGTGATGTTCTTTGACTAAATCTGAAGGGAAAAGATATCACCTATGGGGTCAAAGCCTGTTCCCCAATGGTATCTGCTGAAGCTTTTGCAAGAGGCATATATACCCCTCGGGTCCCAGCAAGTTTTCACCAAGGTGGTAGGACCCAGCGATCCATTTCGGCCCTTTGCATACATTTATTCGTGTAGCCTGCCCTCCAGATAATCAATATGCACTTGCTGAGCATTTTTTCCATTGGGCTATTATGGAATCAAACTAATCAAGAGTTATAGACTTTGACAGATTCTTCTTATTTCCTTTCATGTTACTATAGACAACTATGCCTAGGGTCTTGAAGTTCTATCACACCATATGAAGTCACTTACATGTATGCTTACTTGGCATATGTAACTCTTTAGGTATTTACAACACCACTGGTCACTATATGATAAAAGTGTGAATATTAATCATAAGAAGAAGTTTATATTAGTTCAAGTTTGCTCTGTGTGGATGTATTGTTCTGTTCCAGTGATGTTCTTTGACTAAATCTGAAGAGAAAATATCACCTACGGGGTCAAAGCCTGTTCTCCATTGGTATCTGCAGAAGCTTTTGCAAGAGGCATATATACCCCTCGGGTCCCAGCAAGTTTTCACCAAGTTGGTAGGACCCAGCGATCCATTTCTCCCCTTTACATACCTTGTTTATTCGTGTAGCCTGCCTTCCAGATAATCAATATGCACTTGCTTAGCATTTTTTCCATTGGGTTATTATGGAATCAAACTAATCAAGAGTTCTAGACTTTGACAGGTTCTTCTAATTTGCTTTCATGTTACTATAGACAACTATGTCTAGGGTCTTGAAGTTCTATCACAACACATGTAGTCACTTACATGCATGCTTACTTGGCATATGTAACTCTTTAGGTATTTACAACACCACTGGTCACTATATGATAAAAGTGTGAAAATTAATCGTAAGAAATTTAAATTAGTTCCGTTTTTAGTGATGTTCTTTGACTAAATCTGAAGGGAAAAGATATCATTTACGGGGTCAAAGCCTGTTCCCCAATAGTATCTGCTGAAGCTTTTGCAAGAGGCATATATACCCCTCGGGTCCCAGCAAGTTTTCACCAAGATGGTAGGACCCAGCGATCCATTTCGCCCCTTTGCATACCTTGTTTATTCGTGTAGCCTGCCCTCCAGATAATCAGTATGCACTTGCTTAGAATGTCTTCAATTGGGTTATCATGGAATCAAATGAATCAAGAGTTCTAGACTTTGACAGGTTCTTCTTATTTGCTTTCATGTTACTATAGACAACTATGTCTAGGGTCTTGAAGTTCTATCACAACACATGTAGTCACTTACATGTATGGTTACTTGGCATATGTAACTCTTTAGATATTTACAACACCACTGGTCACTATATGAAAAAAAGTGTGAAAATTAATCACAAGAAGAAGTTTATATTAGTTCAAGTTTGCTCTGTGTGGATGTATTGTTCTGTTCCAGTGATGTTCTGTGATTAAATCTGAAGGGAAAAGAAATCACCTATGGGGTCAAAGCCTGTGCCCAATGGTATCTGCTGCAGCTTTTGCAAGAGGCATATATACCCCTCGGGTCCCAGCAAGTTTTCACCAAGCTGGTAGGACCCAGCGATCCATTTCGGCCCTTTACATACCTTGTTTATTCGTGTAGCCGGCCTTCCAGATAATCAATATGCACTTGCTTAGCATTTTCTTCCATTGGGTTATTATGGAATCAAACTAATCAAGAGTTCTAGACTTTGACAGGTTCTTCTTATTTGCTTTCATGTTACTATAGACAACTATGCCTAGGGTCTTGAAGTTCTATCACACCACATGTAGTCACTTACATATATGCTTACTTGACATATGTAACTCTTTAGGTATTTACAACACCACTGGTCACTATATGATAAAAGTGTGAAAATTAATGGCAAGAAGAAGTTTATATTAGTTCAAGTTTGCTCTGTGTGGATGTATTGTTCTGTTCCAGTGATGTTCTTTGACTAAATCTGAAGGGAAAATATATCATCTACGGGGTCAAAGCCTGTTCCCCAATGGTATCTGCTGAAGCTTTTGCAAGAGGCATATATACCCCTCTGGTCCCAGCAAGTTTTCACCAAGATGGTAGGACCCAGCGATCCATTTCGCCCCTTTGCATACCTTGTTTATTCGTGTAGCCTGCCCTCCAGATAAACAATATGCACTTGCTTAGCATTTCTTCAATTGGGTTATTATGGAATCAAATGAATCAAGAGTTCTAGACTTTGACAGGTTCTTCTTATTTGCTTTCATGTTACTATAGACAACTATGTCTAGGGTCTTGAAGTTCTATCACAACACATGTAGTCACTTACATGTATGCTTACTTGACATATGTCAAGTAAGCATACATGCGTCACCCAGGTCAGATAAATCCCATCACATAGAGCGTCTTTCACCTAGCTATCATCATATAGAGACTGTGTCTGTTCCCCGAATCTGGAAATCCAAAAAACGTTTTAACCCATCTAAGGTTAAAAATTTAATTGATGTTCAACAAATAAAAAACAGCTATAATACAGATGAGCAAATGCTAAAGCTTGGGTTGCTGAATATTCGATCGCTTACTTCAAAAGCACTCATTGTTAATGATATGATTTCAGATAATAACCTAGATGTGCTGTGTTTGACAGAAACCTGGCTAAAACCAAACAATTACATTACTTTAAATGAGTCCATCCCGCAAGATTACTGTTATAAACATGAGCCTCGTCTTATACGCAAAGGGGGTGGTGTTGCTGTAATTTATAGTAATAGTTTCAAAACCACTAAGAAATCAAGTTTTAAATATAATTCTTTTGAAGCATTGGTGCTTAATGTAAATGTGAGGGACCAAGAGGCAAGAACAAGGAACACAAGCTTTGCAAAAGAAAATGGGTCTTTATTTGAACCCAAGAAAAAAAATAACTTTACAAACTCATAAACTTCTTACAACAAAAATAAACAAACAGAAAATGAGATCAAACAATTAGACAAAAAAACAAAACAAACAAACAACTAAAACTACTGACCTGCTCAATTGAACAAAGCAACAGCTTATAAAGGAAAGGATGGGCCCATTACAAATTAAGAGGGGAAACAATTCAACTTTACATTCAACATATAACTATAAGTAAATCAAAGTCAAATCAAACAAAGGTATACAATAAATAAAGATAAGGAAAGCAAAATGTAATCAAATATCATAAATATACAACCAAATAAATCAATTGACAGACATTAACGTTTCTTCCTTCCCCGGGCAATTCCAGCAAATGGTATGTTCGGGCGGAACCAATAACGTTTAAATTCTCTGTTCCTGCCCGGACTCTAATCCTTGTTACGCCAGGATGCGGCTGCAGCGGACCATGTCTGAAGTTCCTCACAAACGGTAAACTTAAACTCAAAATAGAAACAAATAT
The DNA here is from genome assembly GCF_964197995.2 of Scardinius erythrophthalmus. Classification (NCBI taxonomy): domain Eukaryota; kingdom Metazoa; phylum Chordata; class Actinopteri; order Cypriniformes; family Leuciscidae; genus Scardinius; species Scardinius erythrophthalmus. The sequence continues at coordinate 36,492,260 of NC_138234.1, forward strand.
AAGTAACATATACAACGTAACTAATTTGTGTGCACTTCAAATCAGTAACAATGTATATAAAATGTGCTATAAATGTAAACATGTGAAAACCTAACAATAAAGAAATAATTAATATGGTTTGTTTTGTGTGATTATTATGATCCATCATTATACTGAAACAAATTAATATAAATAACAAAATAAGTTTAAATAAAAATTCTTAAAATGTAAATCCTTTATGTAAATGTATGCTTGTTGGCGTGTGTGTATGTGCGTGCATGTACATCCACATTACCGCTCTTGTGCGGCCACCACTCGGGCCGTCACAGTAAAATATAGTGTAAACGATAAATCACGTTTGAGATTTGTGCTGGCTACTGTATACAGGCCACCAGGGCACCATACAGACTTTATCAAAGAATTTGCGGTATTTCTATCAGAATTAATATTGACTGCAGATAAAGTACTAATTGTGGGTGATTTTAATATACACATCGATAATGAAAAAGATGCATTGGGATTGGCATTTAAAGACATTGTAAATTCAATTGGAGTTAGACAACACGTGTCAGGACCTACTCATCGTCGTAATCATACTCTAGATCTAATATTATCACACGGAATAGATGTGGATGCCGTTGAAATTCTGCAGCAGAGCGATGATATCTCAGATCATTACCTAGTCTCGTGTAATTTGCATTTAGCCAAGGTTGCAAAGCCGACTCCGTGTTACAAATATGTGAGACCTATCACTTCTGCCACTAAAGATTGCTTTATTAATAATCTTCCTGATCAGTTTCATCATCTCAGCATCCCAGATAGCTTAGAAGAACTCGATATTACAACAGAAACGTTTAACTCTCTCTTTTCCAGCACTTTAGACACAGTTGCTCCTTTGCGCTTAAAGAAGTTTTAAGAGAGCAGCCAGAAAAATGGAGCGCAACTGGAAGAAAACAAAACTAGAGGTATTTCGCATTTCATGGAAGGAGAGCTCAATTACTTACAGAGATGCTTTAAAAGCTGCTAGATCTACTTATTTTTCAACCCTATTAGTAGAAAATAAACATAATCCTAGGTATTTATTTGAAACAGTGGCTAAACTAACAAAAAATAAAGCTTCAAGCCCAGAAGTTTCCAAGCAACACAGCAGTAATTATTTTATGAACTTCTTCACTTATAAGATTGATAATATCAGGGACAAAATTATAACTATGCAACCGTCTACTACAGTATCGCATCAGGCAGTGCATTGTAGTCTCCCGGAGGAAAAATTTGATTCATTATTTGCTATAGGAGAGGAAGAATTTACTAAACTCGAATTTACTCGTTAAATCATCTAAATCTACAACATGTATGTTAGACCCTATACCAACTAAGCTACTGAAAGAGATGCTTCCAGAGGTCATAGATCCTCTTCTTAATATCATTAATTCATCTTTGTCTCTAGGATACGTACCAAAAAACTTTAAGCTGGCTATGATTAAACCGCTTGTTAAAAAAACGCAACTTGATCCTACAGAATTAGTCAATTACAGGCCGATCTCGAATCTACCTTTTCTGTCAAAGATATTAGAAAAGGCAGTATCCTCACAACTGTGTTCCTTTCTTGAGAGAAATGATATCTGCGAGGATTTCCAGTCCGGATTTAGATCGTACCATAGCACTGAGACAGCTCTCGTTAGAGTCACAAATGATTTGCTCTTATCATCCGATCGCGGTTGTATCTCGCTATTAGTGTTACTCGATCTTAGTGCTGCATTTGACACCATTGACCACAACGTTCTTTTAAATAGATTAGAACATTATGTTGGCATTACGGGAAATGCACTAGCATGGTTTAAATCATACTTATCTGACCGTTATCAGTTTGTAGCAGTAAATGATGAGATGTCTCATCGATCACAAGTTCAGTATGGCGTACCACAAGGCTCAGTACTAGGACTGCTGCTGTTCACTCTATACATGCTACCATTAGGAGATATCATTAGGAAACATGGAATTAGCTTTCACTGTTATGTCGACGATACTCAGCTCTATATTTCTTCAAAACCTAACGAAACTTATCAATTCACTAAATTAACGGAATGCATAGCGGATATAAAAAATTGGATGACTCGTAATTTCCTACTTCTAAATTCTGAAAAAACAGAGTTTCTAATTATTGGACAAAAAACTTCCTCACGTAATAACCTAGAATACTGTCTAACACTCGATGGCTGCTCTGTTAAGTCTTCGTCGTCGGTTAGGAACCTGGGTGTGCTCTTTGATACCAATCTTTCATTTGAAAGTCACGTGTCTAGTATCTGTAAAACTGCATTTTTCCATCTTAAAAAATATATCTAAATTACGCCATATGCTCTCATTGACAAATGCGGAACAATTAGTTCATGCGTTCATGACCTCAAGGCTAGATTATTGTAATGCTCTACTGGGTGGTTGCCCTGCACGCTTAATAAACAAACTACAGCTGGTCCAAAACGCAGCAGCTCGAGTTCTTACCAGAACCAGGAAGTATGACCATATTAGCCAAGTTCTGTCAAAACTGCATTGGCTCCCTATTAAACATCGCATAAATTTTAAAATATTGCTGATTACTTACAAAGCACTAAATGGTTTAGCTCCGCAGTACTTGAGCGAGCTCTTAACGCATTATAGTCCGTCACGTCTATTGCGATCTCAAAATTCCGGCCAGTTACTAATACCTAGAATATCAAAATCGACTGCTTGCGGTAGATCCTTTTCCTATTTAGCACCAAAACTCTGGAACAGTCTTCCTAACATTGTCCGGGAAGCAGACACACTCTGTCAGTTCAAAGCCAGATTGAAGACACATCTCTTTGACCTAGCATTCACATAATACATTATAGACTTCTATAATTTAATGTTAGGCTGCATAGATTAGGTCAGCCGGAACCGGGAACACTTCCCATAAATCCTGATGTACTCGTTACATCATGAGAAGAATGGCATCTACGCTAATTTTAGTGTCTGTGTTTATCCCGAGGTTTTCCTGCAGCCTGCCGGATCCAGGCCGTATCCAGATCTGACGAAGGACCTTCGCCTGGACCGATGACAACGCAGTGCTGAAGTGCCAACTAGTCTCTCCCTATGAAGGATCCCACTACCACTATACAGATAAGGCGTTGTCGGGAAAATTTCGTTTCACGTTCCTACCCCAAAGCAACAAAATAAAATTCTTTATCAAAATTTATAAGGAAACACCAGTACTTGTTTAGGCTTGGCTTGTAGGGAATTCCAAACCTGCGTATTTTCAAATGCACATAACTATAGAACCCATTCTAAATGCGCATGTGAACGCCATCAGCGTTTCTCACAGGTTCGCATTTAAAGTCTGTGTAGAGAGAATGGTGTCGTCTTAGCGGCCCCTAATTTAATAACAAATTATTGTTGCGACGGAAGCAAATCAATCAAAACTAACTTTAGATGGAAAATAACTTAACTCTGCTATAAAGCCAAAACAATATCTGTTACCTTAAATTATACGCTTATCTCTGTGAAGCTGTTTTGAAACAATCTACGTTGTTAAAAGCGCTATATAAATGAAGATGACTTGACTTGACTTGACATATGTAACTCTTTAGGTATTTACAACACCACTGGTCACTATATGATAAAAGTGTGAAAATTAATCGTAAGAAGAAGTTTATATTAGTTCAAGTTTGCTCTGTGTGGATGTATTGTTCTGTTCCAGTGATGTTCTTTGACTAAATCTGAAGGGAAAAGATACGGGGTCAAAGCCTGTTCCCCAATGGTATCTGCAGAAGCTTTTGCAAGAGGCATATATACCCCTCGGGTCCCAGCAAGTTTTCACCAAGATGGTAGGACCCAGCGATCTATTTTGCCCCTTTGCATACCTTGTTTATTCGTATAGCCCTCCAGATAATCAATATGCACTTGCTTAGCATTTCTTCAATTGAGTTATTATGGAATCAAATGAATCAAGAGTTCTAGACTTTGACAGGTTCTTCTTATTTGCTTTCATGTTACTATAGACAACTATGTCTAAGGTCTTGAAGTTCTATCACAACACATGTAGTCACTTACATGTATGCTTACTTGGCATATGTAACTCTTTAGGTATTTACAACACCACTGGTCACTATATGATAAAAGTGTGAAAATTAATCATAAGAAGAAGTTTATATTAGTTAAAGTTTGCTCTGTGTGGATGTATTGTTCTGTTCCAGTGATGTTCTGTGATTAAATCTGAAGGGAAAAGATATCACTCATGGGGTCAAAGTCTGTGCCCAATGGTATCTGCTCCAGCTTTTGCAAGAAGCATCTTGGGTCTGCCTCTAGAGGCATCTACCCCTCGGGTCCCAGCAAGTTTTCACCAAGGTGGTAGGACCTAGCGATCCATTTCGGCCCTTTGCATACCTTATTTATTCATGAAGCCTGCCTTCCAGATAATCAATATGCACTTGCTTAGCATTTCTTCCATTGGGTTATTATGAAATCAAACTAATCAAGAGTTCTAGACTTTGACAGGTTCTTCTTATTTCATTTTACTATAGACAACTATGCCTAGGGTCTTGAAGTTCTATCACACCACATGTAGTCACTTACATGTATGCTTACTTGGCATATGTAACTCTTTAGGTATTTACAACACCACTGGTCACTACATGATAAAAGTGTGAAAATTAATCTTAAGAAGAAGTTTATATTAGTTAAAGTTTGCTCTGTGTGGATGTATTGTTCTGTTCCAGTGATGTTCTGTGATTAAATTTGAAGGGAAAAGATATCACCTATGGGGTCAAAGCCTGTGCCCAATGGTATCTGCTGCAGCTTTTGCAAGAGGCATATATACCCCGCGGGTCCCAGCAAGTTTTCACCAAGGTGGTAGGACCCAGCAATCCATTTCGGCCCTTTGCATACCTTGTTTATTTGTGTAGCCTGCCTTCCAGATAATCAATATGCACTTGCTTAGCATTTTTCCATTGGGTTATTATGGAATCAAACTAATCAAGAGTTCTAGACTTTGACAGATTCTTCTTATTTGCTTTCATGTTACTATAGACAACTATGCCTAGGGTCTTGAAGTTCTATCACACCACATGTAGTCACTTACATGTATGCTTACTTGGCATACGTAACTCTTTAGGTATTTACAACACCACTAGTCCCTATATGATAAAAGTGTGAAAATTAATCGTAAGAAATAGTTTATATTAGTTCAAGTTTGCTCTGTGTGGATTTATTGTTCTGTTTCAGTGATGTTCTGTGACTAAATCTGAAGAGAAAAGATATCACCTATGGGGTCAAAGCCTGCTCCCCAATGGTATCTGCTGACACTTTTGCAAGAGGCATATATACCCCTCGGGTCCCAGCAAGTTTTCACCAAGGTGGTAGGACCCAGCGATCCATTTCTCCCCTTTACATACCTTGTTTATTCGTGTAGCCTTCCCTCCAGATAATCAATATGCACTTGCTTAGCATTTCTTCCATTGGGTTATTATGAAATCAAACTAATCAAGAGTTCTAGAATTTGACAGGTTCTTCTAATTTGCTTTCATGTTACTATGGACAACTATGCCTAGGGTCTTGAAGTTCTATCACACCACATGTAGTCACTTACATGTATGCTTACTTGGCATATGTAACTCTTTAGGTATTTACAACACCACTGGTCACTATATGATAAAAGTGTGAAAATTAATCGTAAGAAGAAGTTTATATTAGTTCAAGTTTGCTCTGTGTGGATGTATTGTTCTGTTCCAGTGATGTTCTTTGACTAAATCTGAAGGGAAAAGTTATCACCTATGGGGTCAAAGCCTGTTCCCCAATGGTATCTGCTGAAGCTTTTGCAAGAGGCATATATACCCCTCGGGTCCCAGCAAGTTTTCACCAAGGTGGTAGGACCCAGCGATCCATTTCGGCCCTTTGCATACATTTATTCGTGTAGCCTGCCCTCCAGATAATCAATATGCACTTGCTGAGCATTTTTTCCATTGGGCTATTATGGAATCAAACTAATCAAGAGTTATAGACTTTGACAGATTCTTCTTATTTGCTTTCATGTTACTATAGACAACTATGCCTAGGGTCTTGAAGTTCTATCACACCATATGAAGTCATTTACATGTATGCTTACTTGGCATATGTAACTCTTTAGGTATTTACAACACCACTGGTCACTATATGATAAAAGTGTGAATATTAATCATAAGAAGAAGTTTATATTAGTTAAAGTTTGCTCTGTGTGGATGTATTGTTCTGTTCCAGTGATGTTCTTTGACTAAATCTGAAGGGAAAAGATATCACCTACGGGGTCAAAGCCTGTTCTCCATTGGTATCTGCAGAAGCTTTTGCAAGAGGCATATATACCCCTCGGGTCCCAGCAAGTTTTCACCAAGTTGGTAGGACCCAGCGATCCATTTCTCCCCTTTACATACCTTGTTTATTCGTGTAGCCTGCCTTCCAGATAATCAATATGCACTTGCTTAGCATTTTTTCCATTGGGTTATTATGGAATCAAACTAATCAAGAGTTCTAGACTTTGACAGGTTCTTCTTATTTGCTTTCATGTTACTATAGACAACTATGTCTAGGGTATTGAAGTTCTATCACAACACATGTAGTCACTTACATGCATGCTTACTTGGCATATGTAACTCTTTATGTATTTACAACACCACTGGTCACTATATGATAAAAGTGTGAAAATTAATCGTAAGAAATTTATTTTAGTTCAAGTTTGCTCTGTGTGGATTTATTGTTCTGTTTCAGTGATGTTCTTTGACTAAATCTGAAGGGAAAAGATATCACTTACGGGGTCAAAGCCTGTTCCCCAATGGTATCTGCTGAAGCTTTTGCAAGAGGCATATATACCCCTCGGGTCCCAGCAAGTTTTCACCAAGATGGTAGGACCCAGCGATCCATTTCGCCCCTTTGCATACCTTGTTTATTCGTGTAGCCTGCCCTCCAGATAATCAGTATGCACTTGCTTAGAATTTCTTCCATTGGGTTATTATGGAATCAAATGAATCAAGAGTTCTAGACTTTGACAGGTTCTTCTTATTTGCTTTCATGTTACTATAGACAACTATGTCTAGGGTCTTGAAGTTCTATCACAACACATGTAGTCACTTACATGTATGCTTACTTGGCATATGTAACTCTTTAGGTATTTACAACACCACTGGTCACTATATGAAAAAAAGTGTGAAAATTAATCACAAGAAGAAGTTAATATTAGTTCAAGTTTGCTCTGTGTGGATGTATTGTTCTGTTCCAGTGATGTTCTGTGATTAAATCTGAAGGGAAAAGAAATCACCTATGGGGTCAAAGCCTGTGCCCAATGGTATCTGCTGCAGCTTTTGCAAGAGGCATATATACCCCTCGGGTCTCAGCAAGTTTTCACCAAGCTGGTAGGACCCAGCGATCCTTTTCGGCCCTTTACATACCTTGTTTATTCGTGTAGCCGGCCTTCCAGATAATCAATATGCACTTGCTTAGCATTTTCTTCCATTGGGTTATTATGGAATCAAACTAATCAAGAGTTCTAGACTTTGACAGGTTCTTCTTATTTGCTTTCATGTTACTATAGACAACTATGCCTAGGGTCTTGAAGTTCTATCACACCACATGTAGTCACTTACATGTATGCTTACTTGGCATATGTAACTCTTTAGGTATTTACAACACCACTGGTCACTATATGATAAAAGTGTGAAAATTAATCGTAAGAAATTTATATTAGTTCAAGTTTGCTCTCTGTGGATGTATTGTTCTGTTTCAGTGATGTTCTTTGACTAAATCTGAAGGGAAAATATATCACCTACGGGGTCAAAGCCTGTTCCCCAATGGTATCTGTTGACACTTTTGCAAGAGGCATATATACCCCTCGGGTCCCAGCAAGTTTTCACCAAGGTGGTAGTACCCAGCGATTTAGGCCCTTTTCATACCTTGTTTATTCGTGTAGCCTGCCTTCAAGATAATCAATATGCACTTGCTTAGTATTTTTTCCATTGGGTTATTATGGAATCAATCTAATCAAGAGTTCTAGACTTTGACAGGTTTTTCTTATTTGCTTTCATGTTACTATAGACAACTATGCCTATGGTCTTGAAGTTCTATCACACCACATGTAGTCACTTACATGTATGCTTACTTGGCATAGGTAACTCTTTAGGTATTTACAACACCACTGGTCACTATATGATAAAAGTGTGAAAATTAATCATAAGAAATTTATTTTAGTTCAAGTTTGCTCTGTGTGGATTTATTGTTCTGTTCCAGTGATGTTCTGTGACTAAATCTGAAGGGAAAATATATCACTTATGGGGTCAAAGCCTGCTCCCCAATGGTATCTGCTGAAACTTTTGCAAGAGGCATATAAACCCCTCGGGTCCCAGCAAGTTTTCACCAAGGTGGTAGGACCCAGCGATCCATTTCGGCCCTTTGCATACTTTGGTTATTCGTGTAGCCTGCCCTCCAGATAATCAGTATGCACTTGCTTAGAATTTCTTCAATTGGGTTATTATGGAATCAAATGAATCAAGAGTTCTAGACTTTGACAGGTTCTTCTTATTTGCTTTCATGTTACTATAGACAACTATGCCTAGGGTCTTGAAGTTCTATCACACCACATGTAGTCACTTACATGTATGCTTACTTGGCATATGTAACTCTTTAGGTATTTACAACACCACTGGTCACTAAATGTTAAAAGTGTGAAAAATAATCGTAAGAAGAAGTTTATATTAGTTCAAGTTTGCTCTGTGTGAATGTTTTGTTCTCTTCTAGTGATTTTCTGTGAAAAAAAAAATGTGAAGGGAAAAGATATCACCTAAGGGGTCAAAGGATGTTCCCCAATGGTATCTGCTGCAGCTTTTGCAAGAGGCATATATACCCCTCGGGTCCCAGCAAGTTTTCACCAAGCTGGTAGGACCCAGTGATCCATTTCGCCCCTTTGTATACCTTGTTTATTCGTGTAGCCTGCCCTCCAGATAATCAATATGCACTTGCTGAGCATTTTTTCCATTGGGTTATTATGGAATCAAACTAATCAAGAGTTATAGACTTTGACAGATTCTTCTTATTTGCTTTCATGTTACTATAGACAACTATGCCTAGGGTCTTGAAGTTCTATCACTCCATATGAAGTCACTTACATGTATGCTTACTTGGCATATGTAACTCTTTAGGTATTTACAACACCACTGGTCACTATATAATAAAAGTGTGAAAATTAATCATAAGAAGAAGTTTATATTAGTTCAAGTTTGCTCTGTGTGGATGTATTGTTCTGTTCCAGTGATGTTCTGTGATTAAATCTGAAGGGAAAATATATCACCTATGGGGTCAAAGCCTGTGCCCAATGGTATCTGCTGCAGCTTTTGCAAGAGACATATATATACCCCTCGGGTCCCAGCAAGTTTTCACCAAGGTGGTAGGACCCAGCGATCCATTTCGGCCCTTTGCATACCTTGTTTATTTGTGTAGCCTGCCTTCCAGATAATCAATATGCACTTGCTTAGCATTTTTCCATTGGGTTATTATGGAATCAAACTAATCAAGAGTTCTAGACTTTGACAGACTCTTCTTATTTGCTTTCATGTTACTATAGACAACTATGCCTAGGGTCTTGAAGTTCTATCACACCACATGTAGTCACTTACATGTATGCTTACTTGGCATACGTAACTCTTTAGGTATTTACAACACCACTGGTCACTATATGATAAAAGTGTGAAAATTAATCGTAAGAAATAGTTTATATTAGTTCAAGTTTGCTCTGTGTGGATTTATTGTTTTGTTTCAGTGATGTTCTGTGACTAAATCTGAAGAGAAAAGATATCACCTACGGGGTCAAAGCCTGCTCCCCAATGGTATCTGCTGACACTTTTGCAAGAGGCATATATACCCCTCGGGTCCCAGCAAGTTTTCACCAAGGTGGTAGGACCCAGCGATCCATTTCTCCCCTTTACATACCTTGTTTATTCGTGTAGCCTTCCCTCCAGATAATCAATATGCACTTGCTTAGCATTTCTTCCATTGGGTTATTATGAAATCAAACTAATCAAGAGTTCTAGAATTTGACAGGTTCTTCTAATTTGCTTTCATGTTACTATGGACCAGGGTTATTATAGTTTTGCATTTTTCGTTAGTTTTTATTTTTATTTCGTTTTGACTTTTTGTTTTCAAATTCAGTTTAGTTTTAATTAGTTTTTAAAGTGGGTTTGCTAGTTTACTTTAGTTTTTATTTTATGAAAATGCTTAGTTTTAGTTTAGTTTTTATTAGTTTTAGTGTTAGTTTTAGTCTTTTTTTGTAATCTGGGTTATTTGTAGGGGCAAGATTAAAAAAAGTCAGAAAAAGTATTGTGTAATAATAAAAACATAATACAATTTTAGAAAAAAATTCACACCCTATTGAAATTCCTTTACCTCTTACAAAATCCACACTCTGTACCAAAAATCTACACATCTTCTATACAGAATTCACACCCTATACAAATACCACAGCTGTACAATTTTCACACCCTATGCTAAATTTACCCTATGGGGAGAGTGGGGTGATTTGTGCCAGTTCCACCCCTTGTTTCTGGAAAACCATAGAAGAAATTGGTCATGTGACCACATAATTTTGAAAAGCAATCACTTTTACTCATCCTCCACAGAAGAGAGACACATGGCATGAGAGTTAAGCACATTTTAGTGCAAAAAACTGTTTTTTCCCTTTCAAAGTAAAATTTCTATGATTAAGGTGTTTTGATTGTAGTTTCTGAACAATTATAGACAAGTTTGAAAACATTCCACACATGTTTTAGTGCTTTAGTACACTGTTAACCCTTGCTGTAAAATTCTGACAATATTATACCATTTTCCATTAAAACAGTAATATACCGTAGAAAATAAAAGTAGCCTACAGGAATATACTGTGAATTAACAGTGCTCAAAGTCGACACTCAGAGGCTGTTTTCACAATCACACCCTATACCCTCATTCACTATTCACTACATTAGTTCACCAATATAGTCCACTTGAATGAAAAGAAGTGAGTGAATTGAGAGACTGATGAACACCTGATAAGCAGAATCACTGAAGGACAGAGAAACAAGAACAGAAAAAAGAGGAACACAAAAACTACAACTGACTTCCAGCCACACTGAGTCTGAAACCAGTTTACAAACCAGTTTACGATTATTTCTTTCATACATGTACAAAAGTTCTTGTTGAGAATTAGCAGAGATTTAGTTATTAATAAAATTTGTTGTCACCATGATGGAGATCAGTACTTGCTTTAGTTGGTCACTTGTCCCTTGACTACTTACCATTCATCTCTCTCTGGCTGCTGTAACTGTGAGTTTATAAAACACGTTTGTTATGGCAAGAAAAAGTCAAGAAGAAGATGATTAGGTGTTTTTATTTTTGTGTGATGATGTTACAATCATCTTGGGCATGTCTGATTTTCAGTTTTTTCCTGTATATAGTCATTGGAATTGTAGTTATCTCATATTAAGCATATATCTGTGAATCTACAAAAGGAAATCAATATTTCTGTAATCAGGTCTTCTGAAAAATATTGTAATCATATAGTGCATTCAATTTTATTTTACTCCTGTTTTGCTCAGACACACACAGATATCAACAATCAGCACATGAATCTCAACAATGGTGAAAAGTTTCATGTAGCAATGCATGCTGGGTTCCAGGATAATATAAAACTCCCAGCATGCACTGCTGCATGAATAATAATAATAATAAAAAAGAAATATTGCCACCATTGTTGAGATTCATGTGCTAAATTGTGATATCTCTGTGTTTCTAAAACACAGTGTAGCTCTGTTTCTCTATCATGTGTTAAAAAAAAAGAGTCATTGTATCTTATTGCTGCGTTTTCACAGTGGTGGTAATGTAACACTTTTGATTGAGGATTAAACTCTGAATAAGTGAGAATGAATTCCTTAGTGAATGAACAGGCAATATGATGATTTTGTCATCATAATCATTATAACTGCAGTCATTCATAAACTGTGTGTGTGCACAAGTGTGACTTGCAAGAACACAGCTCAAGTAGCAAAAGAAAAACTAACAGTTTAGCATCAGCATCCCAACTAAAGCAAGCACTGATCTCTATAACGGTAACTTCAAACCAAACATTTTCAATTAAACATCTCAATAACAACTTCTGTATGACAGAAATAAAGTCATACTGGTTAATAATAAGTGTAATAATGTGTAATGGCTGGAAGTCAGTCGTAGTTATTGTGTTTCTCTATTTTCTGTTCTTGTGTTTCTCTTTTCTTCAGTGATTCTGCTTACAATCACTTACATATTCCCTTAATTATCTCACTGCATCGCTACTTTTTACTCGTAGTGTGGATTTCCCTGAGGGGTTGAAAGGGTTAACTGTGTAAGATAAAAAAGACACACCCACAAAATGTATTTTAACAGTAATAAACTGTAAGTTATAAAACAGGTTTATACTGGCAACACTGTTGCCAGTATTTTACTGTAAAATGTATTTTTTGGGTCACCATTGTGCAGAAGAGTAGAGCCTGTGCTTCAGTCCAGGAGAAGATCTACAAACATTGATGATTTGCTGCATGTTGCTTTATTTAACAGGCGGTGACTGTGTAGTTGCTGATCCAGTGGAAATCTTTTTATGTACAATAGTTTTTTTAGTGGTCTCAAATGAAAGAAGTTCACAGTAATACTTTGCTCACATTATTAATGCATTATAAATTTTAGTTAATACATTTAAATGATAGTTGGTCAATTTAAGGCAGTTGGTTTCTGCAAGTGTAATTAGTTAACTATAATTTAGTGCATTTTTACAGAAACAAACTAGATTACAGTAAAGAACTGTACAATTAACAGTATTTTACTGGCAACAGTGTTGCCAGTATTTTACTGTAAAAAAACCCGGTAAGGTCTAACAGTGTAGGCTACACAATAAGTCTATACAGTTAGCATGATGTTAGCTCTTAACTGCTGGATCATGCTAATTATTCAAACTTGTGGGTCTGGGGTGATTTGTGCCAAAGGGCGTGGGTTAAGTTGTGCCAGATCCAGACCACCTAGACCTACATACTCACAGGGGATAATCTTGAGGAGTGAGGAGATGGGCATGCCTCATCATTGTTTGACTTAGGCCTGCCTGTTATTTGTTTAATTTAGCTAACACTGATTTCAGTTTTGAGTTTGCACTATGTTATTAAAGAGAAGTTTTATTCCGTTTTAAAGTGGCCTATGTCACAATAGGAAATCAGCCTAGTCACTTTATTCTTATATTTTACATAATTGACAGACAGCGCTATGTCAACAGGCATCTATTGCCAAAGCCTTTTTGCCTGAAATGAGTCACAAATATCATATATTGTGTTGCTATGGTGCTCTAAATGGTTGCTAGGGCGTAGCTTGATAGCTTCACAATGATCCTGAGAGACTGATTGGTTGTCTGGGTAAAATGAGCCCGCCCCCTTGTCTCTGTGACACTGTGATCCAGAGTTATGTTCAATACAAAATCCATATGCAATTGACCATAGTAGGAAAAACGCATGCTATGGTATTCCAGGGTGACAATATCTAAATAAACCTTAAATGAGTAATTTTGTATTGAATTTGTCTTGCTTTCATATAGCATTACGGTTCATAACATTAAAATGTTCTGTTTTACTTCAGAAATCACTGGCACAATTTACCCCAATGTATTCCCCTAAAAAGGCACAACTTCCCCCGCACCAGGGGCAAGTTGTGCCATGAGACCACTTTTTTTCCAAGAGCTATATTCCTGAAACAATTTATTTCAGATCCAAAGTAATTGTTCTCAGGGATGCACCACATCCTGAAATGTACATCCTTAAGTTGAAGGCATTACTGCCATGGCCTCACTTTAAAGTCACTTTGAGTAAAAACTGGCACAACTCACCCCACTTTCCCTACAGTCAATAGCCTACTCATCTGGATTGATAACATTATTTAATATTTGAATCAAAGCTTATATAGTGTTTTGACATCAACAACCACAACCAAAAAGTGCATTTTACCTCAAACTTGCGACTAGTTAACTTTCTAAAAAAGGCGCAATCGCTTCTCGGGTCAACATTAACACACTGACAAAATTATATTCAGAATTTAAAATATGTTGATACCACTTTTTAATGTGTGATTGTAAGGTGTTCACGAGATAGAGATACTAACCTTTAGCGAACTTGCTTTCAACGTCGAACGAACACTCGTTCTCATGGAGACGCGGTGTGCACGGAGGGAGGGGCTGTGTGTGTGTGTGTGTGTGTGTGTGCGCGCGCGCGCGCATGTGAGAGACGCATGAGTGACAGAGAGACGGAGAGAGAGCAGGGAAAGGAAATGCAGCTGAACGAATACGCTGCGTGTTTTAAATAGCGTTAAAAAAATGGAAGACCTTGACAAAGACGAAAACTAAGGACATTTACTCTATAATTTTATTTTATTTTAGTTAGTTTTGCCAAACACACATTACAGTTTTAGTTAGTTATCGTTTTTTTGTAATGCCTCGTTTTTATTTTTATTTCAGTTAACGACAATGTTTTTTCCCACCTAGTTTTCGTTTTTTCGTTAGTTTTTGTTAATGATTATAACCTTGCTATTGACAACTATGCCTAGGGTCTTGAAGTTCTATCACACCACATGTAGTCACTTACATGTATGCTTACTTGGCATATGTAACTCTTTAGGTATTTACAACACCACTGGTCACTATATGATAAAAGTGTGAAAATTAATCGTAAGAAGAAGTTTATATTAGTTCAAGTTTGCTCTGTTTGGATGTATTGTTCTGTTCCAGTGATGTTCTTTGACTAAATCTGAAGGGAAAAGATATCACCTATGGGGTCAAAGCCTGTTCCCCAATGGTATCTGCTGAAGCTTTTGCAAGAGGCATATATACCCCTCGGGTCCCAGCAAGTTTTCACCAAGGTGGTAGGACCCAGCGATCCATTTCGGCCCTTTGCATACATTTATTCGTGTAGCCTGCCCTCCAGATAATCAATATGCACTTGCTGAGCATTTTTTCCATTGGGCTATTATGGAATCAAACTAATCAAGAGTTATAGACTTTGACAGATTCTTCTTATTTCCTTTCATGTTACTATAGACAACTATGCCTA
Organism: Scardinius erythrophthalmus; assembly: GCF_964197995.2. Lineage (NCBI taxonomy): Eukaryota > Metazoa > Chordata > Actinopteri > Cypriniformes > Leuciscidae > Scardinius > Scardinius erythrophthalmus. The sequence goes on from NC_138234.1 coordinate 36,507,352, forward strand.
GGGTCTTGAAGTTCTATCACACCATATGAAGTCACTTACATGTATGCTTACTTGGCATATGTAACTCTTTAGGTATTTACAACACCACTGGTCACTATATGATAAAAGTGTGAATATTAATCATAAGAAGAAGTTTATATTAGTTCAAGTTTGCTCTGTGTGGATGTATTGTTCTGTTCCAGTGATGTTCTTTGACTAAATCTGAAGGGAAAAGATATCACCTACGGGGTCAAAGCCTGTTCTCCATTGGTATCTGCAGAAGCTTTTGCAAGAGGCATATATACCCCTCGGGTCCCAGCAAGTTTTCACCAAGTTGGTAGGACCCAGCGATCCATTTCTCCCCTTTACATACCTTGTTTATTCGTGTAGCCTGCCCTCCAGATAATCAATATGCACTTGTTTAGCATTTTTTCCATTGGGTTATTATGGAATCAAACTAATCAAGAGTTCTAGACTTTGACAGGTTCTTCTAATTTGCTTTCATGTTACTATAGACAACTATGTCTAGGGTCTTGAAGTTCTATCACAACACATGTAGTCACTTACATGCATGCTTACTTGGCATATGTAACTCTTTAGGTATTTACAACACCACTGGTCACTATATGATAAAAGTGTGAAAATTAATCGTAAGAAATTTAAATTAGTTCAGTTTTGCTGTGTGTGGATGTATTGTTCCGTTTTTAGTGATGTTCTTTGACTAAATCTGAAGGGAAAAGATATCATTTACGGGGTCAAAGCCTGTTCCCCAATAGTATCTGCTGAAGCTTTTGCAAGAGGCATATATACCCCTCGGGTCCCAGCAAGTTTTCACCAAGATGGTAGGACCCAGCGATCCATTTCGCCCCTTTGCATACCTTGTTTATTCGTGTAGCCTGCCCTCCAGATAATCAGTATGCACTTGCTTAGAATGTCTTCAATTGGGTTATCATGGAATCAAATGAATCAAGAGTTCTAGACTTTGACAGGTTCTTCTTATTTGCTTTCATGTTACTATAGACAACTATGTCTAGGGTCTTGAAGTTCTATCACAACACATGTAGTCACTTACATGTATGGTTACTTGGCATATGTAACTCTTTAGATATTTACAACACCACTGGTCACTATATGAAAAAAAGTGTGAAAATTAATCACAAGAAGAAGTTTATATTAGTTCAAGTTTGCTCTGTGTGGATGTATTGTTCTGTTCCAGTGATGTTCTGTGATTAAATCTGAAGGGAAAAGAAATCACCTATGGGGTCAAAGCCTGTGCCCAATGGTATCTGCTGCAGCTTTTGCAAGAGGCATATATACCCCTCGGGTCCCAGCAAGTTTTCACCAAGCTGGTAGGACCCAGCGATCCATTTCGGCCCTTTACATACCTTGTTTATTCGTGTAGCCGGCCTTCCAGATAATCGATATGCACTTGCTTAGCATTTTCTTCCATTGGGTTATTATGGAATCAAACTAATCAAGAGTTCTAGACTTTGACAGGTTCTTCTTATTTGCTTTCATGTTACTATAGACAACTATGCCTAGGGTCTTGAAGTTCTATCACACCACATGTAGTCACTTACATATATGCTTACTTGACATATGTAACTCTTTAGGTATTTACAACACCACTGGTCACTATATGATAAAAGTGTGAAAATTAATGGCAAGAAGAAGTTTATATTAGTTCAAGTTTGCTCTGTGTGGATGTATTGTTCTGTTCCAGTGATGTTCTTTGACTAAATCTGAAGGGAAAATATATCACCTACGGGGTCAAAGCCTGTTCCCCAATGGTATCTGCTGAAGCTTTTGCAAGAGGCATATATACCCCTCTGGTCCCAGCAAGTTTTCACCAAGATGGTAGGACCCAGCGATCCATTTCGCCCCTTTGCATACCTTGTTTATTCGTGTAGCCTGCCCTCCAGATAAACAATATGCACTTGCTTAGCATTTCTTCAATTGGGTTATTATGGAATCAAATGAATCAAGAGTTCTAGACTTTGACAGGTTCTTCTTATTTGCTTTCATGTTACTATAGACAACTATGTCTAGGGTCTTGAAGTTCTATCACAACACATGTAGTCACTTACATGTATGCTTACTTGACATATGTCAAGTAAGCATACATGCGTCACCCAGGTCAGATAAATCCCATCACATAGAGCGTCTTTCACCTAGCTATCATCATATAGAGACTGTGTCTGTTCCCCGAATCTGGAAATCCAAAAAACGTTTTAACCCATCTAAGGTTAAAAATTTAATTGATGTTCAACAAATAAAAAACAGCTATAATACAGATGAGCAAATGCTAAAGCTTGGGTTGCTGAATATTCGATCGCTTACTTCAAAAGCACTCATTGTTAATGATATGATTTCAGATAATAACCTAGATGTGCTGTGTTTGACAGAAACCTGGCTAAAACCAAACAATTACATTACTTTAAATGAGTCCATCCCGCAAGATTACTGTTATAAACATGAGCCTCGTCTTATACGCAAAGGGGGTGGTGTTGCTGTAATTTATAGTAATAGTTTCAAAACCACTAAGAAATCAAGTTTTAAATATAATTCTTTTGAAGCATTGGTGCTTATTGTAAATGTGAGGGACCAAGAGGCAAGAACAAGGAACACAAGCTTTGCAAAAGAAAATGGGTCTTTATTTGAACCCAAGAAAAAAAATAACTTTACAAACTCATAAACTTCTTACAACAAAAATAAACAAACAGAAAATGAGATCAAACAATTAGACAAAAAAACAAAACAAACAAACAACTAAAACTACTGACCTGCTCAATTGAACAAAGCAACAGCTTATAAAGGAAAGGATGGGCCCATTACAAATTAAGAGGGGAAACAATTCAACTTTACATTCAACATATAACTATAAGTAAATCAAAGTCAAATCAAACAAAGGTATACAATAAATAAAGATAAGGAAAGCAAAATGTAATCAAATATCATAAATATACAACCAAATAAATCAATTGACAGACATTAACGTTTCTTCCTTCCCCGGGCAATTCCAGCAAATGGTATGTTCGGGCGGAACCAATAACGTTTAAATTCTCTGTTCCTGCCCGGACTCTAATCCTTGTTACGCCAGGATGCGGCTGCAGCGGACCATGTCTGAAGTTCCTCACAAACGGTAAACTTAAACTCAAAATAGAAACAAATATAAGTAACATATACAACGTAACTAATTTGTGTGCACTTCAAATCAGTAACAATGTATATAAAATGTGCTATAAATGTAAACATGTGAAAACCTAACAATAAAGAAATAATTAATATGGTTTGTTTTGTGTGATTATTATGATCCATCATTATACTGAAACAAATTAATATAAATAACAAAATAAGTTTAAATAAAAATTCTTAAAATGTAAATCCTTTATGTAAATGTATGCTTGTTGGCGTGTGTGTATGTGCGTGCATGTACATCCACATTACCGCTCTTGTGCGGCCACCACTCGGGCCGTCACAGTAAAATATAGTGTAAACGATAAATCACGTTTGAGATTTGTGCTGGCTACTGTATACAGGCCACCAGGGCACCATACAGACTTTATCAAAGAATTTGCGGTATTTCTATCAGAATTAATATTGACTGCAGATAAAGTACTAATTGTGGGTGATTTTAATATACACATCGATAATGAAAAAGATGCATTGGGATTGGCATTTAAAGACATTGTAAATTCAATTGGAGTTAGACAACACGTGTCAGGACCTACTCATCGTCGTAATCATACTCTAGATCTAATATTATCACACGGAATAGATGTGGATGCCGTTGAAATTCTGCAGCAGAGCGATGATATCTCAGATCATTACCTAGTCTCGTGTAATTTGCATTTAGCCAAGGTTGCAAAGCCGACTCCGTGTTACAAATATGTGAGACCTATCACTTCTGCCACTAAAGATTGCTTTATTAATAATCTTCCTGATCAGTTTCATCATCTCAGCATCCCAGATAGCTTAGAAGAACTCGATATTACAACAGAAACGTTTAACTCTCTCTTTTCCAGCACTTTAGACACAGTTGCTCCTTTGCGCTTAAAGAAGTTTTAAGAGAGCAGCCAGAAAAATGGAGCGCAACTGGAAGAAAACAAAACTAGAGGTATTTCGCATTTCATGGAAGGAGAGCTCAATTACTTACAGAGATGCTTTAAAAGCTGCTAGATCTACTTATTTTTCAACCCTATTAGTAGAAAATAAACATAATCCTAGGTATTTATTTGAAACAGTGGCTAAACTAACAAAAAATAAAGCTTCAAGCCCAGAAGTTTCCAAGCAACACAGCAGTAATTATTTTATGAACTTCTTCACTTATAAGATTGATAATATCAGGGACAAAATTATAACTATGCAACCGTCTACTACAGTATCGCATCAGGCAGTGCATTGTAGTCTCCCGGAGGAAAAATTTGATTCATTATTTGCTATAGGAGAGGAAGAATTTACTAAACTCGAATTTACTCGTTAAATCATCTAAATCTACAACATGTATGTTAGACCCTATACCAACTAAGCTACTGAAAGAGATGCTTCCAGAGGTCATAGATCCTCTTCTTAATATCATTAATTCATCTTTGTCTCTAGGATACGTACCAAAAAACTTTAAGCTGGCTATGATTAAACCGCTTGTTAAAAAAACGCAACTTGATCCTACAGAATTAGTCAATTACAGGCCGATCTCGAATCTACCTTTTCTGTCAAAGATATTAGAAAAGGCAGTATCCTCACAACTGTGTTCCTTTCTTGAGAGAAATGATATCTGCGAGGATTTCCAGTCCGGATTTAGATCGTACCATAGCACTGAGACAGCTCTCGTTAGAGTCACAAATGATTTGCTCTTATCATCCGATCGCGGTTGTATCTCGCTATTAGTGTTACTCGATCTTAGTGCTGCATTTGACACCATTGACCACAACGTTCTTTTAAATAGATTAGAACATTATGTTGGCATTACGGGAAATGCACTAGCATGGTTTAAATCATACTTATCTGACCGTTATCAGTTTGTAGCAGTAAATGATGAGATGTCTCATCGATCACAAGTTCAGTATGGCGTACCACAAGGCTCAGTACTAGGACTGCTGCTGTTCACTCTATACATGCTACCATTAGGAGATATCATTAGGAAACATGGAATTAGCTTTCACTGTTATGTCGACGATACTCAGCTCTATATTTCTTCAAAACCTAACGAAACTTATCAATTCACTAAATTAACGGAATGCATAGCGGATATAAAAAATTGGATGACTCGTAATTTCCTACTTCTAAATTCTGAAAAAACAGAGTTTCTAATTATTGGACAAAAAACTTCCTCACGTAATAACCTAGAATACTGTCTAACACTCGATGGCTGCTCTGTTAAGTCTTCGTCGTCGGTTAGGAACCTGAGTGTGCTCTTTGATACCAATCTTTCATTTGAAAGTCACGTGTCTAGTATCTGTAAAACTGCATTTTTCCATCTTAAAAAATATATCTAAATTACGCCATATGCTCTCATTGACAAATGCGGAACAATTAGTTCATGCGTTCATGACCTCAAGGCTAGATTATTGTAATGCTCTACTGGGTGGTTGCCCTGCATGCTTAATAAACAAACTACAGCTGGTCCAAAACGCAGCAGCTCGAGTTCTTACCAGAACCAGGAAGTATGACCATATTAGCCAAGTTCTGTCAAAACTGCATTGGCTCCCTATTAAACATCGCATAAATTTTAAAATATTGCTGATTACTTACAAAGCACTAAATGGTTTAGCTCCGCAGTACTTGAGCGAGCTCTTAACGCATTATAGTCCGTCACGTCTATTGCGATCTCAAAATTCCGGCCAGTTACTAATACCTAGAATATCAAAATCGACTGCTTGCGGTAGATCCTTTTCCTATTTAGCACCAAAACTCTGGAACAGTCTTCCTAACATTGTCCGGGAAGCAGACACACTCTGTCAGTTCAAAGCCAGATTGAAGACACATCTCTTTGACCTAGCATTCACATAATACATTATAGACTTCTATAATTTAATGTTAGGCTGCATAGATTAGGTCAGCCGGAACCGGGAACACTTCCCATAAATCCTGATGTACTCGTTACATCATGAGAAGAATGGCATCTACGCTAATTTTAGTGTCTGTGTTTATCCCGAGGTTTTCCTGCAGCCTGCCGGATCCAGGCCGTATCCAGATCTGACGAAGGACCTTCGCCTGGACCGATGACAACGCAGTGCTGAAGTGCCAACTAGTCTCTCCCTATGAAGGATCCCACTACCACTATACAGATAAGGCGTTGTCGGGAAAATTTCGTTTCACGTTCCTACCCCAAAGCAACAAAATAAAATTCTTTATCAAAATTTATAAGGAAACACCAGTACTTGTTTAGGCTTGGCTTGTAGGGAATTCCAAACCTGCGTATTTTCAAATGCACATAACTATAGAACCCATTCTAAATGCGCATGTGAACGCCATCAGCGTTTCTCACAGGTTCGCATTTAAAGTCTGTGTAGAGAGAATGGTGTCGTCTTAGCGGCCCCTAATTTAATAACAAATTATTGTTGCGACGGAAGCAAATCAATCAAAACTAACTTTAGATGGAAAATAACTTAACTCTGCTATAAAGCCAAAACAATATCTGTTACCTTAAATTATACGCTTATCTCTGTGAAGCTGTTTTGAAACAATCTACGTTGTTAAAAGCGCTATATAAATGAAGATGACTTGACTTGACTTGACATATGTAACTCTTTAGGTATTTACAACACCACTGGTCACTATATGATAAAAGTGTGAAAATTAATCGTAAGAAGAAGTTTATATTAGTTCAAGTTTGCTCTGTGTGGATGTATTGTTCTGTTCCAGTGATGTTCTTTGACTAAATCTGAAGGGAAAAGATACGGGGTCAAAGCCTGTTCCCCAATGGTATCTGCAGAAGCTTTTGCAAGAGGCATATATACCCCTCGGGTCCCAGCAAGTTTTCACCAAGATGGTAGGACCCAGCGATCTATTTTGCCCCTTTGCATACCTTGTTTATTCGTATAGCCCTCCAGATAATCAATATGCACTTGCTTAGCATTTCTTCAATTGGGTTATTATGGAATCAAATGAATCAAGAGTTCTAGACTTTGACAGGTTCTTCTTATTTGCTTTCATGTTACTATAGACAACTATGTCTAAGGTCTTGAAGTTCTATCACAACACATGTAGTCACTTACATGTATGCTTACTTGGCATATGTAACTCTTTAGGTATTTACAACACCACTGGTCACTATATGATAAAAGTGTGAAAATTAATCATAAGAAGAAGTTTATATTAGTTAAAGTTTGCTCTGTGTGGATGTATTGTTCTGTTCCAGTGATGTTCTGTGATTAAATCTGAAGGGAAAAGATATCACTCATGGGGTCAAAGTCTGTGCCCAATGGTATCTGCTCCAGCTTTTGCAAGAAGCATCTTGGGTCTGCCTCTAGAGGCATCTACCCCTCGGGTCCCAGCAAGTTTTCACCAAGGTGGTAGGACCTAGCGATCCATTTCGGCCCTTTGCATACCTTATTTATTCATGAAGCCTGCCTTCCAGATAATCAATATGCACTTGCTTAGCATTTCTTCCATTGGGTTATTATGAAATCAAACTAATCAAGAGTTCTAGACTTTGACAGGTTCTTCTTATTTCATTTTACTATAGACAACTATGCCTAGGGTCTTGAAGTTCTATCACACCACATGTAGTCACTTACATGTATGCTTACTTGGCATATGTAACTCTTTAGGTATTTACAACACCACTGGTCACTACATGATAAAAGTGTGAAAATTAATCTTAAGAAGAAGTTTATATTAGTTAAAGTTTGCTCTGTGTGGATGTATTGTTCTGTTCCAGTGATGTTCTGTGATTAAATTTGAAGGGAAAAGATATCACCTATGGGGTCAAAGCCTGTGCCCAATGGTATCTGCTGCAGCTTTTGCAAGAGGCATATATACCCCTCGGGTCCCAGCAAGTTTTCACCAAGGTGGTAGGACCCAGCAATCCATTTCGGCCCTTTGCATACCTTGTTTATTTGTGTAGCCTGCCTTCCAGATAATCAATATGCACTTGCTTAGCATTTTTCCATTGGGTTATTATGGAATCAAACTAATCAAGAGTTCTAGACTTTGACAGATTCTTCTTATTTGCTTTCATGTTACTATAGACAACTATGCCTAGGGTCTTGAAGTTCTATCACACCACATGTAGTCACTTACATGTATGCTTACTTGGCATACGTAACTCTTTAGGTATTTACAACACCACTGGTCCCTATATGATAAAAGTGTGAAAATTAATCGTAAGAAATAGTTTATATTAGTTCAAGTTTGCTCTGTGTGGATTTATTGTTCTGTTTCAGTGATGTTCTGTGACTAAATCTGAAGAGAAAAGATATCACCTATGGGGTCAAAGCCTGCTCCCCAATGGTATCTGCTGACACTTTTGCAAGAGGCATATATACCCCTCGGGTCCCAGCAAGTTTTCACCAAGGTGGTAGGACCCAGCGATCCATTTCTCCCCTTTACATACCTTGTTTATTCGTGTAGCCTTCCCTCCAGATAATCAATATGCACTTGCTTAGCATTTCTTCCATTGGGTTATTATGAAATCAAACTAATCAAGAGTTCTAGAATTTGACAGGTTCTTCTAATTTGCTTTCATGTTACTATGGACAACTATGCCTAGGGTCTTGAAGTTCTATCACACCACATGTAGTCACTTACATGTATGCTTACTTGGCATATGTAACTCTTTAGGTATTTACAACACCACTGGTCACTATATGATAAAAGTGTGAAAATTAATCGTAAGAAGAAGTTTATATTAGTTCAAGTTTGCTCTGTTTGGATGTATTGTTCTGTTCCAGTGATGTTCTTTGACTAAATCTGAAGGGAAAAGATATCACCTATGGGGTCAAAGCCTGTTCCCCAATGGTATCTGCTGAAGCTTTTGCAAGAGGCATATATACCCCTCGGGTCCCAGCAAGTTTTCACCAAGGTGGTAGGACCCAGCGATCCATTTCGGCCCTTTGCATACATTTATTCGTGTAGCCTGCCCTCCAGATAATCAATATGCACTTGCTGAGCATTTTTTCCATTGGGCTATTATGGAATCAAACTAATCAAGAGTTATAGACTTTGACAGATTCTTCTTATTTGCTTTCATGTTACTATAGACAACTATGCCTAGGGTCTTGAAGTTCTATCACACCATATGAAGTCATTTACATGTATGCTTACTTGGCATATGTAACTCTTTAGGTATTTACAACACCACTGGTCACTATATGATAAAAGTGTGAATATTAATCATAAGAAGAAGTTTATATTAGTTAAACTTTGCTCTGTGTGGATGTATTGTTCTGTTCCAGTGATGTTCTTTGACTAAATCTGAAGGGAAAAGATATCACCTACGGGGTCAAAGCCTGTTCTCCATTGGTATCTGCTGACACTTTTGCAAGAGGCATATATACCCCTCGGGTCCCAGCAAGTTTTCACCAAGTTGGTAGGACCCAGCGATCCATTTCTCCCCTTTACATACCTTGTTTATTCGTGTAGCCTGCCTTCCAGATAATCAATATGCACTTGCTTAGCATTTTTTCCATTGGGTTATTATGGAATCAAACTAATCAAGAGTTCTAGACTTTGACAGGTTCTTCTTATTTGCTTTCATGTTACTATAGACAACTATGTCTAGGGTCTTGAAGTTCTATCACAACACATGTAGTCACTTACATGCATGCTTACTTGGCATATGTAACTCTTTATGTATTTACAACACCACTGGTCACTATATGATAAAAGTGTGAAAATTAATCGTAAGAAATTTATTTTAGTTCAAGTTTGCTCTGTGTGGATTTATTGTTCTGTTTCAGTGATGTTCTTTGACTAAATCTGAAGGGAAAAGATATCACTTACGGGGTCAAAGCCTGTTTCCCAATGGTATCTGCTGAAGCTTTTGCAAGAGGCATATATACCCCTCGGGTCCCAGCAAGTTTTCACCAAGATGGTAGGACCCAGCGATCCATTTCTCCCCTTTACATACCTTGTTTATTCGTGTAGCCTTCCCTCCAGATAATCAATATGCACTTGCTTAGCATTTCTTCCATTGGGTTATTATGAAATCAAACTAATCAAGAGTTCTAGAATTTGACAGGTTCTTCTAATTTGCTTTCATGTTACTATGGACCAGGGTTATTATAGTTTTGCATTTTTCGTTAGTTTTTATTTTTATTTCGTTTTGACTTTTTGTTTTCAAATTCAGTTTAGTTTTAATTAGTTTTTAAAGTGGGTTTGCTAGTTTACTTTAGTTTTTATTTTATGAAAATGCTTAGTTTTAGTTTAGTTTTTATTAGTTTTAGTGTTAGTTTTAGTCTTTTTTTGTAATCTGGGTTATTTGTAGGGGCAAGATTAAAAAAAGTCAGAAAAAGTATTGTGTAATAATAAAAACATAATACAATTTTAGAAAAAAATTCACACCCTATTGAAATTCCTTTACCTCTTACAAAATCCACACTCTGTACCAAAAATCTACACATCTTCTATACAGAATTCACACCCTATACAAATACCACAGCTGTACAATTTTCACACCCTATACTAAATTTACCCTATGGGGAGAGTGGGGTGATTTGTGCCAGTTCCACCCCTTGTTTCTGGAAAACCATAGAAGAAATTGGTCATGTGACCACATAATTTTGAAAAGCAATCACTTTTACTCATCCTCCACAGAAGAGAGACACATGGCATGAGAGTTAAGCACATTTTAGTGCAAAAAACTGTTTTTTCCCTTTCAAAGTAAAATTTCTATGATTAAGGTGTTTTGATTGTAGTTTCTGAACAATTATAGACAAGTTTGAAAACATTCCACACATGTTTTAGTGCTTTAGTACACTGTTAACCCTTGCTGTAAAATTCTGACAATATTATACCATTTTCCATTAAAACAGTAATATACCGTAGAAAATAAAAGTAGCCTACAGGAATATACTGTGAATTAACAGTGCTCAAAGTCGACACTCAGAGGCTGTTTTCACAATCACACCCTATACCCTCATTCACTATTCACTACATTAGTTCACCAATATAGTCCACTTGAATGAAAAGAAGTGAGTGAATTGAGAGACTGATGAACACCTGATAAGCAGAATCACTGAAGGACAGAGAAACAAGAACAGAAAAAAGAGGAACACAAAAACTACAACTGACTTCCAGCCACACTGAGTCTGAAACCAGTTTACAAACCAGTTTACGATTATTTCTTTCATACATGTACAAAAGTTCTTGTTGAGAATTAGCAGAGATTTAGTTATTAATAAAATTTGTTGTCACCATGATGGAGATCAGTACTTGCTTTAGTTGGTCACTTGTCCCTTGACTACTTACCATTCATCTCTCTCTGGCTGCTGTAACTGTGAGTTTATAAAACACGTTTGTTATGGCAAGAAAAAGTCAAGAAGAAGATGATTAGGTGTTTTTATTTTTGTGTGATGATGTTACAATCATCTTGGGCATGTCTGATTTTCAGTTTTTTCCTGTATATAGTCATTGGAATTGTAGTTATCTCATATTAAGCATATATCTGTGAATCTACAAAAGGAAATCAATATTTCTGTAATCAGGTCTTCTGAAAAATATTGTAATCATATAGTGCATTCAATTTTATTTTACTCCTGTTTTGCTCAGACACACACAGATATCAACAATCAGCACATGAATCTCAACAATGGTGAAAAGTTTCATGTTGCAATGCATGCTGGGTTCCAGGATAATATAAAACTCCCAGCATGCACTGCTGCATGAATAATAATAATAATAAAAAAGAAATATTGCCACCATTGTTGAGATTCATGTGCTAAATTGTGATATCTCTGTGTTTCTAAAACACAGTGTAGCTCTGTTTCTCTATCATGTGTTAAAAAAAAAGAGTCATTGTATCTTATTGCTGCGTTTTCACAGTGGTGGTAATGTAACACTTTTGATTGAGGATTAAACTCTGAATAAGTGAGAATGAATTCCTTAGTGAATGAACAGGCAATATGATGATTTTGTCATCATAATCATTATAACTGCAGTCATTCATAAACTGTGTGTGTGCACAAGTGTGACTTGCAAGAACACAGCTCAAGTAGCAAAAGAAAAACTAACAGTTTAGCATCAGCATCCCAACTAAAGCAAGCACTGATCTCTATAACGGTAACTTCAAACCAAACATTTTCAATTAAACATCTCAATAACAACTTCTGTATGACAGAAATAAAGTCATACTGGTTAATAATAAGTGTAATAATGTGTAATGGCTGGACGTCAGTCGTAGTTATTGTGTTTCTCTATTTTCTGTTCTTGTGTTTCTCTTTTCTTCAGTGATTCTGCTTACAATCACTTACATATTCCCTAATTATCTCACTGCATCGCTACTTTTTACTCGTAGTGTGGATTTCCCTGAGGGGTTGAAAGGGTTAACTGTGTAAGATAAAAAAGACACACCCACAAAATGTATTTTAACAGTAATAAACTGTAAGTTATAAAACAGGTTTATACTGGCAACACTGTTGCCAGTATTTTACTGTAAAATGTATTTTTTGGGTCACCATTGTGCAGAAGAGTAGAGCCTGTGCTTCAGTCCAGGAGAAGATCTACAAACATTGATGATTTGCTGCATGTTGCTTTATTTAACAGGCGGTGACTGTGTAGTTGCTGATCCAGTGGAAATCTTTTTATGTACAATAGTTTTTTTAGTGGTCTCAAATGAAAGAAGTTCACAGTAATACTTTGCTCACATTATTAATGCATTATAAATTTTAGTTAATACATTTAAATGATAGTTGGTCAATTTAAGGCAGTTGGTTTCTGCAAGTGTAATTAGTTAACTATAATTTAGTGCATTTTTACAGAAACAAACTAGATTACAGTAAAGAACTGTACAATTAACAGTATTTTACTGGCAACAGTGTTGCCGGTATTTTACTGTAAAAAAACCCGGTAAGGTCTAACAGTGTAGGCTACACAATAAGTCTATACAGTTAGCATGATGTTAGCTCTTAACTGCTGGATCATGCTAATTATTCAAACTTGTGGGTCTGGGGTGATTTGTGCCAAAGGGCGTGGGTTAAGTTGTGCCAGATCCAGACCACCTAGACCTACATACTCACAGGGGATAATCTTGAGGAGTGAGGAGATGGGCATGCCTCATCATTGTTTGACTTAGGCCTGCCTGTTATTTGTTTAATTTAGCTAACACTGATTTCAGTTTTGAGTTTGCACTATGTTATTAAAGAGAAGTTTTATTCCGTTTTAAAGTGGCCTATGTCACAATAGGAAATTAGCCTAGTCACTTTATTCTTATATTTTACATAATTGACAGACAGCGCTATGTCAACAGGCATCTATTGCCAAAGCCTTTTTGCCTGAAATGAGTCACAAATATCATATATTGTGTTGCTATGGTGCTCTAAATGGTTGCTAGGGCGTAGCTTGATAGCTTCACAATGATCCTGAGAGACTGATTGGTTGTCTGGGTAAAATGAGCCCGCCCCCTTGTCTCTGTGACACTGTGATCCAGAGTTATGTTCAATACAAAATCCATATGCAATTGACCATAGTAGGAAAAACGCATGCTATGGTATTCCAGGGTGACAATATCTAAATAAACCTTAAATGAGTAATTTTGTATTGAATTTGTCTTGCTTTCATATAGCATTACGGTTCATAACATTAAAATGTTCTGTTTTACTTCAGAAATCACTGGCACAATTTACCCCAATGTATTCCCCTAAAAAGGCACAACTTCCCCCGCACCAGGGGCAAGTTGTGCCATGAGACCACTTTTTTTCCAAGAGCTATATTCCTGAAACAATTTATTTCAGATCCAAAGTAATTGTTCTCAGGGATGCACCACATCCTGAAATGTACATCCTTAAGTTGAAGGCATTACTGCCATGGCCTCACTTTAAAGTCACTTTGAGTAAAAACTGGCACAACTCACCCCACTTTCCCTACAGTCAATAGCCTACTCATCTGGATTGATAACATTATTTAATATTTGAATCAAAGCTTATATAGTGTTTTGACATCAACAACCACAACCAAAAAGTGCATTTTACCTCAAACTTGCGACTAGTTAACTTTCTAAAAAAGGCGCAATCGCTTCTCGGGTCAACATTAACACACTGACAAAATTATATTCAGAATTTAAAATATGTTGATACCACTTTTTAATGTGTGATTGTAAGGTGTTCACGAGATAGAGATACTAACCTTTAGCGAACTTGCTTTCAACGTCGAACGAACACTCGTTCTCATGGAGACGCGGTGTGCACGGAGGGAGGGGCTGTGTGTGTGTGTGTGTGTGTGTGTGCGCGCGCGCGCGCATGTGAGAGACGCATGAGTGACAGAGAGACGGAGAGAGAGCAGGGAAAGGAAATGCAGCTGAACGAATACGCTGCGTGTTTTAAATAGCGTTAAAAAAATGGAAGACCTTGACAAAGACGAAAACTAAGGACATTTACTCTATAATTTTATTTTATTTTAGTTAGTTTTGCCAAACACACATTACAGTTTTAGTTAGTTATTTTTTTTTTTGTAATGCCTCGTTTTTATTTTTATTTCAGTTAACGACAATGTTTTTTCCCACCTAGTTTTCGTTTTTTCGTTAGTTTTCGTTAATGATTATAACCTTGCTATTGACAACTATGCCTAGGGTCTTGAAGTTCTATCACACCACATGTAGTCACTTACATGTATGCTTACTTGGCATATGTAACTCTTTAGGTATTTACAACACCACTGGTCACTATATGATAAAAGTGTGAAAATTAATCGTAAGAAGAAGTTTATATTAGTTCAAGTTTGCTCTGTTTGGATGTATTGTTCTGTTCCAGTGATGTTCTTTGACTAAATCTGAAGGGAAAAGATATCACCTATGGGGTCAAAGCCTGTTCCCCAATGGTATCTGCTGAAGCTTTTGCAAGAGGCATATATACCCCTCGGGTCCCAGCAAGTTTTCACCAAGGTGGTAGGACCCAGCGATCCATTTCGGCCCTTTGCATACATTTATTCGTGTAGCCTGCCCTCCAGATAATCAATATGCACTTGCTGAGCATTTTTTCCATTGGGCTATTATGGAATCAAACTAATCAAGAGTTATAGACTTTGACAGATTCTTCTTATTTCCTTTCATGTTACTATAGACAACTATGCCTAGGGTCTTGAAGTTCTATCACAACACATGTAGTCACTTACATGTATGCTTACTTGGCATATGTAACTCTTTAGGTATTTACAACACCACTGGTCACTATATGATAAAAGTGTGAACATTAATCGTAAGAAATTTATATTAGTTCAAGTTTGCTCTGTGTGGATTTATTGTTCTGTTTCAGTGATGTTCTTTGACTAAATCTGAAGGGAAAATATATCACCTACGGGGTCAAAGCCTGTTCCCCAATGGTGTCTGCAGGAGATTTTGCAAGAGGCATATATAACCCTCGGGTCCCAGCAAGTTTTCACCAAGGTGGTAGTACCCAGCGATTTCGCCCCTTTGCATACCTTGTTTATTCGTGTAGCCTGCCCTCCAGATAATCAATATGCACTTGCTTGGCATTTCTTCCATTGGGTTATTATGGAATCAAATGAATCAAGAGTTCTAGACTTTGACAGGTTCTTCTTATTTGCTTTCATGTTACTATAGACAACTATGCCTAGGGTCTTGAAGTTCTATCACACCACATGTAGTCACTTACATGTATGCTTACCCTACATATGTAACTCTTTAGGTATTTACAACACCACTGGTCACTATATGATAAAAGTGTGAAAATTAATCGTAAGAAATTTTAATTAGTTCAGTTTTGCTCTGTGTGGATGTATTGTTCTGTTTCAGTGATGTTCTTTGACTAAATCTGAAGGGAAAAGATATCACCTATGGGGTCAAAGCCTGTTCCCCAATGGTATCTGCAGAAGCTTTTGCAAGAGGCATATATACCCCTCGGGTCCCAGCAAGTTTTCACCAAGGTGGTAGGACCCAGCGATCCATTTTGCCCCTTTGCATACCTTGTTTATTCATGTAGCCTGCCCTCCAGATAATCAATATGCACTTGCTTAGCATTTCTTCCATTGGGTTATTATGGAATCAAACTAATCAAGAGTTCTAGACTTTGACAGGTTCTTCTTATTTGCTTTCATGTTACTATAGACAACTATGCCTAGGGTCTTGAAGTTCTATCACACCACATGTAGTCACTTACATGTATGCTTACTTGGCATATGTAACTCTTTAGGTATTTGCAACACCACTGGTCACTATATGATAAAAGTGTGAAAATTAATCGTAAGAAATTTATATTAGTTCAAGTTTGCTCTGTGTGGATTTATTGTTCTGTTTCAGTGATGTTCTTTGACTAATTCTGAAGGGAAAATATATCACCTACGGGGTCAAAGCCTGTTCCCCAATGGTATCTGCAGAATATTTTGCAAGAGGCATATATAACCCTCGGATCCCAGCAAGTTTTCACCAAGGTGGTAGTACCCAGCGATTTCGCCCCTTTGCATACCTTGTTTATTCGTGTAGCCTGCCCTCCAGATAATCAATATGCACTTTCTTAGCATTTCTTCCATTGGGTTATTATGGAATCAAACTAATCAAGAGTTATAGACTTTGACAGATTCTTCTTATTTGCTTTCATGTTACTATAGACAACTATGCCTAGGGTCTTGAAGTTCTATCACACCACATGTAGTCACTTACATGTATGCTTACTTGACATTTGTAACTCTTTAGGTATTTACAACACCACTGGTCACTATATGATAAAAGTGTGAAAATTAATCGTAAGAAATTTATATTTGTTCAAGTTTGCTCTGTGTGGATGTATTGTTCTGTCCCAATGATGTTCTGTGACTAAATCTGAAGGGAAAAGATATCACCTATAGGGTCAAAGCCTGTTCCCCAATGGTATCTGCAGAAGCTTTTGCAAGAGGCATATATACCCCTCGGGTCCCAGCAAGTTTTCACCAAGGTGGTAGGACCCAGCAATCCATTTTGTCCCTTTGCATACCTTGTTTATTCGTGTAGCCTGCCCTCCAGATAATCAATATGCACTTGCTTAGCATTTTTTCCATTGGGTTATTATGGAATCAAATGAATCAAGAGTTCTAGACTTTGACAGGTTCTTCTTATTTGCTTCCATGTTACTATAGACAACTATGCCTAGGGTCTTGAAGTTCTATCACACCACTTGTAGTCACTTACATGTATGCTTACTTGGCATATGTAACTCTTTAGGTATTTACAACACCACTGGTCACTATATGATAAAAGTGTGAAAATTAATCGTAAGAAATTTATATTAGTTCAAGTTTGCTCTGTGTGGATTTATTGTTCTGTTTCAGTGATGTTCTTTGACTAAATCTGAAGGGAAAAGATATCACCTACGGGGTCAAAGCCTGTTCCCTAACGGCATCTGCAGAAGATTTTGCAAGAGGCATATATAACCCTCGGGTCCTAGCAAGTTTTCACCAAGGTGGTAGTACCCAGCGATTTCGCCCCTTTGCATACCTTGTTTATTCGTGTAGCCTGCCCTCCAGATAATCAATATGCACTTGCTTAGCATTTCTTCCATTGGGTTATTATGGAATCAAATGAATCAAGAGTTCTAGACTTTGACAGATTCTTCTTATTTGCTTTCATGTTACTATAGACAACTATGTCTAGGGTCTTGAAGTTCTATCACAACACATGTAGTCACTTACATGTATCCTTACTTGGCATATGTAACTCTTTAGGTATTTACAACACCACTGGTCACTATATGATAAAAGTGTGAAAATTAATCATAAGAAGAAGTTTATATTAGTTAAAGTTTGCTCTGTGTGGATGTATTGTTCTGTTCCAGTGATGTTCTGTGATTAAATCTGAAGGGAAAAGATATCACCTATGGGGTCAAAGCCTGTGCCCAATGGTATCTGCTGCAGCTTTTGCAAGAGGCATATATACCCCTCGGGTCCCAGCAAGTTTTCACCAAGGTGGTAGGACCCAGCGATCCATTTCGGCCCTTTGCATACCTTGTTTATTCGTGTAGCCTGCCTTCCAGATAATCAATATGCACTTGCTTAGCATTTTTTCCATTGGGTTATTATGGAATCAAACTAATCAAGAGTTCTAGACTTTGACAGATTCTTCTTATTTGCTTTCATGTTACTATAGACAACTATGCCTAGGGTCTTGAAGTTCTATCACACCACATGTAGTCACTTACATGTATGCTTACTTGGCATATGTAACTCTTTAGGTATTTACAACACCACTGGTCACTATATGATAAAAGTGTGAAAATTAATCGTAAGAAATTTATATTAGTTCAAGTTTGCTCTGTGTGGATTTATTGTTCTGTTTCAGTGATGTTCTGTGACTAAATCTGAAGGGAAAAGATATCAGCTATGGGGTCAAAGCCTGTTCCCCAATGGTATCTGCTGAAGCTTTTGTAAGAGGCATATATACCCCTCGGGTCCCAGCAAGTTTTCACCAAGATGGTAGGACCCAGCAATCCATTTCACCCCTTTCCATTTCACCCCACTTGTTTATTCATGTAGCCTGCCCTCCAGATAATCAATATGCACTTGCTTAGCATTTCTTCCATTGGGTTATTATGGAATCAAATGAATCAGGAGTTCTAGACTTTGACAGATTCTTCTTATTTGCTTTCATGTTACTATAGACAACTATGCCTAGGGTCTTGAAGTTCTATCACACCACATGTAGTCACTTACATGTATGCTTACTTGACATATGTAACTCTTTAGGTATTTACAACACCACTGGTCACTATATGATAAAAGTGTGAAAATTAATTGTGAGAAATTTAAATTAGTTCAAGTTTGCTCTGTGTGGATGTATTGTATTGTTCTGTTTCAGTGATATTCTTTGACTAAATCTGAAGGGAAAAGACATCACCTACGGGGTCAAAGCCTGTTCCCCAATGGTATCTGCTGCAGCTTTTGCAAGAGGCATATATACCCCTCGGGTCCAGCAAGTTTTCACCAAGGTGGTAGGACCCAGCGATCCATTTCTCCCCTTTGCATACCTTGTTTAATCGTGTAGCCTTCCCTACAGATAATCAATATGCACTTGCTTAGCATTTCTTCCATTGGGTTATTATGAAATCAAACTAATCAAGAGTTCTAGACTTTGACAGGTTCTTCTTATTTTATTTCATGTTACTATAGACAACTATGCCTAGGGTCTTGAAGTTCTATCACACCACATGTAGTCACTTACATTTATGCTCACTTGGCATATGTAATTCTTTAGGTATTTACAACACCACTGGTCACTACATGATAAAAGTGTGAAAATAAATCGTAAGAAGAAGTTTATATTAGTTCAAGTTTGCTCTGTTTGGATGTATTGTTCTGTTCCAGTGATGTTCTTTGACTAAATCTGAAGGGAAAAGATATCACCTATGGGGTCAAAGCCTGTTCCCCAATGGTATCTGCTGAAGCTTTTGCAAGAGGCATATATACCCCTCGGGTCCCAGCAAGTTTTCACCAAGGTGGTAGGACCCAGCGATCCATTTCGGCCCTTTGCATACATTTATTCGTGTAGCCTGCCCTCCAGATAATCAATATGCACTTGCTGAGCATTTTTTCCATTGGGCTATTATGGAATCAAACTAATCAAGAGTTATAGACTTTGACAGATTCTTCTTATTTCCTTTCATGTTACTATAGACAACTATGCCTAGGGTCTTGAAGTTCTATCACAACACATGTAGTCACTTACATGTATGCTTACTTGGCATATGTAACTCTTTAGGTATTTACAACACCACTGGTCACTATATGATAAAAGTGTGAACATTAATCGTAAGAAATTTATATTAGTTCAAGTTTGCTCTGTGTGGATTTATTGTTCTGTTTCAGTGATGTTCTTTGACTAAATCTGAAGGGAAAATATATCACCTACGGGGTCAAAGCCTGTTCCCCAATGGTGTCTGCA
Source organism: Scardinius erythrophthalmus (assembly GCF_964197995.2). NCBI lineage: Eukaryota > Metazoa > Chordata > Actinopteri > Cypriniformes > Leuciscidae > Scardinius > Scardinius erythrophthalmus. Next base: position 36,527,351 of record NC_138234.1, read on the forward strand.
GGAGATTTTGCAAGAGGCATATATAACCCTCGGGTCCCAGCAAGTTTTCACCAAGGTGGTAGTACCCAGCGATTTCGCCCCTTTGCATACCTTGTTTATTCGTGTAGCCTGCCCTCCAGATAATCAATATGCACTTGCTTAGCATTTCTTCCATTGGGTTATTATGGAATCAAATGAATCAAGAGTTCTAGACTTTGACAGGTTCTTCTTATTTGCTTTCATGTTACTATAGACAACTATGCCTAGGGTCTTGAAGTTCTATCACACCACATGTAGTCACTTACATGTATGCTTACCCTACATATGTAACTCTTTAGGTATTTACAACACCACTGGTCACTATATGATAAAAGTGTGAAAATTAATCGTAAGAAATTTTAATTAGTTCAGTTTTGCTCTGTGTGGATATATTGTTCTGTTTCAGTGATGTTCTTTGACTAAATCTGAAGGGAAAAGATATCACCTATGGGGTCAAAGCCTGTTCCCCAATGGTATCTGCAGAAGCTTTTGCAAGAGGCATATATACCCCTCGGGTCCCAGCAAGTTTTCACCAAGGTGGTAGGACCCAGCGATCCATTTTGCCCCTTTGCATACCTTGTTTATTCATGTAGCCTGCCCTCCAGATAATCAATATGCACTTGCTTAGCATTTCTTCCATTGGGTTATTATGGAATCAAACTAATCAAGAGTTCTAGACTTTGACAGGTTCTTCTTATTTGCTTTCATGTTACTATAGACAACTATGCCTAGGGTCTTGAAGTTCTATCACACCACATGTAGTCACTTACATGTATGCTTACTTGGCATATGTAACTCTTTAGGTATTTGCAACACCACTGGTCACTATATGATAAAAGTGTGAAAATTAATCGTAAGAAATTTATATTAGTTCAAGTTTGCTCTGTGTCGATTTATTGTTCTGTTTCAGTGATGTTCTGTGACGAAATCTGAAGGGAAAAGATATCACCTACGGGGTCAAAGCCTGTTCCCCAATGGTATCTCCTGAAGCTTTTGCAAGAGGCATATATACCCCTCGGGTCCAAGCAAGTTTTCACCAAGATGGTAGGACCCAGCGATCCATTTCGCCCATTTGAATACCTTGTTTATTCGTGTAGCCTGCCCTCCAGATAATCAATATGCACTTGCTTAGCATTTCTTCAATTGGGTTATTATGGAATCAAATGAATCAAGAGTTCTAGACTTTGACAGGTTCTTTTTATTTGCTTTCATGTTACTATAGACAACTATGCCTAGGGTCTTGAAGTTCTATCACACCACATGTAGTCACTTACATGTATGCTTACTTGGCATATGTAAATCTTTAGGTATTTGCAACACCACTGGTCACTATATGATAAAAGTGTGAAAATTAATCGTAAGAAATTTATATTAGTTCAAGTTTGCTCTGTGTGGATTTATTGTTCTGTTTCAGTGATGTTCTTTGACTAATTCTGAAGGGAAAATATATCACCTACGGGGTCAAAGCCTGTTCCCCAATGGTATCTGCAGAATATTTTGCAAGAGGCATATATAACCCTCGGATCCCAGCAAGTTTTCACCAAGGTGGTAGTACCCAGCGATTTCGCCCCTTTGCATACCTTGTTTATTCGTGTAGCCTGCCCTCCAGATAATCAATATGCACTTTCTTAGCATTTCTTCCATTGGGTTATTATGGAATCAAATGAATCAAGAGTTCTAGACTTTGAAAGATTCTTCTTATTTGCTTTCATGTTACTATAGACAACTATGCCTAGGGTCTTGAAGTTCTATCACACCACATGTAGTCACTTACATGTATGCTTACTTGACATTTGTAACTCTTTAGGTATTTACAACACCACTGGTCACTATATGATAAAAGTGTGAAAATTAATCGTAAGAAATTTATATTTGTTCAAGTTTGCTCTGTGTGGATGTATTGTTCTGTCCCAATGATGTTCTGTGACTAAATCTGAAGGGAAAAGATATCACCTATAGGGTCAAAGCCTGTTCCCCAATGGTATCTGCAGAAGCTTTTGCAAGAGGCATATATACCCCTCGGGTCCCAGCAAGTTTTCACCAAGGTGGTAGGACCCAGCAATCCATTTTGTCCCTTTGCATACCTTGTTTATTCGTGTAGCCTGCCCTCCAGATAATCAATATGCACTTGCTTAGCATTTTTTCCATTGGGTTATTATGGAATCAAATGAATCAAGAGTTCTAGACTTTGACAGGTTCTTCTTATTTGCTTCCATGTTACTATAGACAACTATGCCTAGGGTCTTGAAGTTCTATCACACCACTTGTAGTCACTTACATGTATGCTTACTTGGCATATGTAACTCTTTAGGTATTTACAACACCACTGGTCACTATATGATAAAAGTGTGAAAATTAATCGTAAGAAATTTATATTAGTTCAAGTTTGCTCTGTGTGGATTTATTGTTCTGTTTCAGTGATGTTCTTTGACTAAATCTGAAGGGAAAAGATATCACCTACGGGGTCAAAGCCTGTTCCCTAACGGCATCTGCAGAAGATTTTGCAAGAGGCATATATAACCCTCGGGTCCTAGCAAGTTTTCACCAAGGTGGTAGTACCCAGCGATTTCGCCCCTTTGCATACCTTGTTTATTCGTGTAGCCTGCCCTCCAGATAATCAATATGCACTTACTTAGCATTTCTTCCATTGGGTTATTATGGAATCAAATGAATCAAGAGTTCTAGACTTTGACAGATTCTTCTTATTTGCTTTCATGTTACTATAGACAACTATGTCTAGGGTCTTGAAGTTCTATCACAACACATGTAGTCACTTACATGTATCCTTACTTGGCATATGTAACTCTTTAGGTATTTACAACACCACTGGTCACTATATGATAAAAGTGTGAAAATTAATCATAAGAAGAAGTTTATATTAGTTAAAGTTTGCTCTGTGTGGATGTATTGTTCTGTTCCAGTGATGTTCTGTGATTAAATCTGAAGGGAAAAGATATCACCTATGGGGTCAAAGCCTGTGCCCAATGGTATCTGCTGCAGCTTTTGCAAAAGGCATATATACCCCTCGGGTCCCAGCAAGTTTTCACCAAGGTGGTAGGACCCAGCGATCCATTTCGGCCCTTTGCATACCTTGTTTATTCGTGTAGCCTGCCTTCCAGATAATCAATATGCACTTGCTTAGCATTTTTTCCATTGGGTTATTATGGAATCAAACTAATCAAGAGTTCTAGACTTTGACAGATTCTTCTTATTTGCTTTCATGTTACTATAGACAACTATGCCTAGGGTCTTGAAGTTCTATCACACCACATGTAGTCACTTACATGTATGCTTACTTGGCATATGTAACTCTTTAGGTATTTACAACACCACTGGTCACTATATGATAAAAGTGTGAAAATTAATCGTAAGAAATTTATATTAGTTCAAGTTTGCTCTGTGTGGATTTATTGTTCTGTTTCAGTGATGTTCTGTGACTAAATCTGAAGGGAAAAGATATCAGCTATGGGGTCAAAGCCTGTTCCCCAATGGTATCTGCTGAAGCTTTTGTAAGAGGCATATATACCCCTCGGGTCCCAGCAAGTTTTCACCAAGATGGTAGGACCCAGCGATCCATTTCACCCCTTTCCATTTCACCCCACTTGTTTATTCATGTAGCCTGCCCTCCAGATAATCAATATGCACTTGCTTAGCATTTCTTCCATTGGGTTATTATGGAATCAAATGAATCAGGAGTTCTAGACTTTGACAGATTCTTCTTATTTGCTTTCATGTTACTATAGACAACTATGCCTAGGGTCTTGAAGTTCTATCACACCACATGTAGTCACTTACATGTATGCTTACTTGACATATGTAACTCTTTAGGTATTTACAACACCACTGGTCACTATATGATAAAAGTGTGAAAATTAATTGTGAGAAATTTAAATTAGTTCAAGTTTGCTCTGTGTGGATGTATTGTATTGTTCTGTTTCAGTGATATTCTTTGACTAAATCTGAAGGGAAAAGACATCACCTACGGGGTCAAAGCCTGTTCCCCAATGGTATCTGCTGCAGCTTTTGCAAGAGGCATATATACCCCTCGGGTCCAGCAAGTTTTCACCAAGGTGGTAGGACCCAGCGATCCATTTCTCCCCTTTGCATACCTTGTTTATTCGTGTAGCCTTCCCTACAGATAATCAATATGCACTTGCTTAGCATTTCTTCCATTGGGTTATTATGGAATCAAATGAATCAAGAGTTCTAGACTTTGACAGGTTCTTCTTATTTGCTTCCATGTTAATATAGACAACTATGCCTAGGGTCTTGAAGTTCTATCACACCACTTGTAGTCACTTACATGTATGCTTACTTGGCATATGTAACGCTTTAGGTATTTACAACACCACTGGTCACTATATGATAAAAGTGTGAAAATTAATCGTAAGAAATTTATATTAGTTCAAGTTTGCTCTGTGTGGATTTATTGTTCTGTTTCAGTGATGTTCTTTGACTAAATCTGAAGGGAAAAGATATCACCTACGGGGTCAAAGCCTGTTCCCTAATGGTATCTGCTGAAGCGTTTGCAAGAGGCATATATACCCCTCGGGTCCAAGCAAGTTTTCACCAAGATGGTAGGACCCAGCGATCCATTTCGCCCATTTGCATACCTTGTTTATTCGTGTAGCCTGCCCTCCAGATAATCAATATGCACTTGCTTAGCATTTCTTCAATTGGGTTATTATGGAATCAAATGAATCAAGAGTTCTAGACTTTGACAGGTTCTTCTTATTTGCTTTCATGTTACTATAGACAACTATGTCTAGGGCCTTGAAGTTCTATCACACCACATGTAGTCACTTACATGTATGCTTACTTGACATTTGTAATTCTTTAGGTATTTACAACACCACTGGTCACTATATGATAAAAGTGTGAAAATTAATCGTAAGAAATTTATATTTGTTCAAGTTTGCTCTGTGTGGATGTATTGTTCTGTCCCAGTGATGTTCTGTGACTAAATCTGAAGGGAAAAGATATCACCTATAGGGTCAAAGCCTGTTCCCCAATGGTATCTGCTGAAGCTTTTGCAAGAGGCATATATACCCCTCGGGTCCCAGCAAGTTTTCACCAAGATGGTAGGACCCAGCGATCCATTTCACCCCTTTCCATTTCACCCCACTTGTTTATTCATGTAGCCTGCCCTCCAGATAATCAATATGCACTTGCTTAGCATTTCTTCCATTGGGTTATTATGGAATCAAATGAATCAGGAGTTCTAGACTTTGACAGATTCTTCTTATTTGCTTTCATGTTACTATAGACAACTATGCCTAGGGTCTTGAAGTTCTATCACACCACATGTAGTCACTTACATGTATGCTTACTTGACATATGTAACTCTTTAGGTATTTACAACACCACTGGTCACTATATGATAAAAGTGTGAAAATTAATTGTGAGAAATTTAAATTAGTTCAAGTTTGCTCTGTGTGGATGTATTGTATTGTTCTGTTTCAGTGATATTCTTTGACTAAATCTGAAGGGAAAAGACATCACCTACGGGGTCAAAGCCTGTTCCCCAATGGTATCTGCTGCAGCTTTTGCAAGAGGCATATATACCCCTCGGGTCCAGCAAGTTTTCACCAAGGTGGTAGGACCCAGCGATCCATTTCTCCCCTTTGCATACCTTGTTTATTCGTGTAGCCTTCCCTACAGATAATCAATATGCACTTGCTTAGCATTTCTTCCATTGGGTTATTATGAAATCAAACTAATCAAGAGTTCTAGACTTTGACAGGTTCTTCTTATTTTATTTCATGTTACTATAGACAACTATGCCTAGGGTCTTGAAGTTCTATCACACCACATGTAGTCACTTACATTTATGCTCACTTGGCATATGTAATTCTTTAGGTATTTACAACACCACTGGTCACTACATGATAAAAGTGTGAAAATTAATCGTAAGAAGAAGTTTATATTAGTTCAAGTTTGCTCTGTGTGGATGTATTGTTCTGTTCCAGTGATTTTCTGTGACTAAATCTGAAGGGAAAAGATATCACTTATGGGGTCAAAGCCTGTTCCCCAATGGTATCTGCTGACACTTTTGCAAGAGGCATATATACCCCTCGGGTCCCAGCAAGTTTTCACCAAGGTGGTAGCACCCAGCGATCCATTTCGGCCCTTTGCATACCTCGTTTATTCATGTAGCCTGCCCTCCAGATAATCAATATGCACTTGCTTAGAATTTTTTCCATTGGGTTATTATGGAATCAAACTAATCAAGAGTTCTAGACTTTGACAGGTTCTTCTTATTTGCTTTCATGTTACTATAGACAACTATGCCTAGGGTCTTGAAGTTCTATCACACCACATGTAGTCACTTACATGTATGCTTACTTGACATATGTAACTCTTTAGGTATTTACAACACCACTGGTCACTATATGATAAAAGTGTGAAAATTAATTGTGAGAAATTTAAATTAGTTCAAGTTTGCTCTGTGTGGATGTATTGTATTGTTCTGTTTCAGTGATATTCTTTGACTAAATCTGAAGGGAAAAGACATCACCTACGGGGTCAAAGCCTGTTCCCCAATGGTATCTGCTGCAGCTTTTGCAAGAGGCATATATACCCCTCGGGTCCAGCAAGTTTTCACCAAGGTGGTAGGACCCAGCGATCCATTTCTCCCCTTTGCATACCTTGTTTAATCGTGTAGCCTTCCCTACAGATAATCAATATGCACTTGCTTAGCATTTCTTCCACTGGGTTATTATGAAATCAAACTAATCAAGAGTTCTAGACTTTGACAGGTTGTTCTTATTTTATTTCATTTTACTATAGACAACTATGCCTAGGGTCTTGAAGTTCTATCACACCACATGTAGTCACTTACATGTATGCTTACTTGGCATATGTAACTCTTTAGTTATTTACAACACCACTCGTCACTATATGATAAAAGTGTGAAAATTAATTGTAAGAAATTTATATTAGTTCAAGTTTGCTCTGTGTGGATTTATTGTTCTGTTTCAGTGATGTTCTGTGACTAAATCTGAAGGGAAAAGATATCAGCTATGGGGTCAAAGCCTGTTCCCCAATGGTATCTGCTGCAGCTTTTGCAAGAGGCATATATACCCCTCGGGTCCCAGCAAGTTTTCACCAAGATGGTAGGACCCAGCGATCCATTTCAACCCCTTTGCATACCTTGTTTATTCATGTAGCCTGCCCTCCAGATAATCAATATGCACTTGCTTAGCATTTCTTCCATTGGGTTATTATGGAATCAAATGAATCAAGAGTTCTAGACTTTGACAGATTCTTCTTATTTGCTTTCATGTTACTATAGACAACTATTTCTAGGGTCTTGAAGTTCTATCACACCACATGTAGTCACTTACATTTATGCTCACTTGGCATATGTAATTCTTTAGGTATTTACAACACCACTGGTCACTATATGATAAAAGTGTGAAAATTAATCGTAAGAAATTTATATTAGTTCAAGTTTGCTCTGTGTGGATTTATTGTTCTGTTTCAGTGATGTTCTTTGACTAAATCTGAAGGGAAAATATATCACCTACGGGGTCAAAGCCTGTTCCCTAATGGTATCTGCAGAAGATTTTGCAAGAGGCATATATAACCCTCGGGTCCCAGCAAGTTTTCACCAAGGTGGTAGTACCCAGCGATTTCGCCCCTTTGCATACCTTGTTTATTCGTGTAGCCTGCCCTCCAGATAATCAATATGCACTTGCTTAGCATTTCTTCCATTGGGTTATTATGGAATCAAATGAATCAAGAGTTCTAGACTTTGACAGATTCTTCTTATTTGCTTTCATGTTACTATAGACAACTATGCCTAGGGTCTTGAAGTTCTATCACACCACATGTAGTCACTTACATGTATGCTTACTTGGCATATGTAACTCTGTAGGTATTTACAACACCACTGGTCACTATATGATAAAAGTGTGAAAATTAATCGTAAGAAATTTATATTTGTTCAAGTTTGCTCTGTGTGGATGTATTGTTCTGTTCCAGTGATGTTCTGTGATTAAATCTGAAGGGAAAAGATATCACCTACGGGGTCAAAGCCTGTTCCCCAGTGGTATCTGCAGAAGCTTTTGCAAGAGGCATATATACCCCTCGGGTCCCAGCAAGTTTTCACCAAGATGGTAGGACCCAGCGATCCATTTCGCCCCTTTGCATACCTTGTTTATTCGTATAGCCCTCCAGATAATCAATATGCACTTGCTTAGCATTTCTTCAATTGGGTTATTATGGAATCAAATGAATCAAGAGTTCTAGACTTTGACAGGTTCTTCTTATTTGCTTTCATGTTAATATAGACAACTATGTCTAGGGTCTTGACGTTCTATCACAACACATGTAGTCACTTACATGTATGCTTACTTGGCATATGTAACTCTTTAGGTATTTACAACACCACCGGTCACTATATGATAAAAGTGTGAAAATTAATCATAAGAAGAAGTTTATATTAGTTAAAGTTTGCTCTGTGTGGATGTATTGTTCTGTTCCAGTGATGTTCTGTGATTAAATCTGAAGGGAAAAGATATCACCTATGGGGTCAAAGCCTGTGCCCAATGGTATCTGCTGCAGCTTTTGCAAGAGGCATATATAACCCTCGGGTCCCAGCAAGTTTTCACCAAGGTGGTAGGACCCAGCGATCCATTTTGCCCCTTTGCATACCTTGTTTATTCGTGTAGCCTACCCTCCAGATAATCAATATGCACTTGCTTAGCATTTCTTCCATTGGGTTATTATGGAATCAAATGAATAAAGAGTTCTAGACTCTGACAGGTTCTTCTTATTTGCTTTCATGTTACTATAGACAACTATGCCAAGGGTCTTGAAGTTCTATCACAACACATGTAGTCACTTACATGTATGCTTACTTGGCATATGTAACTCTTTAGGTATTTACAACACCACTGGTCACTATATGATAAAAGTGTGAAAATTAATCGTAAGAAATTTATATTAGTTCAAGTTTGCTCTGTGTGGATTTATTGTTCTGTTTCAGTGATGTTCTTTGACTAAATCTGAAGGGAAAATATATCACCTACGGGGTCAAAGCCTGTTCCCTAATGGTATCTGCAGAAGATTTTGCAAGAGGCATATATAACCCTCGGGTCCCAGCAAGTTTTCACCAAGGTGGTAGTACCCAGCGATTTCGCCCCTTTGCATACCTTGTTTATTCGTGTAGCCTGCCCTCCAGATAATCAATATGCACTTGCTTAGCATTTCTTCCATTGGGTTATTATGGAATCAAATGAATCAAGAGTTCTAGACTTTGACAGATTCTTCTTATTTGCTTTCATGTTACTATAGACAACTATGCCTAGGGTCTTGAAGTTCTATCACACCACATGTAGTCACTTACATGTATGCTTACTTGGCATATGTAACTCTGTAGGTATTTACAACACCACTGGTCACTATATGATAAAAGTGTGAAAATTAATCGTAAGAAATTTATATTTGTTCAAGTTTGCTCTGTGTGGATGTATTGTTCTGTTCCAGTGATGTTCTGTGATTAAATCTGAAGGGAAAAGATATCACCTACGGGGTCAAAGACTGTTCCCCAGTGGTATCTGCAGAAGCTTTTGCAAGAGGCATATATACCCCTCGGGTCCCAGCAAGTTTTCACCAAGATGGTAGGACCCAGCGATCCATTTCGCCCCTTTGCATACCTTGTTTATTCGTATAGCCCTCCAGATAATCAATATGCACTTGCTTAGCATTTCTTCAATTGGGTTATTATGGAATCAAATGAATCAAGAGTTCTAGACTTTGAAAGGTTCTTCTTATTTGCTTTCATGTTACTATAGACAACTATGTCTAGGGTCTTGAAGTTCTATCACAACACATGTAGTCACTTACATGTATGCTTACTTGGCATATGTAACTCTTTAGGTATTTACAACACCACTGGTCACTATATGATAAAAGTGTGAAAATTAATCATAAGAAGAAGTTTATATTAGTTAAAGTTTGCTTTGTGTGGATGTATTGTTTTGTTCCAGTGATGTTCTGTGATTAAATCTGAAGGGAAAAGATATCACCTATGGGGTCAAAGCCTGTGCCCAATGGTATCTGCTGCAGCTTTTGCAAGAGGCATATATACCCCTCGGGTCCCAGCAAGTTTTCACCAAGGTGGTAGGACCCAGCGATCCATTTCAGCCCTTGGCATACCTTGTTTATTCGTATAGCCTGCCTTCCAGATAATCAATATGCACTTGCTTAGCATTTTTTCCATTGGGTTATTATGGAATCAAACTAATCAAGAGTTCTAGACTTTGACAGATTCTTCTTATTTGCTTTCATGTTACTATAGACAACTATGCCTAGGGTCTTGAAGTTCTATCACACCACATGTAGTCACTTACATGTATGCTTACTTGGCATATGTAACTCTTTAGGTATTTACAACACCACTGGTCACTATATGATAAAAGTGTGAAAATTAATCGTAAGAAATTTATATTAGTTCAAGTTTGCTCTGTGTGGATTTATTGTTCTGTTTCAGTGATGTTCTGTGACTAAATCTGAAGGGAAAAGATATCAGCTATGGGGTCAAAGCCTGTTCCCCAATGGTATCTGCTGAAGCTTTTGTAAGAGGCATATATACCCCTCGGGTCCCAGCAAGTTTTCACCAAGATGGTAGGACCCAGCGATCCATTTCACCCCTTTGCATACCTTGTTTATTCATGTAGCCTGCCCTCCAGATAATCAATATGCACTTGCTTAGCATTTCTTCCATTGGGTTATTATGGAATCAAATGAATCAAGAGTTCTAGACTTTGACAGATTCTTCTTATTTGCTTTCATGTTACTATAGACAACTATGCCTAGGGTCTTGAAGTTCTATCACACCACATGTAGTCACTTACATGTATGCTTACTTGACATATGTAACTCTTTAGGTATTTACAACACCACTGGTCACTATATGATAAAAGTGTGAAAATTAATAGTGAGAAATTTAAATTAGTTCAAGTTTGCTCTGTGTGGATGTATTGTATTGTTCTGTTTCAGTGATATTCTTTGACTAAATCTGAAGGGAAAAGACATCACCTACGGGGTCAAAGCCTGTTCCCCAATGGTATCTGCTGCAGCTTTTGCAAGAGGCATATATACCCCTCGGGTCCAGCAAGTTTTCACAAAGGTGGTAGGACCCAGCGATCCACTTCTCCCCTTTGCATACCTTGTTTATTCGTGTAGCCTTCCCTACAGATAATCAATATGCACTTGCTTAGCATTTCTTCCATTGGGTTATTATGAAATCAAACTAATCAAGAGTTCTAGACTTTGACAGGTTCTTCTTATTTTATTTCATGTTACTATAGACAACTATGCCTAGGGTCTTGAAGTTCTATCACACCACATGTAGTCACTTACATTTATGCTCACTTGGCATATGTAATTCTTTAGGTATTTACAACACCACTGGTCACTACATGATAAAAGTGTGAAAATTAATCGTAGGAAGAAGTTTATATTAGTTCAAGTTTGCTCTGTGTGGATGTATTGTTCTGTTCCAGTGATTATCTGTGACTAAATCTGAAGGGAAAAGATATCACCTATGGGGTCAAAGCCTGCTCCCCAATGGTATCTGCTGAAGCTTTTGCAAGAGGCATTTATACCCCTCGGGTCCCAGCAAGTTTTCACCAAGGTGGTAGGACCCAGCGATCCATTTTGCCCTTTGCATACCTTGTTTATTCGTGTAGCCTACCCTCCAGATAATCAATATGCACTTGCTTAGCATTTCTTCCATTGGGTTATTATGGAATCAAATGAATAAAGAGTTCTAGACTCTGACAGGTTCTTCTTATTTGCTTTCATGTTACTATAGACAACTATGCCAAGGGTCTTGAAGTTCTATCACACCACATGTAGTCACTTACATTTATGCTCACTTGGCATATGTAATTCTTTAGGAATTTACAACACCACTGGTCACTATATGATAAAAGTGTGAAAATTAATCGTAAGAAATTTATATTAGTTCAAGTTTGCTCTGTGTGGATTTATTGTTCTGTTTCAGTGATGTTCTGTGACTAAATCTGAAGGGAAAAGATATCAGCTATGGGGTCAAAGCCTGTTCCCCAATGGTATCTGCTGCAGCTTTTGCAAGAGGCATATATACCCCTCGGGTCCCAGCAAGTTTTCACCAAGATGGTAGGACCCAGCGATCCATTTCAACCCCTTTGCATACCTTGTTTATTCTTGTAGCCTGCCCTCCAGATAATCAATATGCACTTGCTTAGCATTTCTTCCATTGGGTTATTATGGAATCAAATGAATCAAGAGTTCTAGACTTTGACAGATTCTTCTTATTTGCTTTCATGTTACTATAGACAACTATTTCTAGGGTCTTGAAGTTCTATCACACCACATGTAGTCACTTACATTTATGCTCACTTGGCATATGTAATTCTTTAGGTATTTACAACACCACTGGTCACTATATGATAAAAGTGTGAAAATTAATCGTAAGAAATTTATATTAGTTCAAGTTTGCTCTGTGTGGATTTATTGTTCTGTTTCAGTGATGTTCTTTGACTAAATCTGAAGGGAAAATATATCACCTACGGGGTCAAAGCCTGTTCCCTAATGGTATCTGCAGAAGATTTTGCAAGAGGCATATATAACCCTCGGGTCCCAGCAAGTTTTCACCAAGGTGGTAGTACCCAGCGATTTCGCCCCTTTGCATACCTTGTTTATTCGTGTAGCCTGCCCTCCAGATAATCAATATGCACTTGCTTAGCATTTCTTCCATTGGGTTATTATGGAATCAAATGAATCAAGAGTTCTAGACTTTGACAGATTCTTCTTATTTGCTTTCATGTTACTATAGACAACTATGCCTAGGGTCTTGAAGTTCTATCACACCACATGTAGTCACTTACATGTATGCTTACTTGGCATATGTAACTCTGTAGGTATTTACAACACCACTGGTCACTATATGATAAAAGTGTGAAAATTAATCGTAAGAAATTTATATTTGTTCAAGTTTGCTCTGTGTGGATGTATTGTTCTGTTCCAGTGATGTTCTGTGATTAAATCTGAAGGGAAAAGATATCACCTACGGGGTCAAAGCCTGTTCCCCAGTGGTATCTGCAGAAGCTTTTGCAAGAGGCATATATACCCCTCGGGTCCCAGCAAGTTTTCACCAAGATGGTAGGACCCAGCGATCCATTTCGCCCCTTTGCATACCTTGTTTATTCGTATAGCCCTCCAGATAATCAATATGCACTTGCTTAGCATTTCTTCAATTGGGTTATTATGGAATCAAATGAATCAAGAGTTCTAGACTTTGACAGGTTCTTCTTATTTGCTTTCATGTTAATATAGACAACTATGTCTAGGGTCTTGACGTTCTATCACAACACATGTAGTCACTTACATGTATGCTTACTTGGCATATGTAACTCTTTAGGTATTTACAACACCACTGGTCACTATATGATAAAAGTGTGAAAATTAATCATAAGAAGAAGTTTATATTAGTTAAAGTTTGCTCTGTGTGGATGTATTGTTCTGTTCCAGTGATGTTCTGTGATTAAATCTGAAGGGAAAAGATATCACCTATGGGGTCAAAGCCTGTGCCCAATGGTATCTGCTGCAGCTTTTGCAAGAGGCATATATAACCCTCGGGTCCCAGCAAGTTTTCACCAAGGTGGTAAGACCCAGCGATCCATTTTGCCCCTTTGCATACCTTGTTTATTCGTGTAGCCTACCCTCCAGATAATCAATATGCACTTGCTTAGCATTTCTTCCATTGGGTTATTATGGAATCAAATGAATAAAGAGTTCTAGACTCTGACAGGTTCTTCTTATTTGCTTTCATGTTACTATAGACAACTATGCCAAGGGTCTTGAAGTTCTATCACAACACATGTAGTCACTTACATGTATGCTTACTTGGCATATGTAACTCTTTAGGTATTTACAACACCACTGGTCACTATATGATAAAAGTGTGAAAATTAATCGTAAGAAATTTATATTAGTTCAAGTTTGCTCTGTGTGGATTTATTGTTCTGTTTCAGTGATGTTCTTTGACTAAATCTGAAGGGAAAATATATCACCTACGGGGTCAAAGCCTGTTCCCTAATGGTATCTGCAGAAGATTTTGCAAGAGGCATATATAACCCTCGGGTCCCAGCAAGTTTTCACCAAGGTGGTAGTACCCAGCGATTTCGCCCCTTTGCATACCTTGTTTATTTGTGTAGCCTGCCCTCCAGATAATCAATATGCACTTGCTTAGCATTTCTTCCATTGGGTTATTATGGAATCAAATGAATTGGGAGTTCTAGACTTTGACAGATTCTTCTTATTTGCTTTCATGTTACTATAGACAAGGCTGGACTGGTAATCTGGCATACCGGGCAAATGCCCGGTGGGCCGACGTGCTTTTTGGCCGATACATCTCATACTTTTTTTTTTTTTTTTTTTTTTGACGGCCCATAAAACTCGTACATCGGCGGCCCATTCGTTTTGTTTTGTTTAATTGACAGCGCTGGGTTAGTGCCGGTGTAATGCATTGGTCAAAAAAAAGGTAAGCGTTAGGTTTTTTTTCCACTGACAGACCGGCCCATGAAGCGCGTAGATCAGCGGCCCATTGGTTGTTATCTTGATTGACACTGGGCTGGCCCAATCACATCATTAAACACCTCCCCCTCTGGGCTCTGAGCGAGCGTGCAGTGTCAAGTGTGTATCTGTCAAAATAGTCTGAGAGATGGAGAGGAAACGCAAGGAATGTGCAGAGAAATAGCGTGAAAAATAGATACAGGCCCTTCAAGCAGACGCTGTAAAATGTGTCAAGATATATATGTTTTCTGCAGCAGCAGGACCTTCATCAGCTCCAGTGGCTGATGATGAGGATAGTGAGGAGGATCAGGAGAGAGAGATGAGAAAGTGTAACGTAGAGTCCGCGGTAAGCAGAACTACTTTCAAAACACTTTGGCTATGAGTGTAGGAACCCATAACCCAGTTACAGATTATTTCCACATCTGCATAGTTGACAATTACAGCAATTTACTAGAAGTTTAATGAGACACGTTTGTATCCATGTTTTCCGCCAAAATAAAAGCTCGATGCAGTTTCCGTCAAAATAAAAGATCATGTGCTTATCTCTTTCAAGTTTAGAAATTAGTACAAAACTAATTATGAAAGTTTTCTTTATTTTTCGGTGCATTATTTTTTACAATATATAGGCTACTATCATGAGATTAATATTATAACTATTATTATGTAGTAGTGTAATATAGACAGACACTGTTATTAAAAGAGGTTTGATTTGTTTTCTTTGTTATACTTGCACACTGAATATGGGTTGGAGCTTTTAATTTTGAACCCTCAAACTGCACCAGATTGATGAATTTAACATTAAAATGCAAAAAAATTTCTTAGGGGGACCATGCCCCCAAACCCCCCTAGAGGTCCACCCACCACAGTTTTACCAAAATTCCTTTGAGAAACACTGTCAATGCAGCTTATAGCTTGTTTTTTGGATTCATCACTGTGGAGTATAGTTCGACTGTATTAATAAATTACAATTTTGTACTTATTTCATCTGTTAACTTTCACTCGTTTATACTCACTCATTACATGGCATTAGCGGTTTTAATGAACAGGAGTTAAACAAAAACATATTCAAAGGCGTGCAAAGATGGGTGGTGTTTATGATCATATGTAGTGGGCCAGTCTGGGCCAAAATGCCAGGGCCGATTTTCTGTCCCAGTCCAGCCCTGACTATAGACAACTATGCCTAGGGTCTTGAAGTTCTATCACACCACATGTAGTCACTTACATGTATGCTTACTTGGCATATGTAACTCTGTAGGTATTTACAACACCACTGGTCACTATATGATAAAAGTGTGAAAATGAATCGTAAGAAATTTATATTTGTTCAAGTTTGCTCTGTGTGGATGTATTGTTCTGTTCCAGTGATGTTCTGTGATTAAATCTGAAGGGAAAAGATATCACCTACGGGGTCAAAGACTGTTCCCCAGTGGTATCTGCAGAAGCTTTTGCAAGAGGCATATATACCCCTCGGGTCCCAGCAAGTTTTCACCAAGATGGTAGGACCCAGCGATCCATTTCGCCCCTTTGCATACTTGTTTATTCGTATAGCCCTCCAGATAATCAATATGCACTTGCTTAGCATTTCTTCAATTGGGTTATTATGGAATCAAATGAATCAAGAGTTCTAGACTTTGAAAGGTTCTTCTTATTTGCTTTCATGTTACTATAGACAACTATGTCTAGGGTCTTGAAGTTCTATCACAACACATGTAGTCACTTACATGTATGCTTACTTGGCATATGTAACTCTTTAGGTATTTACAACACCACTGGTCACTATATGATAAAAGTGTGAAAATTAATCATAAGAAGAAGTTTATATTAGTTAAAGTTTGCTTTGTGTGGATGTATTGTTTTGTTCCAGTGATGTTCTGTGATTAAATCTGAAGGGAAAAGATATCACCTATGGGGTCAAAGCCTGTGCCCAATGGTATCTGCTGCAGCTTTTGCAAGAGGCATATATACCCCTCGGGTCCCAGCAAGTTTTCACCAAGGTGGTAGGACCCAGCGATCCATTTCAGCCCTTGGCATACCTTGTTTATTCGTATAGCCTGCCTTCCAGATAATCAATATGCACTTGCTTAGCATTTTTTCCATTGGGTTATTATGGAATCAAACTAATCAAGAGTTCTAGACTTTGACAGATTCTTCTTATTTGCTTTCATGTTACTATAGACAACTATGCCTAGGGTCTTGAAGTTCTATCACACCACATGTAGTCACTTACATGTATGCTTACTTGGCATATGTAACTCTTTAGGTATTTACAACACCACTGGTCACTATATGATAAAAGTGTGAAAATTAATCGTAAGAAATTTATATTAGTTCAAGTTTGCTCTGTGTGGATTTATTGTTCTGTTTCAGTGATGTTCTGTGACTAAATCTGAAGGGAAAAGATATCAGCTATGGGGTCAAAGCCTGTTCCCCAATGGTATCTGCTGAAGCTTTTGTAAGAGGCATATATACCCCTCGGGTCCCAGCAAGTTTTCACCAAGATGGTAGGACCCAGCGATCCATTTCACCCCTTTGCATACCTTGTTTATTCATGTAGCCTGCCCTCCAGATAATCAATATGCACTTGCTTAGCATTTCTTCCATTGGGTTATTATGGAATCAAATGAATCAAGAGTTCTAGACTTTGACAGATTCTTCTTATTTGCTTTCATGTTACTATAGACAACTATGCCTAGGGTCTTGAAGTTCTATCACACCACATGTAGTCACTTACATGTATGCTTACTTGACATATGTAACTCTTTAGGTATTTACAACACCACTGGTCACTATATGATAAAAGTGTGAAAATTAATAGTGAGAAATTTAAATTAGTTCAAGTTTGCTCTGTGTGGATGTATTGTATTGTTCTGTTTCAGTGATATTCTTTGACTAAATCTGAAGGGAAAAGACATCACCTACGGGGTCAAAGCCTGTTCCCCAATGGTATCTGCTGCAGCTTTTGCAAGAGGCATATATACCCCTCGGGTCCAGCAAGTTTTCACAAAGGTGGTAGGACCCAGCGATCCACTTCTCCCCTTTGCATACCTTGTTTATTCGTGTAGCCTTCCCTACAGATAATCAATATGCACTTGCTTAGCATTTCTTCCATTGGGTTATTATGAAATCAAACTAATCAAGAGTTCTAGACTTTGACAGGTTCTTCTTATTTTATTTCATGTTACTATAGACAACTATGCCTAGGGTCTTGAAGTTCTATCACACCACATGTAGTCACTTACATTTATGCTCACTTGGCATATGTAATTCTTTAGGTATTTACAACACCACTGGTCACTACATGATAAAAGTGTGAAAATTAATCGTAGGAAGAAGTTTATATTAGTTCAAGTTTGCTCTGTGTGGATGTATTGTTCTGTTCCAGTGATTTTCTGTGACTAAATCTGAAGGGAAAAGATATCACCTACGGGGTCAAAGCCTGTTCCCCAATGGTATCTGCTGACACTTTTGCAAGAGGCATATATACCCCTCGGGTCCAGCAAGTTTTCACCAAGGTGGTAGGACCCAGCGATCCATTTCTCCCCTTTGCATACCTTGTTTAATCGTGTAGCCTTCCCTACAGATAATCAATATGCACTTGCTTAGCATTTCTTCCACTGGGTTATTATGAAATCAAACTAATCAAGAGTTCTAGACTTTGACAGGTTCTTCTTATTTTATTTCATTTTACTATAGACAACTATGCCTAGGGTCTTGAAGTTCTATCACACCACATGTAGTCACTTACATTTATGCTCACTTGGCATATGCAATTCTTTAGGTATTTACAACACCACTGGTCACTACATGATAAAAGTGTGAAAATTAATCGTAAGAAGTTTATATTAGTTCAAGTTTGCTCTGTGTGGATGTATTGTTCTGTTCCAGTGATTATCTGTGACTAAATCTGAAGGGAAAAGATATCACCTATGGGGTCAAAGCCTGCTCCCCAATGGTATCTGCTGAAGCTTTTGCAAGAGGCATTTATACCCCTCGGGTCCCAGCAAGTTTTCACCAAGGTGGTAGGACCCAGCGATCCATTTTGCCCTTTGCATACCTTGTTTATTCGTGTAGCCTACCCTCCAGATAATCAATATGCACTTGCTTAGCATTTCTTCCATTGGGTTATTATGGAATCAAATGAATAAAGAGTTCTAGACTCTGACAGGTTCTTCTTATTTGCTTTCATGTTACTATAGACAACTATGCCAAGGGTCTTGAAGTTCTATCACACCACATGTAGTCACTTACATTTATGCTCACTTGGCATATGTAATTCTTTAGGAATTTACAACACCACTGGTCACTATATGATAAAAGTGTGAAAATTAATCGTAAGAAATTTATATTAGTTCAAGTTTGCTCTGTGTGGATTTATTGTTCTGTTTCAGTGATGTTCTGTGACTAAATCTGAAGGGAAAAGATATCAGCTATGGGGTCAAAGCCTGTTCCCCAATGGTATCTGCTGCAGCTTTTGCAAGAGGCATATATACCCCTCGGGTCCCAGCAAGTTTTCACCAAGATGGTAGGACCCAGCGATCCATTTCAACCCCTTTGCATACCTTGTTTATTCGTGTAGCCTGCCCTCCAGATAATCAATATGCACTTGCTTAGCATTTCTTCCATTGGGTTATTATGGAATCAAATGAATCAAGAGTTCTAGACTTTGACAGATTCTTCTTATTTGCTTTCATGTTACTATAGACAACTATTTCTAGGGTCTTGAAGTTCTATCACACCACATGTAGTCACTTACATTTATGCTCACTTGGCATATGTAACTCTTTAGGTATTTACAACACCACTGGTCACTATATGATAAAAGTGTGAAAATTAATCGTAAGAAATTTATATTAGTTCAAGTTTGCTCTGTGTGGATTTATTGTTCTGTTTCAGTGATGTTCTTTGACTAAATCTGAAGGGAAAATATATCACCTACGGGGTCAAAGCCTGTTCCCTAATGGTATCTGCAGAAGATTTTGCAAGAGGCATATATAACCCTCGGGTCCCAGCAAGTTTTCACCAAGATGGTAGGACCCAGCGATCCATTTCGCCCCTTTGCATACCTTGTTTATTCGTATAGCCCTCCAGATAATCAATATGCACTTGCTTAGCATTTCTTCAATTGGGTTATTATGGAATCAAATGAATCAAGAGTTCTAGACTTTGACAGATTCTTCTTATTTGCTTTCATGTTACTATAGACAACTATGCCTAGGGTCTTGAAGTTCTATCACACCACATGTAGTCACTTACATGTATGCTTACTTGGCATATGTAACTCTGTAGGTATTTACAACACCACTGGTCACTATATGATAAAAGTGTGAAAATTAATCGTAAGAAATTTATATTAGTTCAAGTTTGCTCTGTGTGGATGTATTGTTCTGTTCCAGTGATGTTCTGTGATTAAATCTGAAGGGAAAAGATATCACCTACGGGGTCAAAGCCTGTTCCCCAGTGGTATCTGCAGAAGCTTTTGCAAGAGGCATATATACCCCTCGGGTCCCAGCAAGTTTTCACCAAGATGGTAGGACCCAGCGATCCATTTCGCCCCTTTGCATACCTTGTTTATTCGTATAGCCCTCCAGATAATCAATATGCACTTGCTTAGCATTTCTTCAATTGGGTTATTATGGAATCAAATGAATCAAGAGTTCTAGACTTTGACAGGTTCTTCTTATTTGCTTTCATGTTACTATAGACAACTATGTCTAGGGTCTTGAAGTTCTATCACAACACATGTAGTCACTTACATGTATGCTTACTTGGCATATGTAACTCTTTAGGTATTTACAACACCACTGGTCACTATATGATAAAAGTGTGAAAATTAATCATAAGAAGAAGTTTATATTAGTTAAAGTTTGCTCTGTGTGGATGTATTGTTCTGTTCCAGTGATGTTCTGTGATTAAATCTGAAGGGAAAAGATATCACCTATGGGGTCAAAGCCTGTGCCCAATGGTATCTGCTGCAGCTTTTGCAAGAGGCATATATAACCCTCGGGTCCCAGCAAGTTTTCACCAAGGTGGTAGGACCCAGCGATCCATTTCAGCCCTTGGCATACCTTGTTTATTCGTGTAGCCTGCCTTCCAGATAATCAATATGCACTTGCTTAGCATTTTTTCCATTGGGTTATTATGGAATCAAACTAATCAAGAGTTCTAGACTTTGACAGGTTCTTCTTATTTGCTTTCATGTTACTATAGACAACTATGCCTAGGGTCTTGAAGTTCTATCACACCACATGTAGTCACTTACATGTATGCTTACTTGGCATATGTAACTCTTTAGGTATTTACAACACCACTGGTCACTATATGATAAAAGTGTGAAAATTAATCGTAAGAAATTTATATTAGTTCAAGTTTGCTCTGTGTGGATTTATTTGTTCTGTTTCAGTGATGTTCTGTGACTAAATCTTAAGGTAAAAGATATCAGCTATGGTGTCAAAGCCTGTTCCCTAATGGTATCTGCTGAAGCTTTTGCAAGAGGCATATATACCCCTCGGGTCCCAGCAAGTTTTCACCAAGATGGTAGGACCCAGCGATCCATTTCGCCCCTTTGCATACCTTGTTTATTCGTATAGCCCTCCAGATAATCAATATGCACTTGCTTAGCATTTCTTCAATTGGGTTATTATGGAATCAAACTAATCAAGAGTTCTAGACTTTGACAGGTTCTTCTTATTTGCTTTCATGTTACTATAGACAACTATGTCTAGGGTCTTGAAGTTCTATCACACCACATGTAGCAGTGTTTCCCACAGAATTAGATTCTATTTGCGGTGGTGTGGTGTTTGGGGACCGGGGACCGGGGGTTGTGTGTGTGTGTGTGATTAAGTTAAATATATCATATATATATATATATATATATATATATATAATGTTTATATATATATATCATATATTTTTATTGACACATTCCCATTGCCAACACTTAGTGTCAGATAACTTAAAGACTTTGCCATTGTTACATTTCTATGCTATGACTGCTCCACAGACTTTTTGTTGCAAATTTTGCTCACACACAAACCTGGAACTGGACACACACACACACACACACACACACACACACACACTCACAAACTTACTGACACACTCAAACACAGGCTCACACACACTCACACATTCAAAAAGACTCCACACACAGATTCAAACACAGACACACACTCACACACACTCAGACCCAAACACAGACTCAGACACACACAGGCTCACACACACACACCAAACTGGACCTGGAGGTGGACACACACAGACGCACACCTGGAGATTGAGGTGGACAATAACCAACACACACCAACCTGAACCTGGAGATAATAATAATATAATGTCTAGTCTGGTGGCTGTGATATGAACCTACCAACGTCCGTTGCAATGATTTTTGGAATGACTGATCGCGAGAGGAACAAATTACGTTTTAGTCGCATAACATCGGTTAATGGAAACGCCGTCATTTCGCAATAGTTGTAACGTTAATTGATATTTAGAAAAAAAAAATCACAAAAGTTTTGCGCGAATCTGTAATGAAACGCGACCGCGCTTAACATCTAGACAACTTCTCAGAGTTATGTTGAGCAACAGTGTTCATTATACTAACCATTCAACTCCGGATTGATTCTGGAATCTTCGCTGGGGGAATAAGCATTAAGCACCGGCAACAATCCGCCCTCTACATGCTCATGTTTTGATTCAGATCGTGCGGTAAGAGAAGGAGGGGCTAGTCGTGCCTCCATTGTCAGTTTGTGAGAGAGAGGGGGAGCAAGCAGCGCGAATAAAATACAATTTTACCCATATTAAATAGTTAAAAAATCTGAATCAATCCGTGGCGGTCAGCGTTGATATGTGGCGGGCCGCCACAAATTAATGAATGTATGGGAAACCCTGTGTAGTCACTTACATGTATGCTTACTTGACATTTGTAACTCTTTAGGTATTTACAACACCACTGGTCACTATATGATAAAAGTGTGAAAATTAATCGTAAGAAATTTATATTTGTTCAAGTTTGCTCTGTGTGGATGTATTGTTCTGTCCCAGTGATGTTCTGTGACTAAATCTGAAGGGAAAAGATATCACCTATAGGGTCAAAGCCTGTTCCCCAATGGTATCTGCTGCAGCTTTTGCAAGAGGCATATATACCCCTCGGGTCCCAGCAAGTTTTCACCAAGATGGTAGGACCCAGCGATCCATTTCGCCCCTTTGCATACCTTGTTTATTCGTGTAGCCTGCCCTCCAGATAATCAATATGCACTTGCTTAGCATTTCTTCAATTGGGTTATTATAGAATCAAATGAATCAAGAGTTCTAGACTTTGACAGGTTCTTCTTATTTGCTTTCATGTTACTATAGACAACTATGTCTAGGGTCTTGAAGTTCTATCACAACACATGTAGTCACTTACATGTATGCTTACTTGGCATATGTAACTCTTTAGGTATTTACAACACCACTGGTCACTATATGATAAAAGTGTGAAAATTAATCATAAGAAGAAGTTTATATTTGTTCAAGTTTGCTCTGTGTGGATGTATTGTTCTGTTTCAGTGATATTCTTTGACTAAATCTGAAGGGAAAAGATATCACCTACGGGGTCAAAGCCTGTTCCCCAATGGTATCTGCAGAAGCTTTTGCAAGAGGCATATATACCCCTCGGGTCCCAGCAAGTTTTCACCAAGATGGTAGGACCCAGCGATCCATTACGCCCCTTTGCATACCTTGTTTATTCGTATAGCCCTCCAGATAATCAATATGCACTTGCTTAGCATTTCTTCAATTGGGTTATTATGGAAACAAATGAATCAAGAGTTCTAGACTTTGACAGGTTCTTCTTATTTGCTTTCATGTTACTATAGACAACTATGTCTAGGGTCTTGAAGTTCTATCACAACACATGTAGTCACTTACATGTATGCTTACTTGGCATATGTAACTCTTTAGGTATTTACAACACCACTGGTCACTATATGATAAAAGTGTGAAAATTAATCATAAGAAGAAGTTTATATTAGTTAAAGTTTGCTCTGTGTGGATGTATTGTTCTGTTCCAGTGATGTTCTGTGATTAAATCTGAAGGGAAAAGATATCACATATGGGGTCAAAGCCTGTGCCCAATGGTATCTGCTGCAGCTTTTGCAAGAGGCATATATACCCCTCGGGTCCCAGCAAGTTTTCACCAAGGTGGTAGGACCCAGCGATCCATTTCAGCCCTTGGCATACCTTGTTTATTCGTGTAGCCTGCCTTCCAGATAATCAATATGCACTTGCTTAGCATTTTTTCCATTGGATTATTATGGAATCAAATGAATCAAGAGTTCTAGACTTTGACAGATTCTTCTTATTTGCTTTCATGTTACTATAGATGTTACTATAGACAACTATGCCTAGGGTCTTGAAGTTCTATCACACCACATGTAGTCACTTACATGTATGCTTACTTGACATATGTAACTCTTTAGGTATTTACAACACCACTGGTCACTATATGATAAAAGTGTGAAAATTAATAGTGAGAAATTTAAATTAGTTCAAGTTTGCTCTGTGTGGATGTATTGTATTGTTCTGTTTCAGTGATATTCTTTGACTAAATCTGAAGGGAAAAGACATCACCTACGGGGTCAAAGCCTGTTCCCCAATGGTATCTGCTGCAGCTTTTGCAAGAGGCATATATACCCCTCGGGTCCAGCAAGTTTTCACAAAGGTGGTAGGACCCAGCGATCCATTTCTCCCCTTTGCATACCTTGTTTATTCGTGTAGCCTTCCCTACAGATAATCAATATGCACTTGCTTAGCATTTCTTCCATTGGGTTATTATGAAATCAAACTAATCAATAGTTCTAGACTTTGACAGGTTCTTCTTATTTTATTTCATGTTACTATAGACAACTATGCCTAGGGTCTTGAAGTTCTATCACACCACATGTAGTCACTTACATTTATGCTCACTTGGCATATGTAATTCTTTAGGTATTTACAACACCACTGGTCACTACATGATAAAAGTGTGAAAATTAATCGTAAGAAGAAGTTTATATTAGTTCAAGTTTGCTCTGTGTGGATGTATTGTTCTGTTCCAGTGATTTTCTGTGACTAAATCTGAAGGGAAAAGATATCACCTATGGGGTCAAAGCCTGCTCCCCAATGGTATCTGCTGACACTTTTGCAAGAGGCATATATACCCCTCGGGTCCCAGCAAGTTTTCACCAAGGTGGTAGCACCCAGCGATCCATTTCGGCCCTTTGCATACCTCGTTTATTCATGTAGCCTGCCCTCCAGATAATCAATATACACTTGCTTAGAATTTTTTCCATTGGGTTATTATGGAATCAAACTAATCAAGAGTTCTAGACTTTGACAGGTTCTTCTTATTTGCTTTCATGTTACTATAGACAACTATGTCTAGGGTCTTGAAGTTCTATCACACCACATGTAGTCACTTACATGTATGCTTACTTGACATTTGTAACTCTTTAGGTATTTACAACACCACTGGTCACTATATGATAAAAGTGTGAAAATTAATCGTAAGAAATTTATATTTGTTCAAGTTTGCTCTGTGTGGATGTATTGTTCTGTCCCAGTGATGTTCTGTGACTAAATCTGAAGGGAAAAGATATCACCTACGGGGTCAAAGCCTGTTCCCCAATGGTATCTGCAGAAGCTTTTGCAAGAGGCATATATACCCCTCGGGTCCCAGCAAGTTTTCACCAAGATGGTAGGACCCAGCGATCCATTTCGCCCCTTTGCATACCTTGTTTATTCGTGTAGGCTGCCCTCCAGATAATCAATATGCACTTGCTTAGCATTTCTTCAATTGGGTTATTATAGAATCAAATGAATCAAGAGTTCTAGACTTTGACAGGTTCTTCTTATTTGCTTTCATGTTACTATAGACAACTATGTCTAGGGTCTTGAAGTTCTATCACAACACATGTAGTCACTTACATGTATGCTTACTTGGCATATGTAACTCTTTAGGTATTTACAACACCACTGGTCGCTATATGATAAAAGTGTCAAAATTAATCATAAGAAGAAGTTTATATTTGTTCAAGTTTGCTCTGTGTGGATGTATTGTTCTGTTTCAGTGATATTCTTTGACTAAATCTGAAGGGAAAAGATATCACCTACGGGGTCAAAGCCTGTTCCCCAATGGTATCTGCAGAATAATTTGCAAGAGGCATATATAACCCTCGGGTCCCAGCAAGTTTTCACCAAGGTGGTAGTACCCAGCGATTTCGCCCCTTTGCATACCTTGTTTATTCGTGTAGCCTGCCCTCCAGATAATCAATATGCACTTGCTTAGCATTTCTTCCATTGGGTTATTATGGAATCAAATGAATCAAGAGTTCTAGACTTTGACAGATTCTTCTTATTTGCTTTCATGTTACTATAGACAACTATGCCTAGGGTCTTGAAGTTCTATCACACCACATGTAGTCACTTACATGTATGCTTACTTGGCATATGTAACTCTGTAGGTATTTACAACACCACTGGTCACTATATGATAAAAGTGTGAAAATTAATCGTAAGAAATTTATATTTGTTCAAGTTTGCTCTGTGTGGATGTATTGTTCTGTTCCAGTGATGTTCTGTGATTAAATCTGAAGGGAAAAGATATCACCTACGGGGTCAAAGCCTGTTCCCCAATGGTATCTGCAGAAGCTTTTGCAAGAGGCATATATACCCCTCGGGTCCCAGCAAGTTTTCACCAAGATGGTAGGACCCAGCGATCCATTTCGCCCCTTTGCATACCTTGTTTATTCGTATAGCCCTCCAGATAATCAATATGCACTTGCTTAGCATTTCTTCAATTGGGTTATTATGGAATCAAATGAATCAAGAGTTCTAGACTTTGACAGGTTCTTCTTATTTGCTTTCATGTTACTATAGACAACTATGTCTAGGGTCTTGAAGTTCTATCACAACACATGTAGTCACTTACATGTATGCTTACTTGGCATATGTAACTCTTTAGGTATTTACAACACCACTGGTCACTATATGATAAAAGTGTGAAAATTAATCATAAGAAGAAGTTTATATTAGTTAAAGTTTGCTCTGTGTGGATGTATTGTTCTGTTCCAGTGATGTTCTGTGATTAAATCTGAAGGGAAAAGATATCACCTATGGGGTCAAAGCCTGTGCCCAATGGTATCTGCTGCAGCTTTTGCAAGAGGCATATATACCCCTCGGGTCCCAGCAAGTTTTCACCAAGGTGGTAGGACCCAGCAATCCATTTCGTCCCTTTGCATACCTTGTTTATTCGTGTAGCCTGCCCTCCAGATAATCAATATGCACTTGCTTAGCATTTTTTCCATTGGGTTATTATGGAATCAAATGAATCAAGAGTTCTAGACTTTGACAGGTTCTTCTTATTTGCTTCCATGTTACTATGGACAACTATGTCTAGGGTCTTGAAGTTCTATCACACCACTTGTAGTCACTTACATGTATGCTTACTTGGCATATGTAATTCTTTAGGTATTTACAACACCACTGGTCACTACATGATAAAAGTGTGAAAATTAATCGTAAGAAATTTATATTAGTTCAAGTTTGCTCTGTGTGGATTTATTGTTCTGTTTCAGTGATGTTCTTTGACTAAATCTGAAGGGAAAATATATCACCTACGGGGTCAAAGCCTGTTCCCTAATGGTATCTGCAGAAGATTTTGCAAGAGGCATATATAACCCTCGGGTCCCAGCAAGTTTTCACCAAGGTGGTAGTACCCAGCGATTTCGCCCCTTTGCATACCTTGTTTATTCGTGTAGCCTGCCCTCCAGATAATCAATATGCACTTGCTTAGCATTTCTTCCATTGGGTTATTATGGAATCAAATGAATAAAGAGTTCTAGACTTTGACAGATTCTTCTTATTTGCTTTCATGTTACTATAGACAACTATGCCTAGGGTCTTGAAGTTCTATCACACCACATGTAGTCACTTACATGTATGCTTACTTGGCATATGTAACTCTGTAGGTATTTACAACACCACTGGTCACTATATGATAAAAGTGTGAAAATTAATCGTAAGAAATTTATATTTGTTCAAGTTTGCTCTGTGTGTATGTATTGTTCTGTTCCAGTGATGTTCTGTGATTAAATCTGAAGGGAAAAGATATCACCTACGGGGTCAAAGCCTGTTCCCCAATGGTATCTGCAGAAGCTTTTGCAAGAGGCATATATACCCCTCGGGTCCCAGCATGTTTTCACCAAGATGGTAGGACCCAGCGATCCATTTCGCCCCTTTGCATACCTTGTTTATTCGTATAGCCCTCCAGATAATCAATATGCACTTGCTTAGCATTTCTTCAATTGGGTTATTATGGAATCAAATGAATCAAGAGTTCTAGACTTTGACAGGTTCTTCTTATTTGCTTTCATGTTACTATAAACAACTATGCCTAGGGTCTTGAAGTTCTATCACTCCATATGAAGTCACTTACATGTATGCTTACTTGGCATATGTAACTCTTTAGGTATTTACAACACCACTGGTCACTATATGATAAAAGTGTGAAAATTAATCATAAGAAGAAGTTTATATTAGTTAAAGTTTGCTCTGTGTGGATGTATTGTTCTGTTCCAGTGATGTTCTTTGACTAAATCTGAAGGGAAAATATATCACCTACGGGGTCAAAGCCTGTTCCCTAATGGTATCTGCAGAAGATTTTGCAAGAGGCATATATAACCCTCGGGTCCCAGCAAGTTTTCACCAAGGTGGTAGTACCCAGCGATTTCGCCCCTTTGCATACCTTGTTTATTCGTGTAGCCTGCCCTCCAGATAATCAATATGCACTTGCTTAGCATTTCTTCCATTGGGTTATTATGGAATCAAATGAATCAAGAGTTCTAGACTTTGACAGATTCTTCTTATTTGCTTTCATGTTACTATAGACAACTATGCCTAGGGTCTTGAAGTTCTATCACACCACATGTAGTCACTTACATGTATGCTTACTTGGCATATGTAACTCTGTAGGTATTTACAACACCACTGGTCACTATATGATAAAAGTGTGAAAATTAATCGTAAGAAATTTATATTTGTTCAAGTTTGCTCTGTGTGGATGTATTGTTCTGTTCCAGTGATGTTCTGTGATTAAATCTGAAGGGAAAAGATATCACCTACGGGGTCAAAGCCTGTTCCCCAATGGTATCTGCAGAAGCTTTTGCAAGAGGCATATATACCCCTCGGGTCCCAGCAAGTTTTCACCAAGATGGTAGGACCCAGCGATCCATTTCGCCCCTTTGCATACCTTGTTTATTCGTATAGCCCTCCAGATAATCAATATGCACTTGCTTAGCATTTCTTCAATTGGGTTATTATGGAATCAAATGAATCAAGAGTTCTAGACTTTGACAGGTTCTTCTTATTTGCTTTCATGTTACTATAGACAACTATGTCTAGGGTCTTGAAGTTCTATCACAACACATGTAGTCACTTACATGTATGCTTACTTGGCATATGTAACTCTTTAGGTATTTACAACACCACTGGTCACTATATGATAAAAGTGTGAAAATTAATCATAAGAAGAAGTTTATATTAGTTAAAGTTTGCTCTGTGTGGATGTATTGTTCTGTTCCAGTGATGTTCTGTGATTAAATCTGAAGGGAAAAGATATCACCTATGGGGTCAAAGCCTGTGCCCAATGGTATCTGCTGCAGCTTTTGCAAGAGGCATATATACCCCTCGGGTCCCAGCAAGTTTTCACCAAGGTGGTAGGACCCAGCAATCCATTTCGTCCCTTTGCATACCTTGTTTATTCGTGTAGCCTGCCCTCCAGATAATCAATATGCACTTGCTTAGCATTTTTTCCATTGGGTTATTATGGAATCAAATGAATCAAGAGTTCTAGACTTTGACAGGTTCTTCTTATTTGCTTCCATGTTACTATGGACAACTATGTCTAGGGTCTTGAAGTTCTATCACACCACTTGTAGTCACTTACATGTATGCTTACTTGGCATATGTAATTCTTTAGGTATTTACAACACCACTGGTCACTACATGATAAAAGTGTGAAAATTAATCGTAAGAAATTTATATTAGGTCAAGTTTGCTCTGTGTGGATTTATTGTTCTGTTTCAGTGATGTTCTTTGACTAAATCTGAAGGGAAAATATATCACCTACGGGGTCAAAGCCTGTTCCCTAATGGTATCTGCAGAAGATTTTGCAAGAGGCATATATAACCCTCGGGTCCCAGCAAGTTTTCACCAAGGTGGTAGTACCCAGCGATTTCGCCCCTTTGCATACCTTGTTTATTCGTGTAGCCTGCCCTCCAGATAATCAATATGCACTTGCTTAGCATTTCTTCCATTGGGTTATTATGGAATCAAATGAATAAAGAGTTCTAGACTTTGACAGATTCTTCTTATTTGCTTTCATGTTACTATAGACAACTATGCCTAGGGTCTTGAAGTTCTATCACACCACATGTAGTCACTTACATGTATGCTTACTTGGCATATGTAACTCTGTAGGTATTTACAACACCACTGGTCACTATATGATAAAAGTGTGAAAATTAATCGTAAGAAATTTATATTTGTTCAAGTTTGCTCTGTGTGTATGTATTGTTCTGTTCCAGTGATGTTCTGTGATTAAATCTGAAGGGAAAAGATATCACCTACGGGGTCAAAGCCTGTTCCCCAATGGTATCTGCAGAAGCTTTTGCAAGAGGCATATATACCCCTCGGGTCCCAGCATGTTTTCACCAAGATGGTAGGACCCAGCGATCCATTTCGCCCCTTTGCATACCTTGTTTATTCGTATAGCCCTCCAGATAATCAATATGCACTTGCTTAGCATTTCTTCAATTGGGTTATTATGGAATCAAATGAATCAAGAGTTCTAGACTTTGACAGGTTCTTCTTATTTGCTTTCATGTTACTATAAACAACTATGTCTAGGGTCTTGAAGTTCTATCACAACACATGTAGTCACTTACATGTATGCTTACTTGGCATATGTAACTCTTTAGGTATTTACAACACCACTGGTCACTATATGATAAAAGTGTGAAAATTAATCATAAGAAGAAGTTTATATTAGTTAAAGTTTGCTCTGTGTGGATGTATTGTTCTGTTCCAGTGATGTTCTGTGATTAAATCTGAAGGGAAAAGATATCACCTATGGGGTCAAAGCCTGTGCCCAATGGTATCTGCTGCAGCTTTTGCAAGAGGCATATATACCCCTCGGGTCCCAGCAAGTTTTCACCAAGGTGGTAGGACCCAGCGATCCATTTCAGCCCTTGGCATACCTTGTTTATTCGTGTAGCCTGCCTTCCAGATAATCAATATGCACTTGCTTAGCATTTTTTTCCATTGGGTTATTATGGAATCAAACTAATCAAGAGTTCTAGACTTTGACAGATTCTTCTTATTTGCTTTCATGTTACTATAGACAACTATGCCTAGGGTCTTGAAGTTCTATCACAACACATGTAGTCACTTGCATTTATGCTTACTTGGCATATGTAATTCTTTAGGTATTTACAACACCACTGGTCACTATATGATAAAAGCATGAAAATTAATCGTAAGAAATTTATATTTGTTCAAGTTTGCTCTGTGTGGATGTATTGTTCTGTTCCAGTGATGTTCTGTGATTTAAATCTGAAGGGAAAAGATATCACCTATGGGGTCAAAGCCCCTCGGGTCCCAGCAAGTGATCCATTTCTCCCTTTTGCATACCTTGTTTATTCGTGTAGCCTTCCCTACAGATAATCAATATGCACTTGCTTAGCATTTCTTCCATTGGGTTATTATGAAATCAAACTAATCAAGAGTTCTAGACTTTGACAGATTCTTCTTATTTGCTTTCATGTTACTATAGACAACTATGCCTAGGGTCTTGAAGTTCTATCACACCACATGTAGTCACTTACATGTATGCTTACTTGGCATATGTAACTCTGTAGGTATTTACAACACCACTGGTCACTATATGATAAAAGTGTGAAAATTAATCGTAAGAAATTTATATTTGTTCAAGTTTGCTCTGTGTGGATGTATTGTTCTGTTCCAGTGATGTTCTGTGATTAAATCTGAAGGGAAAAGATATCACCTACGGGGTCAAAGCCTGTTCCCCAATGGTATCTGCAGAAGCTTTTGCAAGAGGCATATATACCCCTCGGGTCCCAGCAAGTTTTCACCAAGATGGTAGGACCCAGCGATCCATTACGCCCCTTTGCATACCTTGTTTATTCGTATAGCCCTCCAGATAATCAATATGCACTTGCTTAGCATTTCTTCAATTGGGTTATTATGGAATCAAATGAATCAAGAGTTCTAGACTTTGACAGGTTCTTATTTGCTTTCATGTTACTATAGACAACTATGCCTAGGGTCTTGAAGTTCTATCACACCACATGTAGTCACTTACATGTATGCTTACTTGACATATGTAACTCTTTAGGTATTTACAACACCACTGGTCACTATATGATAAAAGTGTGAAAATTAATAGTGAGAAATTTAAATTAGTTCAAGTTTGCTCTGTGTGGATGTATTGTATTGTTCTGTTTCAGTGATATTCTTTGACTAAATCTGAAGGGAAAAGACATCACCTACGGGGTCAAAGCCTGTTCCCCAATGGTATCTGCTGCAGCTTTTGCAAGAGGCATATATACCCCTCGGGTCCAGCAAGTTTTCACCAAGGTGGTAGGACCCAGCGATCCATTTCGCCCCTTTGCATACCTTGTTTATTCGTGTAGCCTGCCCTCCAGATAATCAATATGCACTTGCTTAGCATTTCTTCAATTGGGTTATTATAGAATCAAATGAATCAAGAGTTCTAGACTTTGACAGGTTCTTCTTATTTGCTTTCATGTTACTATAGACAACTATGTCTAGGGTCTTGAAGTTCTATCACAACACATGTAGTCACTTACATGTATGCTTACTTGGCATATGTAACTCTTTAGGTATTTACAACACCACTGGTCACTATATGATAAAAGTGTGAAAATTAATCATAAGAAGAAGTTTATATTTGTTCAAGTTTGCTCTGTGTGGATGTATTGTTCTGTTTCAGTGATATTCTTTGACTAAATCTGAAGGGAAAAGATATCACCTACGGGGTCAAAGCCTGTTCCCCAATGGTATCTGCAGAAGCTTTTGCAAGAGGCATATATAGCCCTCGGGTCCCAGCAAGTTTTCACCAAGGTGGTAGGACCCAGCAATCCATTTCGTCCCTTTGCATACCTTGTTTATTCGTGTAGCCTGCCCTCCAGATAATCAATATGCACTTGCTTAGCATTTTTTCCATTGGGTTATTATGGAATCAAATGAATCAAGAGTTCTAGACTTTGACAGGTTCTTCTTATTTGCTTCCATGTTACTATGGACAACTATGTCTAGGGTCTTGAAGTTCTATCACACCACTTGTAGTCACTTACATGTATGCTTACTTGGCATATGCAACTCTTTAAGTATTTACAACACCACTGGTCACTATATGATAAAAGTGTGAAAATTAATCGTAAGAAATTTATATTAGTTCAAGTTTGCTCTGTGTGGATTTATTGTTCTGTTTCAGTGATGTTCTTTGACTAAATCTGAAGGGAAAATATATCACCTACGGGGTCAAAGCCTGTTCCCTAATGGTGTCTGCAGGAGATTTTGCAAGAGGCATATATAACCCTCGGGTCCCAGCAAGTTTTCACCAAGGTGGTAGTACCCAGCGATTTCGCCCCTTTGCATACCTTGTTTATTCGTGTAGCCTGCCCTCCAGATAATCAATATGCACTTGCTTAGCATTTCTTCCATTGGGTTATTATGGAATCAAATGAATAAAGAGTTCTAGACTTTGACAGATTCTTCTTATTTGCTTTCATGTTACTATAGACAACTATGCCTAGGGTCTTGAAGTTCTATCACACCACATGTAGTCACTTACATGTATGCTTACTTGGCATATGTAACTCTGTAGGTATTTACAACACCACTGGTCACTATATGATAAAAGTGTGAAAATTAATCGTAAGAAATTTATATTTGTTCAAGTTTGCTCTGTGTGGATGTATTGTTCTGTTCCAGTGATGTTCTGTGATTAAATCTGAAGGGAAAAGATATCACCTACGGGGTCAAAGCCTGTTCCCCAATGGTATCTGCAGAAGCTTTTGCAAGAGGCATATATACCCCTCGGGTCCCAGCAAGTTTTCACCAAGATGGTAGGACCCAGCGATCCATTTCGCCCCTTTGCATACCTTGTTTATTCGTATAGCCCTCCAGATAATCAATATGCACTTGCTTAGCATTTCTTCAATTGGGTTATTATGGAATCAAATGAATCAAGAGTTCTAGACTTTGACAGGTTCTTCTTATTTGCTTTCATGTTAATATAGACAACTATGTCTAGGGTCTTGACGTTCTATCACAACACATGTAGTCACTTACATGTATGCTTACTTGGCATATGTAACTCTTTAGGTATTTACAACACCACCGGTCACTATATGATAAAAGTGTGAAAATTAATAGTGAGAAATTTA
Source organism: Scardinius erythrophthalmus (assembly GCF_964197995.2). NCBI lineage: Eukaryota > Metazoa > Chordata > Actinopteri > Cypriniformes > Leuciscidae > Scardinius > Scardinius erythrophthalmus. Next base: position 36,561,445 of record NC_138234.1, read on the forward strand.
AATTAGTTCAAGTTTGTTCTGTGTGGATGTATTGTATTGTTCTGTTTCAGTGATATTCTTTGACTAAATCTGAAGGGAAAAGACATCACCTACGGGGTCAAAGCCTGTTCCCCAATGGTATCTGCTGCAGCTTTTGCAAGAGGCATATATACCCCTCGGGTCCAGCAAGTTTTCACCAAGGTGGTAGGACCCAGCGATCCATTTCTCCCCTTTGCATACCTTGTTTATTCGTGTAGCCTTCCCTACAGATAATCAATATGCACTTGCTTAGCATTTCTTCCATTGGGTTATTATGAAATCAAACTAATCAAGAGTTCTAGACTTTGACAGGTTCTTCTTATTTTATTTCATGTTACTATAGACAACTATGCCTAGGGTCTTGAAGTTCTATCACACCACATGTAGTCACTTACATTTATGCTCACTTGGCATATGTAATTCTTTAGGTATTTACAACACCACTGGTCACTACATGATAAAAGTGTGAAAATTAATCGTAAGAAGAAGTTTATATTAGTTCAAGTTTGCTCTGTGTGGATGTATTGTTCTGTTCCAGTGATTTTCTGTGACTAAATCTGAAGGGAAAAGATATCACCTATGGGGTCAAAGCCTGCTCCCCAATGGTATCTGCTGAAGCTTTTGCAAGAGGCATATATACCCCTCGGGTCCCAGCAAGTTTTCACCAAGGTGGTAGGACCCAGCGATCCATTTTGCCCCTTTGCATACCTTGTTTATTCGTGTAGCCTACCCTCCAGATAATCAATATGCACTTGCTTAGCATTTCTTCCATTGGGTTATTATGGAATCAAATGAATAAAGAGTTCTAGACTCTGACAGGTTCTTCTTATTTGCTTTCATGTTACTATAGACAACTATGCCAAGGGTCTTGAAGTTCTATCACAACACATGTAGTCACTTACATGTATGCTTACTTGGCATATGTAACTCTTTAGGTATTTACAACACCACTGGTCACTATATGATAAAAGTGTGAAAATTAATCGTAAGAAATTTATATTAGTTCAAGTTTGCTCTGTGTGGATTTATTGTTCTGTTTCAGTGATGTTCTTTGACTAAATCTGAAGGGAAAATATATCACCTACGGGGTCAAAGCCTGTTCCCTAATGGTATCTGCAGAAGATTTTGCAAGAGGCATATATAACCCTCGGGTCCCAGCAAGTTTTCACCAAGGTGGTAGTACCCAGCGATTTCGCCCCTTTGCATACCTTGTTTATTCGTGTAGCCTGCCCTCCAGATAATCAATATGCACTTGCTTAGCATTTCTTCCATTGGGTTATTATGGAATCAAATGAATAAAGAGTTCTAGACTCTGACAGGTTCTTCTTATTTGCTTTCATGTTACTATAGACAACTATGCCAAGGGTCTTGAAGTTCTATCACAACACATGTAGTCACTTACATGTATGCTTACTTGGCATATGTAACTCTTTAGGTATTTACAACACCACTGGTCACTATATGATAAAAGTGTGAAAATTAATCGTAAGAAATTTATATTAGTTCAAGTTTGCTCTGTGTGGATTTATTGTTCTGTTTCAGTGATGTTCTTTGACTAAATCTGAAGGGAAAATATATCACCTACGGGGTCAAAGCCTGTTCCCTAATGGTATCTGCAGAAGATTTTGCAAGAGGCATATATAACCCTCGGGTCCCAGCAAGTTTTCACCAAGGTGGTAGTACCCAGCGATTTCGCCCCTTTGCATACCTTGTTTATTCGTGTAGCCTGCCCTCCAGATAATCAATATGCACTTGCTTAGCATTTCTTCCATTGGGTTATTATGGAATCAAATGAATCAAGAGTTCTAGACTTTGACAGATTCTTCTTATTTGCTTTCATGTTACTATAGACAACTATGCCTAGGGTCTTGAAGTTCTATCACACCACATGTAGTCACTTACATGTATGCTTACTTGGCATATGTAACTCTGTAGGTATTTACAACACCACTGGTCACTATATGATAAAAGTGTGAAAATTAATCGTAAGAAATTTATATTTGTTCAAGTTTGCTCTGTGTGGATGTATTGTTCTGTTCCAGTGATGTTCTGTGATTAAATCTGAAGGGAAAAGATATCACCTACGGGGTCAAAGCCTGTTCCCCAATGGTATCTGCAGAAGCTTTTGCAAGAGGCATATATACCCCTCGGGTCCCAGCAAGTTTTCACCAAGATGGTAGGACCCAGCGATCCATTTCGCCCCTTTGCATACCTTGTTTATTCGTATAGCCCTCCAGATAATCAATATGCACTTGCTTAGCATTTCTTCAATTGGGTTATTATGGAATCAAATGAATCAAGAGTTCTAGACTTTGACAGGTTCTTCTTATTTGCTTTCATGTTACTATAGACAACTATGTCTAGGGTCTTGAAGTTCTATCACAACACATGTAGTCACTTACATGTATGCTTACTTGGCATATGTAACTCTGTAGGTATTTACAACACCACTGGTCACTATATGATAAAAGTGTGAAAATTAATCGTAAGAAATTTATATTTGTTCAAGTTTGCTCTGTGTGTATGTATTGTTCTGTTCCAGTGATGTTCTGTGATTAAATCTGAAGGGAAAAGATATCACCTACGGGGTCAAAGCCTGTTCCCCAATGGTATCTGCAGAAGCTTTTGCAAGAGGCATATATATATACCCCTCGGGTCCCAGCATGTTTTCACCAAGATGGTAGGACCCAGCGATCCATTTCGCCCCTTTGCATACCTTGTTTATTCGTATAGCCCTCCAGATAATCAATATGCACTTGCTTAGCATTTCTTCAATTGGGTTATTATGGAATCAAATGAATCAAGAGTTCTAGACTTTGACAGGTTCTTCTTATTTGCTTTCATGTTACTATAAACAACTATGTCTAGGGTCTTGAAGTTCTATCACAACACATGTAGTCACTTGGCATATGTAACTCTTTAGGTATTTACAACACCACTGGTCACTATATGATAAAAGTGTGAAAATTAATCATAAGAAGAAGTTTATATTAGTTCAAGTTTGCTCTGTGTGGATGTATTGTTCTGTTCCAGTGATGTTCTGTGATTAAATCTGAAGGGAAAAGATATCACCTATGGGGTCAAAGCCTGTGCCCAATGGTATCTGCTGCAGCTTTTGCAAGAGGCATATATACCCCTCGGGTCCCAGCAAGTTTTCACCAAGGTGGTAGGACCCAGCGATCCATTTCAGCCCTTGGCATACCTTGTTTATTCGTGTAGCCTGCCTTCCAGATAATCAATATGCACTTGCTTAGCATTTTTTTCCATTGGGTTATTATGGAATCAAACTAATCAAGAGTTCTAGACTTTGACAGATTCTTCTTATTTGCTTTCATGTTACTATAGACAACTATGCCTAGGGTCTTGAAGTTCTATCACACCACATGTAGTCACTTACATGTATGCTTACTTGGCATATGTAACTCTGTAGGTATTTACAACACCACTGGTCACTATATGATAAAAGTGTGAAAATTAATCGTAAGAAATTTATATTTGTTCAAGTTTGCTCTGTGTGGATGTATTGTTCTGTTCCAGTGATGTTCTGTGATTAAATCTGAAGGGAAAAGATATCACCTACGGGGTCAAAGCCTGTTCCCCAATGGTATCTGCAGAAGCTTTTGCAAGAGGCATATATACCCCTCGGGTCCCAGCAAGTTTTCACCAAGATGGTAGGACCCAGCGATCCATTACGCCCCTTTGCATACCTTGTTTATTCGTATAGCCCTCCAGATAATCAATATGCACTTGCTTAGCATTTCTTCAATTGGGTTATTATGGAATCAAATGAATCAAGAGTTCTAGACTTTGACAGGTTCTTCTTATTTGCTTTCATGTTACTATAGACAACTATGCCTAGGGTCTTGAAGTTCTATCACACCACATGTAGTCACTTACATGTATGCTTACTTGACATATGTAACTCTTTAGGTATTTACAACACCACTGGTCACTATATGATAAAAGTGTGAAAATTAATAGTGAGAAATTTAAATTAGTTCAAGTTTGTTCTGTGTGGATGTATTGTATTGTTCTGTTTCAGTGATATTCTTTGACTAAATCTGAAGGGAAAAGACATCACCTACGGGGTCAAAGCCTGTTCCCCAATGGTATCTGCTGCAGCTTTTGCAAGAGGCATATATACCCCTCGGGTCCAGCAAGTTTTCACCAAGGTGGTAGGACCCAGCGATCCATTTCTCCCCTTTGCATACCTTGTTTATTCGTGTAGCCTTCCCTACAGATAATCAATATGCACTTGCTTAGCATTTCTTCCATTGGGTTATTATGAAATCAAACTAATCAAGAGTTCTAGACTTTGACAGGTTCTTCTTATTTTATTTCATGTTACTATAGACAACTATGCCTAGGGTCTTGAAGTTCTATCACACCACATGTAGTCACTTACATTTATGCTCACTTGGCATATGTAATTCTTTAGGTATTTACAACACCACTGGTCACTACATGATAAAAGTGTGAAAATTAATCGTAAGAAGAAGTTTATATTAGTTCAAGTTTGCTCTGTGTGGATGTATTGTTCTGTTCCAGTGATTTTCTGTGACTAAATCTGAAGGGAAAAGATATCACCTATGGGGTCAAAGCCTGCTCCCCAATGGTATCTGCTGAAGCTTTTGCAAGAGGCATATATACCCCTCGGGTCCCAGCAAGTTTTCACCAAGGTGGTAGGACCCAGCGATCCATTTTGCCCCTTTGCATACCTTGTTTATTCGTGTAGCCTACCCTCCAGATAATCAATATGCACTTGCTTAGCATTTCTTCCATTGGGTTATTATGGAATCAAATGAATAAAGAGTTCTAGACTCTGACAGGTTCTTCTTATTTGCTTTCATGTTACTATAGACAACTATGCCAAGGGTCTTGAAGTTCTATCACAACACATGTAGTCACTTACATGTATGCTTACTTGGCATATGTAACTCTTTAGGTATTTACAACACCACTGGTCACTATATGATAAAAGTGTGAAAATTAATCGTAAGAAATTTATATTTGTTCAAGTTTGCTCTGTGTGGATGTATTGTTCTGTTCCAGTGATGTTCTGTGATTAAATCTGAAGGGAAAAGATATCACCTACGGGGTCAAAGCCTGTTCCCCAATGGTATCTGCAGAAGCTTTTGCAAGAGGCATATATACCCCTCGGGTCCCAGCAAGTTTTCACCAAGATGGTAGGACCCAGCGATCCATTTCGCCCCTTTGCATACCTTGTTTATTCGTATAGCCCTCCAGATAATCAATATGCACTTGCTTAGCATTTCTTCAATTGGGTTATTATGGAATCAAATGAATCAAGAGTTCTAGACTTTGACAGGTTCTTCTTATTTGCTTTCATGTTACTATAGACAACTATGTCTAGGGTCTTGAAGTTCTATCACAACACATGTAGTCACTTACATGTATGCTTACTTGGCATATGTAACTCTGTAGGTATTTACAACACCACTGGTCACTATATGATAAAAGTGTGAAAATTAATCGTAAGAAATTTATATTTGTTCAAGTTTGCTCTGTGTGTATGTATTGTTCTGTTCCAGTGATGTTCTGTGATTAAATCTGAAGGGAAAAGATATCACCTACGGGGTCAAAGCCTGTTCCCCAATGGTATCTGCAGAAGCTTTTGCAAGAGGCATATATATATACCCCTCGGGTCCCAGCATGTTTTCACCAAGATGGTAGGACCCAGCGATCCATTTCGCCCCTTTGCATACCTTGTTTATTCGTATAGCCCTCCAGATAATCAATATGCACTTGCTTAGCATTTCTTCAATTGGGTTATTATGGAATCAAATGAATCAAGAGTTCTAGACTTTGACAGGTTCTTCTTATTTGCTTTCATGTTACTATAAACAACTATGTCTAGGGTCTTGAAGTTCTATCACAACACATGTAGTCACTTGGCATATGTAACTCTTTAGGTATTTACAACACCACTGGTCACTATATGATAAAAGTGTGAAAATTAATCATAAGAAGAAGTTTATATTAGTTCAAGTTTGCTCTGTGTGGATGTATTGTTCTGTTCCAGTGATGTTCTGTGATTAAATCTGAAGGGAAAAGATATCACCTATGGGGTCAAAGCCTGTGCCCAATGGTATCTGCTGCAGCTTTTGCAAGAGGCATATATACCCCTCGGGTCCCAGCAAGTTTTCACCAAGGTGGTAGGACCCAGCGATCCATTTCAGCCCTTGGCATACCTTGTTTATTCGTGTAGCCTGCCTTCCAGATAATCAATATGCACTTGCTTAGCATTTTTTTCCATTGGGTTATTATGGAATCAAACTAATCAAGAGTTCTAGACTTTGACAGATTCTTCTTATTTGCTTTCATGTTACTATAGACAACTATGCCTAGGGTCTTGAAGTTCTATCACACCACATGTAGTCACTTACATGTATGCTTACTTGGCATATGTAACTCTGTAGGTATTTACAACACCACTGGTCACTATATGATAAAAGTGTGAAAATTAATCGTAAGAAATTTATATTTGTTCAAGTTTGCTCTGTGTGGATGTATTGTTCTGTTCCAGTGATGTTCTGTGATTAAATCTGAAGGGAAAAGATATCACCTACGGGGTCAAAGCCTGTTCCCCAATGGTATCTGCAGAAGCTTTTGCAAGAGGCATATATACCCCTCGGGTCCCAGCAAGTTTTCACCAAGATGGTAGGACCCAGCGATCCATTACGCCCCTTTGCATACCTTGTTTATTCGTATAGCCCTCCAGATAATCAATATGCACTTGCTTAGCATTTCTTCAATTGGGTTATTATGGAATCAAATGAATCAAGAGTTCTAGACTTTGACAGGTTCTTCTTATTTGCTTTCATGTTACTATAGACAACTATGCCTAGGGTCTTGAAGTTCTATCACACCACATGTAGTCACTTACATGTATGCTTACTTGACATATGTAACTCTTTAGGTATTTACAACACCACTGGTCACTATATGATAAAAGTGTGAAAATTAATAGTGAGAAATTTAAATTAGTTCAAGTTTGTTCTGTGTGGATGTATTGTATTGTTCTGTTTCAGTGATATTCTTTGACTAAATCTGAAGGGAAAAGACATCACCTACGGGGTCAAAGCCTGTTCCCTAATGGTATCTGCTGCAGCTTTTGCAAGAGGCATATATACCCCTCGGGTCCAGCAAGTTTTCACCAAGGTGGTAGGACCCAGCGATCCATTTCTCCCCTTTGCATACCTTGTTTATTCGTGTAGCCTTCCCTACAGATAATCAATATGCACTTGCTTAGCATTTCTTCCATTGGGTTATTATGAAATCAAACTAATCAAGAGTTCTAGACTTTGACAGGTTCTTCTTATTTTATTTCATGTTACTATAGACAACTATGCCTAGGGTCTTGAAGTTCTATCACACCACATGTAGTCACTTACATTTATGCTCACTTGGCATATGTAATTCTTTAGGTATTTACAACACCACTGGTCACTACATGATAAAAGTGTGAAAATTAATCGTAAGAAGAAGTTTATATTAGTTCAAGTTTGCTCTGTGTGGATGTATTGTTCTGTTCCAGTGATTTTCTGTGACTAAATCTGAAGGGAAAAGATATCACCTATGGGGTCAAAGCCTGCTCCCCAATGGTATCTGCTGAAGCTTTTGCAAGAGGCATATATACCCCTCGGGTCCCAGCAAGTTTTCACCAAGGTGGTAGGACCCAGCGATCCATTTTGCCCCTTTGCATACCTTGTTTATTCGTGTAGCCTACCCTCCAGATAATCAATATGCACTTGCTTAGCATTTCTTCCATTGGGTTATTATGGAATCAAATGAATAAAGAGTTCTAGACTCTGACAGGTTCTTCTTATTTGCTTTCATGTTACTATAGACAACTATGCCAAGGGTCTTGAAGTTCTATCACAACACATGTAGTCACTTACATGTATGCTTACTTGGCATATGTAACTCTTTAGGTATTTACAACACCACTGGTCACTATATGATAAAAGTGTGAAAATTAATCGTAAGAAATTTATATTAGTTCAAGTTTGCTCTGTGTGGATTTATTGTTCTGTTTCAGTGATGTTCTTTGACTAAATCTGAAGGGAAAATATATCACCTACGGGGTCAAAGCCTGTTCCCTAATGGTATCTGCAGAAGATTTTGCAAGAGGCATATATAACCCTCGGGTCCCAGCAAGTTTTCACCAAGGTGGTAGTACCCAGCGATTTCGCCCCTTTGCATACCTTGTTTATTCGTGTAGCCTGCCCTCCAGATAATCAATATGCACTTGCTTAGCATTTCTTCCATTGGGTTATTATGGAATCAAATGAATCAAGAGTTCTAGACTTTGACAGATTCTTCTTATTTGCTTTCATGTTACTATAGACAACTATGCCTAGGGTCTTGAAGTTCTATCACACCACATGTAGTCACTTACATGTATGCTTACTTGGCATATGTAACTCTGTAGGTATTTACAACACCACTGGTCACTATATGATAAAAGTGTGAAAATTAATCGTAAGAAATTTATATTTGTTCAAGTTTGCTCTGTGTGGATGTATTGTTCTGTTCCAGTGATGTTCTGTGATTAAATCTGAAGGGAAAAGATATCACCTACGGGGTCAAAGCCTGTTCCCCAATGGTATCTGCAGAAGCTTTTGCAAGAGGCATATATACCCCTCGGGTCCCAGCAAGTTTTCACCAAGATGGTAGGACCCAGCGATCCATTTCGCCCCTTTGCATACCTTGTTTATTCGTATAGCCCTCCAGATAATCAATATGCACTTGCTTAGCATTTCTTCAATTGGGTTATTATGGAATCAAATGAATCAAGAGTTCTAGACTTTGACAGGTTCTTCTTATTTGCTTTCATGTTACTATAGACAACTATGTCTAGGGTCTTGAAGTTCTATCACAACACATGTAGTCACTTACATGTATGCTTACTTGGCATATGTAACTCTGTAGGTATTTACAACACCACTGGTCACTATATGATAAAAGTGTGAAAATTAATCGTAAGAAATTTATATTTGTTCAAGTTTGCTCTGTGTGTATGTATTGTTCTGTTCCAGTGATGTTCTGTGATTAAATCTGAAGGGAAAAGATATCACCTACGGGGTCAAAGCCTGTTCCCCAATGGTATCTGCAGAAGCTTTTGCAAGAGGCATATATATATACCCCTCGGGTCCCAGCATGTTTTCACCAAGATGGTAGGACCCAGCGATCCATTTCGCCCCTTTGCATACCTTGTTTATTCGTATAGCCCTCCAGATAATCAATATGCACTTGCTTAGCATTTCTTCAATTGGGTTATTATGGAATCAAATGAATCAAGAGTTCTAGACTTTGACAGGTTCTTCTTATTTGCTTTCATGTTACTATAAACAACTATGTCTAGGGTCTTGAAGTTCTATCACAACACATGTAGTCACTTGGCATATGTAACTCTTTAGGTATTTACAACACCACTGGTCACTATATGATAAAAGTGTGAAAATTAATCATAAGAAGAAGTTTATATTAGTTCAAGTTTGCTCTGTGTGGATGTATTGTTCTGTTCCAGTGATGTTCTGTGATTAAATCTGAAGGGAAAAGATATCACCTATGGGGTCAAAGCCTGTGCCCAATGGTATCTGCTGCAGCTTTTGCAAGAGGCATATATACCCCTCGGGTCCCAGCAAGTTTTCACCAAGGTGGTAGGACCCAGCGATCCATTTCAGCCCTTGGCATACCTTGTTTATTCGTGTAGCCTGCCTTCCAGATAATCAATATGCACTTGCTTAGCATTTTTTTCCATTGGGTTATTATGGAATCAAACTAATCAAGAGTTCTAGACTTTGACAGATTCTTCTTATTTGCTTTCATGTTACTATAGACAACTATGCCTAGGGTCTTGAAGTTCTATCACACCACATGTAGTCACTTACATGTATGCTTACTTGGCATATGTAACTCTGTAGGTATTTACAACACCACTGGTCACTATATGATAAAAGTGTGAAAATTAATCGTAAGAAATTTATATTTGTTCAAGTTTGCTCTGTGTGGATGTATTGTTCTGTTCCAGTGATGTTCTGTGATTAAATCTGAAGGGAAAAGATATCACCTACGGGGTCAAAGCCTGTTCCCCAATGGTATCTGCAGAAGCTTTTGCAAGAGGCATATATACCCCTCGGGTCCCAGCAAGTTTTCACCAAGATGGTAGGACCCAGCGATCCATTACGCCCCTTTGCATACCTTGTTTATTCGTATAGCCCTCCAGATAATCAATATGCACTTGCTTAGCATTTCTTCAATTGGGTTATTATGGAATCAAATGAATCAAGAGTTCTAGACTTTGACAGGTTCTTCTTATTTGCTTTCATGTTACTATAGACAACTATGCCTAGGGTCTTGAAGTTCTATCACACCACATGTAGTCACTTACATGTATGCTTACTTGACATATGTAACTCTTTAGGTATTTACAACACCACTGGTCACTATATGATAAAAGTGTGAAAATTAATAGTGAGAAATTTAAATTAGTTCAAGTTTGCTCTGTGTGGATGTATTGTATTGTTCTGTTTCAGTGATATTCTTTGACTAAATCTGAAGGGAAAAGACATCACCTACGGGGTCAAAGCCTGTTCCCCAATGGTATCTGCTGCAGCTTTTGCAAGAGGCATATATACCCCTCGGGTCCAGCAAGTTTTCACCAAGGTGGTAGGACCCAGCGATCCATTTCGCCCCTTTGCATACCTTGTTTATTCGTGTAGCCTGCCCTCCAGATAATCAATATGCACTTGCTTAGCATTTCTTCAATTGGGTTATTATAGAATCAAATGAATCAAGAGTTCTAGACTTTGACAGGTTCTTCTTATTTGCTTTCATGTTACTATAGACAACTATGTCTAGGGTCTTGAAGTTCTATCACAACACATGTAGTCACTTACATGTATGCTTACTTGGCATATGTAACTCTTTAGGTATTTACAACACCACTGGTCACTATATGATAAAAGTGTGAAAATTAATCATAAGAAGAAGTTTATATTTGTTCAAGTTTGCTCTGTGTGGATGTATTGTTCTGTTTCAGTGATATTCTTTGACTAAATCTGAAGGGAAAAGATATCACCTACGGGGTCAAAGCCTGTTCCCCAATGGTATCTGCAGAAGCTTTTGCAAGAGGCATATATAGCCCTCGGGTCCCAGCAAGTTTTCACCAAGGTGGTAGGACCCAGCAATCCATTTCGTCCCTTTGCATACCTTGTTTATTCGTGTAGCCTGCCCTCCAGATAATCAATATGCACTTGCTTAGCATTTTTTCCATTGGGTTATTATGGAATCAAATGAATCAAGAGTTCTAGACTTTGACAGGTTCTTCTTATTTGCTTCCATGTTACTATGGACAACTATGTCTAGGGTCTTGAAGTTCTATCACACCACTTGTAGTCACTTACATGTATGCTTACTTGGCATATGCAACTCTTTAAGTATTTACAACACCACTGGTCACTATATGATAAAAGTGTGAAAATTAATCGTAAGAAATTTATATTAGTTCAAGTTTGCTCTGTGTGGATTTATTGTTCTGTTTCAGTGATGTTCTTTGACTAAATCTGAAGGGAAAATATATCACCTACGGGGTCAAAGCCTGTTCCCTAATGGTGTCTGCAGGAGATTTTGCAAGAGGCATATATAACCCTCGGGTCCCAGCAAGTTTTCACCAAGGTGGTAGTACCCAGCGATTTCGCCCCTTTGCATACCTTGTTTATTCGTGTAGCCTGCCCTCCAGATAATCAATATGCACTTGCTTAGCATTTCTTCCATTGGGTTATTATGGAATCAAATGAATAAAGAGTTCTAGACTTTGACAGATTCTTCTTATTTGCTTTCATGTTACTATAGACAACTATGCCTAGGGTCTTGAAGTTCTATCACACCACATGTAGTCACTTACATGTATGCTTACTTGGCATATGTAACTCTGTAGGTATTTACAACACCACTGGTCACTATATGATAAAAGTGTGAAAATTAATCGTAAGAAATTTATATTTGTTCAAGTTTGCTCTGTGTGGATGTATTGTTCTGTTCCAGTGATGTTCTGTGATTAAATCTGAAGGGAAAAGATATCACCTACGGGGTCAAAGCCTGTTCCCCAATGGTATCTGCAGAAGCTTTTGCAAGAGGCATATATACCCCTCGGGTCCCAGCAAGTTTTCACCAAGATGGTAGGACCCAGCAGGGCTGGACTGGGACAGAAAATCGGCCCTGGCATTTTGGCCCAGACTGGCCCACTACATATGATCATAAACACCACCCATCTTTGCACGCCTTTGAATATGTTTTTGTTTAACTCCTGTTCATTAAAACCGCTAATGCCATGTAATGAGTGAGTATAAACGAGTGAAAGTTAACAGATGAAATAAGTACAAAATTGTAATTTATTAATACAGTCGAACTATACTCCACAGTGATGAATCCAAAAAACAAGCTATAAGCTGCATTGACAGTGTTTCTCAAAGGAATTTTGGTAAAACTGTGGTGGGTGGACCTCTAGGGGGGTTTGGGGGCATGGTCCCCCTAAGAAATTTTTTTGCATTTTAATGTTAAATTCATCAATCTGGTGCAGTTTGAGGGTTCAAAATTAAAAGCTCCAACCCATATTCAGTGTGCAAGTATAACAAAGAAAACAAATCAAACCTCTTTTAATAACAGTGTCTGTCTATATTACACTACTACATAATAATAGTTATAATATTAATCTCATGATAGTAGCCTATATATTGTAAAAAATAATGCACCGAAAAATAAAGAAAACTTTCATAATTAGTTTTGTACTAATTTCTAAACTTGAAAGAGATAAGCACATGATCTTTTATTTTGACGGAAACTGCATCGAGCTTTTATTTTGGCGGAAAACATGGATACAAACGTGTCTCATTAAACTTCTAGTAAATTGCTGTAATTGTCAACTATGCAGATGTGGAAATAATCTGTAACTGGGTTATGGGTTCCTACACTCATAGCCAAAGTGTTTTGAAAGTAGTTCTGCTTACCGCGGACTCTACGTTACACTTTCTCATCTCTCTCTCCTGATCCTCCTCACTATCCTCATCATCAGCCACTGGAGCTGATGAAGGTCCTGCTGCTGCAGAAAACATATATATCTTGACACATTTTACAGCGTCTGCTTGAAGGGCCTGTATCTATTTTTCACGCTATTTCTCTGCACATTCCTTGCGTTTCCTCTCCATCTCTCAGACTATTTTGACAGATACACACTTGACACTGCACGCTCGCTCAGAGCCCAGAGGGGGAGGTGTTTAATGATGTGATTGGGCCAGCCCAGTGTCAATCAAGATAACAACCAATGGGCCGCTGATCTACGCGCTTCATGGGCCGGTCTGTCAGTGGAAAAAAAACCTAACGCTTACCTTTTTTTTGACCAGTGCATTACACCGGCACTAACCCAGCGCTGTCAATTAAACAAAACAAAACGAATGGGCCGCCGATGTACGAGTTTTATGGGCCGTCAAAAAAAAAAAAAAAAAAAAAAAGTATGAGATGTATCGGCCCAAAAGCACGTCGGCCCACCGGGCATTTGCCCGGTATGCCAGATTACCAGTCCAGCCTTGGGACCCAGCGATCCATTACGCCCCTTTGCATACCTTGTTTATTCGTATAGCCCTCCAGATAATCAATATGCACTTGCTTAGCATTTCTTCAATTGGGTTATTATGGAATCAAATGAATCAAGAGTTCTAGACTTTGACAGGTTCTTCTTATTTGCTTTCATGTTACTATAGACAACTATGTCTAGGGTCTTGAAGTTCTATCACAACACATGTAGTCACTTACATGTATGCTTACTTGGCATATGTAACTCTTTAGGTATTTACAACACCACTGGTCACTATATGATAAAAGTGTGAAAATTAATCATAAGAAGAAGTTTATATTAGTTAAAGTTTGCTCTGTGTGGATGTATTGTTCTGTTCCAGTGATGTTCTGTGATTAAATCTGAAGGGAAAAGATATCACCTATGGGGTCAAAGCCTGTGCCCAATGGTATCTGCTGCAGCTTTTGCAAGAGGCATATATACCCCTCGGGTCCCAGCAAGTTTTCACCAAGGTGGTAGGACCCAGCGATCCATTTCTCCCCTTTGCATACCTTGTTTATTCGTGTAGCCTTCCCTACAGATAATCAATATGCACTTGCTTAGCATTTCTTCCACTGGGTTATTATGAAATCACACTAATCAAGAGTTCTAGACTTTGACAGGTTCTTCTTATTTTATTTCATTTTACTATAGACAACTATGCCTAGGGTCTTGAAGTTCTATCACACCACATGTAGTCACTTACATTTATGCTCACTTGGCATATGTAATTCTTTAGGTATTTACAACACCACTGGTCACTATATGATAAAAGCATGAAAATTAATCGTAAGAAATTTATATTTGTTCAAGTTTGCTCTGTGTGGATGTATTGTTCTGTTCCAGTGATGTTCTGTGATTTAAATCTGAAGGGAAAAGATATCACCTATGGGGTCAAAGCCCCTCGGGTCCCAGCAAGTGATCCATTTCTCCCTTTTGCATACCTTGTTTATTCGTGTAGCCTTCCCTACAGATAATCAATATGCACTTGCTTAGCATTTCTTCCATTGGGTTATTATGAAATCAAACTAATCAAGAGTTCTAGACTTTGACATGTTCTTCTTATTTTATTTCATTTTACTATAGACAACTATGCCTAGGGTCTTGAAGTTCTATCACACCACATGTAGTCACTTACATTTATGCTTACTTGGCATATGTAATTCTTTAGGTATTTACAACACCACTGTTCACTACATGATAAAAGTGTGAAAATTAATAGTAAGAAGAAGTTTATATTAGTTCAAGTTTGCTCTGTGTGGATGTATTGTTCTGTTCCAGTGATTTTCTGTGACTAAATCTGAAGGGAAAAGATATCACCTACGGGGTCAAAGCCTGTTCCCCAATGGTATCTGCAGAAGCTTTTGCAAGAGGCATATATAGCCCTCGGGTCCCAGCAAGTTTTCACCAAGGTGGTAGGACCCAGCAATCCATTTCGTCCCTTTGCATACCTTGTTTATTCGTGTAGCCTGCCCTCCAGATAATCAATATGCACTTGCTTAGCATTTTTTCCATTGGGTTATTATGGAATCAAATGAATCAAGAGTTCTAGACTTTGACAGGTTCTTCTTATTTGCTTCCATGTTACTATGGACAACTATGTCTAGGGTCTTGAAGTTCTATCACACCACTTGTAGTCACTTACATGTATGCTTACTTGGCATATGCAACTCTTTAAGTATTTACAACACCACTGGTCACTATATGATAAAAGTGTGAAAATTAATCGTAAGAAATTTATATTAGTTCAAGTTTGCTCTGTGTGGATTTATTGTTCTGTTTCAGTGATGTTCTTTGACTAAATCTGAAGGGAAAATATATCACCTACGGGGTCAAAGCCTGTTCCCTAATGGTATCTGCAGAAGATTTTGCAAGAGGCATATATAACCCTCGGGTCCCAGCAAGTTTTCACCAAGGTGGTAGTACCCAGCGATTTCGCCCCTTTGCATACCTTGTTTATTCGTGTAGCCTGCCCTCCAGATAATCAATATGCACTTGCTTAGCATTTCTTCCATTGGGTTATTATGGAATCAAATGAATAAAGAGTTCTAGACTTTGACAGATTCTTCTTATTTGCTTTCATGTTACTATAGACAACTATGCCTAGGGTCTTGAAGTTCTATCACACCACATGTAGTCACTTACATGTATGCTTACTTGGCATATGTAACTCTGTAGGTATTTACAACACCACTGGTCACTATATGATAAAAGTGTGAAAATTAATCGTAAGAAATTTATATTTGTTCAAGTTTGCTCTGTGTGGATGTATTGTTCTGTTCCAGTGATGTTCTGTGATTAAATCTGAAGGGAAAAGATATCACCTACGGGGTCAAAGCCTGTTCCCCAATGGTATCTGCAGAAGCTTTTGCAAGAGGCATATATACCCCTCGGGTCCCAGCAAGTTTTCACCAAGATGGTAGGACCCAGCGATCCATTACGCCCCTTTGCATACCTTGTTTATTCGTATAGCCCTCCAGATAATCAATATGCACTTGCTTAGCATTTCTTCAATTGGGTTATTATGGAATCAAATGAATCAAGAGTTCTAGACTTTGACAGGTTCTTCTTATTTGCTTTCATGTTACTATAGACAACTATGCCTAGGGTCTTGAAGTTCTATCACACCACATGTAGTCACTTACATGTATGCTTACTTGACATATGTAACTCTTTAGGTATTTACAACACCACTGGTCACTATATGATAAAAGTGTGAAAATTAATAGTGAGAAATTTAAATTAGTTCAAGTTTGTTCTGTGTGGATGTATTGTATTGTTCTGTTTCAGTGATATTCTTTGACTAAATCTGAAGGGAAAAGACATCACCTACGGGGTCAAAGCCTGTTCCCCAATGGTATCTGCTGCAGCTTTTGCAAGAGGCATATATACCCCTCGGGTCCAGCAAGTTTTCACCAAGGTGGTAGGACCCAGCGATCCATTTCTCCCCTTTGCATACCTTGTTTATTCGTGTAGCCTTCCCTACAGATAATCAATATGCACTTGCTTAGCATTTCTTCCATTGGGTTATTATGAAATCAAACTAATCAAGAGTTCTAGACTTTGACAGGTTCTTCTTATTTTATTTCATGTTACTATAGACAACTATGCCTAGGGTCTTGAAGTTCTATCACACCACATGTAGTCACTTACATTTATGCTCACTTGGCATATGTAATTCTTTAGGTATTTACAACACCACTGGTCACTACATGATAAAAGTGTGAAAATTAATCGTAAGAAGAAGTTTATATTAGTTCAAGTTTGCTCTGTGTGGATGTATTGTTCTGTTCCAGTGATTTTCTGTGACTAAATCTGAAGGGAAAAGATATCACCTATGGGGTCAAAGCCTGCTCCCCAATGGTATCTGCTGAAGCTTTTGCAAGAGGCATATATACCCCTCGGGTCCCAGCAAGTTTTCACCAAGGTGGTAGGACCCAGCGATCCATTTTGCCCCTTTGCATACCTTGTTTATTCGTGTAGCCTACCCTCCAGATAATCAATATGCACTTGCTTAGCATTTCTTCCATTGGGTTATTATGGAATCAAATGAATAAAGAGTTCTAGACTCTGACAGGTTCTTCTTATTTGCTTTCATGTTACTATAGACAACTATGCCAAGGGTCTTGAAGTTCTATCACAACACATGTAGTCACTTACATGTATGCTTACTTGGCATATGTAACTCTTTAGGTATTTACAACACCACTGGTCACTATATGATAAAAGTGTGAAAATTAATCGTAAGAAATTTATATTAGTTCAAGTTTGCTCTGTGTGGATTTATTGTTCTGTTTCAGTGATGTTCTTTGACTAAATCTGAAGGGAAAATATATCACCTACGGGGTCAAAGCCTGTTCCCTAATGGTATCTGCAGAAGATTTTGCAAGAGGCATATATAACCCTCGGGTCCCAGCAAGTTTTCACCAAGGTGGTAGTACCCAGCGATTTCGCCCCTTTGCATACCTTGTTTATTCGTGTAGCCTGCCCTCCAGATAATCAATATGCACTTGCTTAGCATTTCTTCCATTGGGTTATTATGGAATCAAATGAATAAAGAGTTCTAGACTCTGACAGGTTCTTCTTATTTGCTTTCATGTTACTATAGACAACTATGCCAAGGGTCTTGAAGTTCTATCACAACACATGTAGTCACTTACATGTATGCTTACTTGGCATATGTAACTCTTTAGGTATTTACAACACCACTGGTCACTATATGATAAAAGTGTGAAAATTAATCGTAAGAAATTTATATTAGTTCAAGTTTGCTCTGTGTGGATTTATTGTTCTGTTTCAGTGATGTTCTTTGACTAAATCTGAAGGGAAAATATATCACCTACGGGGTCAAAGCCTGTTCCCTAATGGTATCTGCAGAAGATTTTGCAAGAGGCATATATAACCCTCGGGTCCCAGCAAGTTTTCACCAAGGTGGTAGTACCCAGCGATTTCGCCCCTTTGCATACCTTGTTTATTCGTGTAGCCTGCCCTCCAGATAATCAATATGCACTTGCTTAGCATTTCTTCCATTGGGTTATTATGGAATCAAATGAATCAAGAGTTCTAGACTTTGACAGATTCTTCTTATTTGCTTTCATGTTACTATAGACAACTATGCCTAGGGTCTTGAAGTTCTATCACACCACATGTAGTCACTTACATGTATGCTTACTTGGCATATGTAACTCTGTAGGTATTTACAACACCACTGGTCACTATATGATAAAAGTGTGAAAATTAATCGTAAGAAATTTATATTTGTTCAAGTTTGCTCTGTGTGGATGTATTGTTCTGTTCCAGTGATGTTCTGTGATTAAATCTGAAGGGAAAAGATATCACCTACGGGGTCAAAGCCTGTTCCCCAATGGTATCTGCAGAAGCTTTTGCAAGAGGCATATATACCCCTCGGGTCCCAGCAAGTTTTCACCAAGATGGTAGGACCCAGCGATCCATTTCGCCCCTTTGCATACCTTGTTTATTCGTATAGCCCTCCAGATAATCAATATGCACTTGCTTAGCATTTCTTCAATTGGGTTATTATGGAATCAAATGAATCAAGAGTTCTAGACTTTGACAGGTTCTTCTTATTTGCTTTCATGTTACTATAGACAACTATGTCTAGGGTCTTGAAGTTCTATCACAACACATGTAGTCACTTACATGTATGCTTACTTGGCATATGTAACTCTGTAGGTATTTACAACACCACTGGTCACTATATGATAAAAGTGTGAAAATTAATCGTAAGAAATTTATATTTGTTCAAGTTTGCTCTGTGTGTATGTATTGTTCTGTTCCAGTGATGTTCTGTGATTAAATCTGAAGGGAAAAGATATCACCTACGGGGTCAAAGCCTGTTCCCCAATGGTATCTGCAGAAGCTTTTGCAAGAGGCATATATATATACCCCTCGGGTCCCAGCATGTTTTCACCAAGATGGTAGGACCCAGCGATCCATTTCGCCCCTTTGCATACCTTGTTTATTCGTATAGCCCTCCAGATAATCAATATGCACTTGCTTAGCATTTCTTCA
The DNA here is from genome assembly GCF_964197995.2 of Scardinius erythrophthalmus. NCBI lineage: Eukaryota > Metazoa > Chordata > Actinopteri > Cypriniformes > Leuciscidae > Scardinius > Scardinius erythrophthalmus. Next base: position 36,580,631 of record NC_138234.1, read on the forward strand.
ATTGGGTTATTATGGAATCAAATGAATCAAGAGTTCTAGACTTTGACAGGTTCTTCTTATTTGCTTTCATGTTACTATAAACAACTATGTCTAGGGTCTTGAAGTTCTATCACAACACATGTAGTCACTTGGCATATGTAACTCTTTAGGTATTTACAACACCACTGGTCACTATATGATAAAAGTGTGAAAATTAATCATAAGAAGAAGTTTATATTAGTTCAAGTTTGCTCTGTGTGGATGTATTGTTCTGTTCCAGTGATGTTCTGTGATTAAATCTGAAGGGAAAAGATATCACCTATGGGGTCAAAGCCTGTGCCCAATGGTATCTGCTGCAGCTTTTGCAAGAGGCATATATACCCCTCGGGTCCCAGCAAGTTTTCACCAAGGTGGTAGGACCCAGCGATCCATTTCAGCCCTTGGCATACCTTGTTTATTCGTGTAGCCTGCCTTCCAGATAATCAATATGCACTTGCTTAGCATTTTTTTCCATTGGGTTATTATGGAATCAAACTAATCAAGAGTTCTAGACTTTGACAGATTCTTCTTATTTGCTTTCATGTTACTATAGACAACTATGCCTAGGGTCTTGAAGTTCTATCACACCACATGTAGTCACTTACATGTATGCTTACTTGGCATATGTAACTCTGTAGGTATTTACAACACCACTGGTCACTATATGATAAAAGTGTGAAAATTAATCGTAAGAAATTTATATTTGTTCAAGTTTGCTCTGTGTGGATGTATTGTTCTGTTCCAGTGATGTTCTGTGATTAAATCTGAAGGGAAAAGATATCACCTACGGGGTCAAAGCCTGTTCCCCAATGGTATCTGCAGAAGCTTTTGCAAGAGGCATATATACCCCTCGGGTCCCAGCAAGTTTTCACCAAGATGGTAGGACCCAGCGATCCATTACGCCCCTTTGCATACCTTGTTTATTCGTATAGCCCTCCAGATAATCAATATGCACTTGCTTAGCATTTCTTCAATTGGGTTATTATGGAATCAAATGAATCAAGAGTTCTAGACTTTGACAGGTTCTTCTTATTTGCTTTCATGTTACTATAGACAACTATGCCTAGGGTCTTGAAGTTCTATCACACCACATGTAGTCACTTACATGTATGCTTACTTGACATATGTAACTCTTTAGGTATTTACAACACCACTGGTCACTATATGATAAAAGTGTGAAAATTAATAGTGAGAAATTTAAATTAGTTCAAGTTTGTTCTGTGTGGATGTATTGTATTGTTCTGTTTCAGTGATATTCTTTGACTAAATCTGAAGGGAAAAGACATCACCTACGGGGTCAAAGCCTGTTCCCCAATGGTATCTGCTGCAGCTTTTGCAAGAGGCATATATACCCCTCGGGTCCAGCAAGTTTTCACCAAGGTGGTAGGACCCAGCGATCCATTTCTCCCCTTTGCATACCTTGTTTATTCGTGTAGCCTTCCCTACAGATAATCAATATGCACTTGCTTAGCATTTCTTCCATTGGGTTATTATGAAATCAAACTAATCAAGAGTTCTAGACTTTGACAGGTTCTTCTTATTTTATTTCATGTTACTATAGACAACTATGCCTAGGGTCTTGAAGTTCTATCACACCACATGTAGTCACTTACATTTATGCTCACTTGGCATATGTAATTCTTTAGGTATTTACAACACCACTGGTCACTACATGATAAAAGTGTGAAAATTAATCGTAAGAAGAAGTTTATATTAGTTCAAGTTTGCTCTGTGTGGATGTATTGTTCTGTTCCAGTGATTTTCTGTGACTAAATCTGAAGGGAAAAGATATCACCTATGGGGTCAAAGCCTGCTCCCCAATGGTATCTGCTGAAGCTTTTGCAAGAGGCATATATACCCCTCGGGTCCCAGCAAGTTTTCACCAAGGTGGTAGGACCCAGCGATCCATTTTGCCCCTTTGCATACCTTGTTTATTCGTGTAGCCTACCCTCCAGATAATCAATATGCACTTGCTTAGCATTTCTTCCATTGGGTTATTATGGAATCAAATGAATAAAGAGTTCTAGACTCTGACAGGTTCTTCTTATTTGCTTTCATGTTACTATAGACAACTATGCCAAGGGTCTTGAAGTTCTATCACAACACATGTAGTCACTTACATGTATGCTTACTTGGCATATGTAACTCTTTAGGTATTTACAACACCACTGGTCACTATATGATAAAAGTGTGAAAATTAATCGTAAGAAATTTATATTAGTTCAAGTTTGCTCTGTGTGGATTTATTGTTCTGTTTCAGTGATGTTCTTTGACTAAATCTGAAGGGAAAATATATCACCTACGGGGTCAAAGCCTGTTCCCTAATGGTATCTGCAGAAGATTTTGCAAGAGGCATATATAACCCTCGGGTCCCAGCAAGTTTTCACCAAGGTGGTAGTACCCAGCGATTTCGCCCCTTTGCATACCTTGTTTATTCGTGTAGCCTGCCCTCCAGATAATCAATATGCACTTGCTTAGCATTTCTTCCATTGGGTTATTATGGAATCAAATGAATAAAGAGTTCTAGACTCTGACAGGTTCTTCTTATTTGCTTTCATGTTACTATAGACAACTATGCCAAGGGTCTTGAAGTTCTATCACAACACATGTAGTCACTTACATGTATGCTTACTTGGCATATGTAACTCTTTAGGTATTTACAACACCACTGGTCACTATATGATAAAAGTGTGAAAATTAATCGTAAGAAATTTATATTAGTTCAAGTTTGCTCTGTGTGGATTTATTGTTCTGTTTCAGTGATGTTCTTTGACTAAATCTGAAGGGAAAATATATCACCTACGGGGTCAAAGCCTGTTCCCTAATGGTATCTGCAGAAGATTTTGCAAGAGGCATATATAACCCTCGGGTCCCAGCAAGTTTTCACCAAGGTGGTAGTACCCAGCGATTTCGCCCCTTTGCATACCTTGTTTATTCGTGTAGCCTGCCCTCCAGATAATCAATATGCACTTGCTTAGCATTTCTTCCATTGGGTTATTATGGAATCAAATGAATCAAGAGTTCTAGACTTTGACAGATTCTTCTTATTTGCTTTCATGTTACTATAGACAACTATGCCTAGGGTCTTGAAGTTCTATCACACCACATGTAGTCACTTACATGTATGCTTACTTGGCATATGTAACTCTGTAGGTATTTACAACACCACTGGTCACTATATGATAAAAGTGTGAAAATTAATCGTAAGAAATTTATATTTGTTCAAGTTTGCTCTGTGTGGATGTATTGTTCTGTTCCAGTGATGTTCTGTGATTAAATCTGAAGGGAAAAGATATCACCTACGGGGTCAAAGCCTGTTCCCCAATGGTATCTGCAGAAGCTTTTGCAAGAGGCATATATACCCCTCGGGTCCCAGCAAGTTTTCACCAAGATGGTAGGACCCAGCGATCCATTTCGCCCCTTTGCATACCTTGTTTATTCGTATAGCCCTCCAGATAATCAATATGCACTTGCTTAGCATTTCTTCAATTGGGTTATTATGGAATCAAATGAATCAAGAGTTCTAGACTTTGACAGGTTCTTCTTATTTGCTTTCATGTTACTATAGACAACTATGTCTAGGGTCTTGAAGTTCTATCACAACACATGTAGTCACTTACATGTATGCTTACTTGGCATATGTAACTCTGTAGGTATTTACAACACCACTGGTCACTATATGATAAAAGTGTGAAAATTAATCGTAAGAAATTTATATTTGTTCAAGTTTGCTCTGTGTGTATGTATTGTTCTGTTCCAGTGATGTTCTGTGATTAAATCTGAAGGGAAAAGATATCACCTACGGGGTCAAAGCCTGTTCCCCAATGGTATCTGCAGAAGCTTTTGCAAGAGGCATATATATATACCCCTCGGGTCCCAGCATGTTTTCACCAAGATGGTAGGACCCAGCGATCCATTTCGCCCCTTTGCATACCTTGTTTATTCGTATAGCCCTCCAGATAATCAATATGCACTTGCTTAGCATTTCTTCAATTGGGTTATTATGGAATCAAATGAATCAAGAGTTCTAGACTTTGACAGGTTCTTCTTATTTGCTTTCATGTTACTATAAACAACTATGTCTAGGGTCTTGAAGTTCTATCACAACACATGTAGTCACTTGGCATATGTAACTCTTTAGGTATTTACAACACCACTGGTCACTATATGATAAAAGTGTGAAAATTAATCATAAGAAGAAGTTTATATTAGTTCAAGTTTGCTCTGTGTGGATGTATTGTTCTGTTCCAGTGATGTTCTGTGATTAAATCTGAAGGGAAAAGATATCACCTATGGGGTCAAAGCCTGTGCCCAATGGTATCTGCTGCAGCTTTTGCAAGAGGCATATATACCCCTCGGGTCCCAGCAAGTTTTCACCAAGGTGGTAGGACCCAGCGATCCATTTCAGCCCTTGGCATACCTTGTTTATTCGTGTAGCCTGCCTTCCAGATAATCAATATGCACTTGCTTAGCATTTTTTTCCATTGGGTTATTATGGAATCAAACTAATCAAGAGTTCTAGACTTTGACAGATTCTTCTTATTTGCTTTCATGTTACTATAGACAACTATGCCTAGGGTCTTGAAGTTCTATCACACCACATGTAGTCACTTACATGTATGCTTACTTGGCATATGTAACTCTGTAGGTATTTACAACACCACTGGTCACTATATGATAAAAGTGTGAAAATTAATCGTAAGAAATTTATATTTGTTCAAGTTTGCTCTGTGTGGATGTATTGTTCTGTTCCAGTGATGTTCTGTGATTAAATCTGAAGGGAAAAGATATCACCTACGGGGTCAAAGCCTGTTCCCCAATGGTATCTGCAGAAGCTTTTGCAAGAGGCATATATACCCCTCGGGTCCCAGCAAGTTTTCACCAAGATGGTAGGACCCAGCGATCCATTACGCCCCTTTGCATACCTTGTTTATTCGTATAGCCCTCCAGATAATCAATATGCACTTGCTTAGCATTTCTTCAATTGGGTTATTATGGAATCAAATGAATCAAGAGTTCTAGACTTTGACAGGTTCTTCTTATTTGCTTTCATGTTACTATAGACAACTATGCCTAGGGTCTTGAAGTTCTATCACACCACATGTAGTCACTTACATGTATGCTTACTTGACATATGTAACTCTTTAGGTATTTACAACACCACTGGTCACTATATGATAAAAGTGTGAAAATTAATAGTGAGAAATTTAAATTAGTTCAAGTTTGTTCTGTGTGGATGTATTGTATTGTTCTGTTTCAGTGATATTCTTTGACTAAATCTGAAGGGAAAAGACATCACCTACGGGGTCAAAGCCTGTTCCCCAATGGTATCTGCTGCAGCTTTTGCAAGAGGCATATATACCCCTCGGGTCCAGCAAGTTTTCACCAAGGTGGTAGGACCCAGCGATCCATTTCTCCCCTTTGCATACCTTGTTTATTCGTGTAGCCTTCCCTACAGATAATCAATATGCACTTGCTTAGCATTTCTTCCATTGGGTTATTATGAAATCAAACTAATCAAGAGTTCTAGACTTTGACAGGTTCTTCTTATTTTATTTCATGTTACTATAGACAACTATGCCTAGGGTCTTGAAGTTCTATCACACCACATGTAGTCACTTACATTTATGCTCACTTGGCATATGTAATTCTTTAGGTATTTACAACACCACTGGTCACTACATGATAAAAGTGTGAAAATTAATCGTAAGAAGAAGTTTATATTAGTTCAAGTTTGCTCTGTGTGGATGTATTGTTCTGTTCCAGTGATTTTCTGTGACTAAATCTGAAGGGAAAAGATATCACCTATGGGGTCAAAGCCTGCTCCCCAATGGTATCTGCTGAAGCTTTTGCAAGAGGCATATATACCCCTCGGGTCCCAGCAAGTTTTCACCAAGGTGGTAGGACCCAGCGATCCATTTTGCCCCTTTGCATACCTTGTTTATTCGTGTAGCCTACCCTCCAGATAATCAATATGCACTTGCTTAGCATTTCTTCCATTGGGTTATTATGGAATCAAATGAATAAAGAGTTCTAGACTCTGACAGGTTCTTCTTATTTGCTTTCATGTTACTATAGACAACTATGCCAAGGGTCTTGAAGTTCTATCACAACACATGTAGTCACTTACATGTATGCTTACTTGGCATATGTAACTCTTTAGGTATTTACAACACCACTGGTCACTATATGATAAAAGTGTGAAAATTAATCGTAAGAAATTTATATTAGTTCAAGTTTGCTCTGTGTGGATTTATTGTTCTGTTTCAGTGATGTTCTTTGACTAAATCTGAAGGGAAAATATATCACCTACGGGGTCAAAGCCTGTTCCCTAATGGTATCTGCAGAAGATTTTGCAAGAGGCATATATAACCCTCGGGTCCCAGCAAGTTTTCACCAAGGTGGTAGTACCCAGCGATTTCGCCCCTTTGCATACCTTGTTTATTCGTGTAGCCTGCCCTCCAGATAATCAATATGCACTTGCTTAGCATTTCTTCCATTGGGTTATTATGGAATCAAATGAATCAAGAGTTCTAGACTTTGACAGATTCTTCTTATTTGCTTTCATGTTACTATAGACAACTATGCCTAGGGTCTTGAAGTTCTATCACACCACATGTAGTCACTTACATGTATGCTTACTTGGCATATGTAACTCTGTAGGTATTTACAACACCACTGGTCACTATATGATAAAAGTGTGAAAATTAATCGTAAGAAATTTATATTTGTTCAAGTTTGCTCTGTGTGGATGTATTGTTCTGTTCCAGTGATGTTCTGTGATTAAATCTGAAGGGAAAAGATATCACCTACGGGGTCAAAGCCTGTTCCCCAATGGTATCTGCAGAAGCTTTTGCAAGAGGCATATATACCCCTCGGGTCCCAGCAAGTTTTCACCAAGATGGTAGGACCCAGCGATCCATTTCGCCCCTTTGCATACCTTGTTTATTCGTATAGCCCTCCAGATAATCAATATGCACTTGCTTAGCATTTCTTCAATTGGGTTATTATGGAATCAAATGAATCAAGAGTTCTAGACTTTGACAGGTTCTTCTTATTTGCTTTCATGTTACTATAGACAACTATGTCTAGGGTCTTGAAGTTCTATCACAACACATGTAGTCACTTACATGTATGCTTACTTGGCATATGTAACTCTGTAGGTATTTACAACACCACTGGTCACTATATGATAAAAGTGTGAAAATTAATCGTAAGAAATTTATATTTGTTCAAGTTTGCTCTGTGTGTATGTATTGTTCTGTTCCAGTGATGTTCTGTGATTAAATCTGAAGGGAAAAGATATCACCTACGGGGTCAAAGCCTGTTCCCCAATGGTATCTGCAGAAGCTTTTGCAAGAGGCATATATATATACCCCTCGGGTCCCAGCATGTTTTCACCAAGATGGTAGGACCCAGCGATCCATTTCGCCCCTTTGCATACCTTGTTTATTCGTATAGCCCTCCAGATAATCAATATGCACTTGCTTAGCATTTCTTCAATTGGGTTATTATGGAATCAAATGAATCAAGAGTTCTAGACTTTGACAGGTTCTTCTTATTTGCTTTCATGTTACTATAAACAACTATGTCTAGGGTCTTGAAGTTCTATCACAACACATGTAGTCACTTACATGTATGCTTACTTGGCATATGTAACTCTTTAGGTATTTACAACACCACTGGTCACTATATGATAAAAGTGTGAAAATTAATCATAAGAAGAAGTTTATATTAGTTCAAGTTTGCTCTGTGTGGATGTATTGTTCTGTTCCAGTGATGTTCTGTGATTAAATCTGAAGGGAAAAGATATCACCTATGGGGTCAAAGCCTGTGCCCAATGGTATCTGCTGCAGCTTTTGCAAGAGGCATATATACCCCTCGGGTCCCAGCAAGTTTTCACCAAGGTGGTAGGACCCAGCGATCCATTTCAGCCCTTGGCATACCTTGTTTATTCGTGTAGCCTGCCTTCCAGATAATCAATATGCACTTGCTTAGCATTTTTTTCCATTGGGTTATTATGGAATCAAACTAATCAAGAGTTCTAGACTTTGACAGATTCTTCTTATTTGCTTTCATGTTACTATAGACAACTATGCCTAGGGTCTTGAAGTTCTATCACAACACATGTAGTCACTTACATTTATGCTTACTTGGCATATGTAATTCTTTAGGTATTTACAACACCACTGGTCACTATATGATAAAAGCATGAAAATTAATCGTAAGAAATTTATATTTGTTCAAGTTTGCTCTGTGTGGATGTATTGTTCTGTTCCAGTGATGTTCTGTGATTTAAATCTGAAGGGAAAAGATATCACCTATGGGGTCAAAGCCCCTCGGGTCCCAGCAAGTGATCCATTTCTCCCTTTTGCATACCTTGTTTATTCGTGTAGCCTTCCCTACAGATAATCAATATGCACTTGCTTAGCATTTCTTCCATTGGGTTATTATGAAATCAAACTAATCAAGAGTTCTAGACTTTGACATGTTCTTCTTATTTTATTTCATTTTACTATAGACAACTATGCCTAGGGTCTTGAAGTTCTATCACACCACATGTAGTCACTTACATTTATGCTTACTTGGCATATGTAATTCTTTAGGTATTTACAACACCACTGTTCACTACATGATAAAAGTGTGAAAATTAATAGTAAGAAGTAGTTTATATTAGTTCAAGTTTGCTCTGTGTGGATGTATTGTTCTGTTCCAGTGATTTTCTGTGACTAAATCTGAAGGGAAAAGATATCACCTATGGGGTCAAAGCCTGTTCCCCAATGGTATCTGCTGAAGCTTTTACAAGAGGCATATATACCCCTCGGGTCCCAGCAAGTTTTCACCAAGGTGGTAGGACCCAGCGATCCATTTTGCCCCTTTGCATACCTTGTTTATTCGTGTAGCCTGCCCTCCAGATAATCAATATGCACTTGCTTAGCATTTCTTCCATTGGGTTATTCTGGAATCAAATGAATAAAGAGTTCTAGACTCTGACAGGTTCTTCTTATTTGCTTTCATGTTACTATAGACAACTATGCCTAGGGTCTTGAAGTTCTATCACACCACATGTAGTCACTTACATGTATGCTTACTTGGCATATGTAACTCTTTAGGTATTTACAACACCACTGGTCACTATATGATAAAAGCGTGAAAATTAATCGTAAGAAATTTATATTTGTTCAAGTTTGCTCTGTGTGGATGTATTGTTCTGTTCCAGTGATGTTCTGTGATTTAAATCTGAAGGGAAAAGATATCACCTATGGGCTCAAAGCCTGTGCACAATGGTATCTGCTGCAGCTTTTGCAAGAGGCATATATATACCCCTCGGGTCCCAGCAAGTTTTCACCAAGATGGTAGGACCCAGCGATCCATTACGCCCCTTTGCATACCTTGTTTATTCGTATAGCCTGCCCTCCAGATAATCAATATGCACTTGCTTAGCATTTCTTCAATTGGGTTATTATGGAATCAAATGAATCAAGAGTTCTAGACTTTGACAGGTTCTTCTTATTTGCTTTCATGTTACTATAGACAACTATGTCTAGGGTCTTGAAGTTCTATCACACCACATGTAGTCACTTACATGTATGCTTACTTGGCATATGTAACTCTTTAGGTATTTACAACACCACTGGTCACTATATGATAAAAGTGTGAAAATTAATTATAAGAAGAAGTTTATATTAGTTCAAGTTTGCTCTGTGTGGATGTATTGTTCTGTTCCAGTGATGTTCTGTGATTAAATCTGAAGGGAAAAGATATCACCTATGGGGTCAAAGCCTGTGCCCAATGGTATCTGCTGCAGCTTTTGCAAGAGGCATATATACCCCTCGGGTCCCAGCAAGTTTTCACCAAGGTGGTAGGACCCAGCGATCCATTTCAGCCCTTGGCATACCTTGTTTATTCGTGTAGCCTGCCTTCCAGATAATCAATATGCACTTGCTTAGCATTTTTTCCATTGGGTTATTATGGAATCAAACTAATCAAGAGTTCTAGACTTTGACAGATTCTTCTTATTTGCTTTCATGTTACTATAGACAACTATGCCTAGGGTCTTGAAGTTCTATCACACCACATGTAGTCACTTACATGTATGCTTACTTGGCATATGTAACTCTTTAGGTATTTACAACACCACTGGTAACTATATGATAAAAGTGTGAAAATTAATCGTAAGAAATTTATATTAGTTCAAGTTTGCTCTGTGTGGATTTATTGTTCTGTTTCAGTGATGTTCTGTGACTAAATCTGAAGGGAAAAGATATCAGCTATGGGGTCAAAGCCTGTTCCCCAATGGTATCTGCTGAAGTTTTTGTAAGAGGCATATATACCCCTCGGGTCCCAGCAAGTTTTCACCAAGATGGTAGGACCCAGCGATCCATTTCAACCCCTTTGCATACCTTGTTTATTCATGTAGCCTGCCCTCCAGATAATCAATATGCACTTGCTTAGCATTTCTTCCATTGGGTTATTATGGAATCAAACTAATCAAGAGTTCTAGACTTTGACAGATTCTTCTTATTTGCTTTCATGTTACTATAGACAACTATGCCTAGGGTCTTGAAGTTCTATCACACCACATGTAGTCACTTACATGTATGCTTACTTGAAATATGTAACTCTTTAGGTATTTACAACACCACTGGTCACTATATGATAAAAGTGTGAAAATTAATAGTGAGAAATTTAAATTAGTTCAAGTTTGCTCTGTGTGGATGTATTGTATTGTTCTGTTTCAGTGATATTCTTTGACTAAATCTGAAGGGAAAAGATATCACCTATGGGGTCAAAGCCTGCTCCCCAATGGTATCTGCTGAAGCTTTTGCAAGAGGCATATATACCCCTCGGGTCCCAGCAAGTTTTCACCAAGGTGGTAGGACCCAGCGATCCATTTTGCCCCTTTGCATACCTTGTTTATTCGTGTAGCCTACCCTCCAGATAATCAATATGCACTTGCTTAGCATTTCTTCCATTGGGTTATTATGGAATCAAATGAATAAAGAGTTCTAGACTCTGACAGGTTCTTCTTATTTGCTTTCATGTTACTATAGACAACTATGCCAAGGGTCTTGAAGTTCTATCACAACACATGTAGTCACTTACATGTATGCTTACTTGGCATATGTAACTCTTTAGGTATTTACAACACCACTGGTCACTATATGATAAAAGTGTGAAAATTAATCGTAAGAAATTTATATTAGTTCAAGTTTGCTCTGTGTGGATTTATTGTTCTGTTTCAGTGATGTTCTTTGACTAAATCTGAAGGGAAAATATATCACCTACGGGGTCAAAGCCTGTTCCCTAATGGTATCTGCAGAAGATTTTGCAAGAGGCATATATAACCCTTGGGTCCCAGCAAGTTTTCACCAAGGTGGTAGTACCCAGCGATTTCGCCCCTTTGCATACCTTGTTTATTCGTGTAGCCTGCCCTCCAGATAATCAATATGCACTTGCTTAGCATTTCTTCCATTGGGTTATTATGGAATCAAATGAATCAAGAGTTCTAGACTTTGACAGATTCTTCTTATTTGCTTTCATGTTACTATAGACAACTATGTCTAGGGTCTTGAAGTTCTATCACACCACATGTAGTCACTTACATGTATGCTTACTTGGCATATGTAACTCTGTAGGTATTTACAACACCACTGGTCACTATATGATAAAAGTGTGAAAATGAATCGTAAGAAATTTATATTTGTTCAAGTTTGCTCTGTGTGGATGTATTGTTCTGTTCCAGTGATGTTCTGTGATTAAATCTGAAGGGAAAAGATATCACCTACGGGGTCAAAGCCTGTTCCCCAATGGTATCTGCAGAAGCTTTTGCAAGAGGCATATATACCCCTCGGGTCCCAGCAAGTTTTCACCAAGATGGTAGGACCCAGCGATCCATTTCGCCCCTTTGCATACCTTGTTTATTCGTATAGCCCTCCAGATAATCAATATGCACTTGCTTAGCATTTCTTCAATTTGGTTATTATGGAATCAAATGAATCAAGAGTTCTAGACTTTGACAGGTTCTTCTTATTTGCTTTCATGTTACTATAGACAACTATGTCTAGGGTCTTGAAGTTCTATCACAACACATGTAGTCACTTACATGTATGCTTACTTGGCATATGTAACTCTTTAGGTATTTACAACACCACTGGTCACTATATGATAAAAGTGTGAAAATTAATCGTAAGAAATTTATATTAGTTCAAGTTTGCTCTGTGTGGATTTATTGTTCTGTTTCAGTGATGTTCTGTGACTAAATCTTAAGGTAAAAGATATCAGCTATGGTGTCAAAGCCTGCTCCCCAATGGTATCTGCTGAAGCTTTTGCAAGAGGCATATATACCCCTCGGGTCCCAGCAAGTTTTCACCAAGATGGTAGGACCCAGCGATCCATTTCGCCCCTTTGCATACCTTGTTTATTCGTATAGCCCTCCAGATAATCAATATGCACTTGCTTAGCATTTCTTCAATTGGGTTATTATGGAATCAAATGCATCAAGAGTTCTAGACTTTGACAGGTTCTTCTTATTTGCTTTCATGTTACTATAGACAACTATGTCTAGGGTCTTGAAGTTCTATCACACCACATGTAGTCACTTACATGTATGCTTACTTGACATTTGTAACTCTTTAGGTATTTACAACACCACTGGTCACTATATGATAAAAGTGTGAAAATTAATCGTAAGAAATTTATATTTGTTCAAGTTTGCTCTGTGTGGATGTATTGTTCTGTCCCAGTGATGTTCTGTGACTAAATCTGAAGGGAAAAGATATCACCTATAGGGTCAAAGCCTGTTCCCCAATGGTATCTGCTGAAGCTTTTGCAAGAGGCATATATACCCCTCGGGTCCCAGCAAGTTTTCACCAAGATGGTAGGACCCAGCGATCCATTTCGCCCCTTTGCATACCTTGTTTATTCGTGTAGCCTGCCCTCCAGATAATCAATATGCACTTGCTTAGCATTTCTTCAATTGGGTTATTATAGAATCAAATGAATCAAGAGTTCTAGACTTTGACAGGTTCTTCTTATTTGCTTTCATGTTACTATAGACAAATATGTCTAGGGTCTTGAAGTTCTATCACAACACATGTAGTCACTTACATGTATGCTTACTTGGCATATGTAACTCTTTAGGTATTTACAACACCACTGGTCACTATATGATAAAAGTGTGAAAATTAATCATAAGAAGAAGTTTATATTTGTTCAAGTTTGCTCTGTGTGGATGTATTGTTCTGTTTCAGTGATATTCTTTGACTAAATCTGAAGGGAAAAGATATCACCTACGGGGTCAAAGCCTGTTCCCCAATGGTATCTGCAGAATAATTTGCAAGAGGCATATATAACCCTCGGGTCCCAGCAAGTTTTCACCAAGGTGGTAGTACCCAGCGATTTCGCCCCTTTGCATACCTTGTTTATTCGTGTAGCCTGCCCTCCAGATATTCAATATGCACTTGCTTAGCATTTCTTCAATTGGGTTATTATAGAATCAAATGAATCAAGAGTTCTAGACTTTGACAGGTTCTTCTTATTTGCTTTCATGTTACTATAGACAACTATGTCTAGGGTCTTGAAGTTCTATCACAACACATGTAGTCACTTACATGTATGCTTACTTGGCATATGTAACTCTTTAGGTATTTACAACACCACTGGTCACTAGATAAAAGTGTGAAAATTAATCATAAGAAGAAGTTTATATTAGTTAAAGTTTGCTCTGTGTGGATGTATTGTTCTGTTCCAGTGATGTTCTGTGATTAAATCTGAAGGGAAAAGATATCACCTATGGGGTCAAAGCCTGTGCCCAATGGTATCTGCTGCAGCTTTTGCAAGAGGCATATATACCCCTCGGGTCCCAGCAAGTTTTCACCAAGGTGGTAGGACCCAGCGATCCATTTCAGCCCTTGGCATACCTTGTTTATTCGTGTAGCCTGCCTTCCAGATAATCAATATGCACTTGCTTAGCATTTTTTCCATTGGGTTATTATGGAATCAAACTAATCAAGAGTTATAGACTTTGACAGATTCTTCTTATTTGCTTTCATGTTACTATAGACAACTATGCCTAGGGTCTTGAAGTTCTAACACACCACATGTAGTCACTTACATGTATGCTTACTTGGCATATGTAACTCTTTAGGTATTTACAACACCACTGGTCACTATATGATAAAAGTTTGAAAATTAATCGTAAGAAATTTATATTATTTCAAGTTTGCTCTGTGTGGATTTATTGTTCTGTTTCAGTGATGTTCTGTGACTAAATCTGAAGGGAAAAGATATCAGCTATGGGGTCAAAGCCTGTTCCCCAATGGTATCTGCTGAAGCTTTTGTAAGAGGCATATATACCCCTCGGGTCCCAGCAAGTTTTCACCAAGATGGTAGGACCCAGCGATCCATTTCAACCCCTTTGCATACCTTGTTTATTCATGTAGCCTGCCCTCCAGATAATCAATATGCACTTGCTTAGCATTTCTTCCATTGGGTTATTATGGAATAAAATGAATAAAGAGTTCTAGACTCTGACAGGTTCTTCTTATTTGCTTTCATGTTACTATAGACAACTATGCCAAGGGTCTTGAAGTTCTATCACACCACATGTAGTCACTTACATGTATGCTTACTTGACATATGTAACTCTTTAGGTATTTACAACACCACTGGTCACTATATGATAAAAGTGTGAAAATTAATTGTGAGAAATTTAAATTAGTTCAAGTTTGCTCTGTGTGGATGTATTGTATTGTTCTGTTTCAGTGATGTTCTGTGATTAAATCTGAAGGGAAAAGACATCACCTATGGGGTCAAAGCCTGTTCCCCAATGGTATCTGCTGCAGCTTTTGCAAGAGGCATATATACCCCTCGGGTCCAGCAAGTTTTCACAAAGGTGGTAGGACCCAGCGATCCATTTCTCCCCTTTGCATACCTTGTTTATTCGTGTAGCCTTCCCTACAGATAATCAATATGCACTTGCTTAGCATTTCTTCCATTGGGTTATTATGAAATCAAACTAATCAAGAGTTCTAGACTTTGACAGGTTCTTCTTATTTGCTTTCATGTTACTATAGACAACTATGCCTAGGGTCTTGAAGTTCTATCACACCACATGTAGTCACTTACATGTATGCTTACTTGACATATGTAACTCTTTAGGTATTTACAACACCACTGGTCACTATATGATAAAAGTGTGAAAATTAATTGTGAGAAATTTAAATTAGTTCAAGTTTGCTCTGTGTGGATGTATTGTATTGTTCTGTTTCAGTGATGTTCTGTGATTAAATCTGAAGGGAAAAGATATCACCTACGGGGTCAAAGCCTGTTCCCCAATGGTTTCTGCAGAAGCTTTTGCAAGAGGCATATATACCCCTCGGGTCCCAGCAAGTTTTCACCAAGATGGTAGGACCCAGCGATCCATTTCGCCCCTTTGCATACCTTGTTTATTCGTATAGCCCTCCAGATAATCAATATGCACTTGCTTAGCATTTCTTCAATTGGGTTATTATGGAATCAAATGAATCAAGAGTTCTAGACTTTGACAGGTTCTTCTTATTTGCTTTCATGTTAGTATAGACAACTATGTCTAGGGTCTTGAAGTTCTATCACAACACATGTAGTCACTTACATGTATGCTTACTTGGCATATGTAACTCTTTAGGTATTTACAACACCACTGGTCACTATATGATAAAAGTGTGAAAATGAATCATAAGAAGAAGTTTATATTAGTTCAAGTTTGCTCTGTGTGGATGTATTGTTCTGTTCCAGTGATGTTCTGTGATTAAATCTGAAGGGAAAAGATATCACCTATGGGGTCAAAGCCTGTGCCCAATGGTATCTGCTGCAGCTTTTGCAAGAGGCATATATACCCCTCGGGTCCCAGCAAGTTTTCACCAAGGTGGTAGGACCCAGCGATCCATTTCAGCCCTTGGCATACCTTGTTTATTCGTGTAGCCTGCCTTCCAGATAATCAATATGCACTTGCTTAGCATTTTTTCCATTGGGTTATTATGGAATCAAACTAATCAAGAGTTCTAGACTTTGACAGATTCTTCTTATTTGCTTTCATGTTACTATAGACAACTATGCCTAGGGTCTTGAAGTTCTATCACACCACATGTAGTCACTTACATGTATGCTTACTTGGCATATGTAACTCTTTAGGTATTTACAACACCACTGGTCACTATATGATAAAAGTGTGAAAATTAATCGTAAGAAATTTATATTAGTTCAAGTTTGCTCTGTGTGGATTTATTGTTCTGTTTCAGTGATGTTCTGTGACTAAATCTTAAGGTAAAAGATATCAGCTATGGTGTCAAAGCCTGCTCCCCAATGGTATCTGCTGAAGCTTTTGCAAGAGGCATATATACCCCTCGGGTCCCAGCAAGTTTTCACCAAGATGGTAGGACCCAGCGATCCATTTCGCCCCTTTGCATACCTTGTTTATTCGTATAGCCCTCCAGATAATCAATATGCACTTGCTTAGCATTACTTCAATTGGGTTATTATGGAATCAAATGAATCAAGAGTTCTAGACTTTGACAGGTTCTTCTTATTTGCTTTCATGTTACTATAGACAACTGTGTCTAGGGTCTTGAAGTTCTATCACACCACATGTAGTCACTTACATGTATGCTTACTTGACATTTGTAACTTTTTAGGTATTTACAACACCACTGGTCACTATATGATAAAAGTGTGAAAATTAATCGTAAGAAATTTATATTTGTTCAAGTTTGCTCTGTGTGGATGTATTGTTCTGTCCCAGTGATGTTCTGTGACTAAATCTGAAGGGAAAAGATATCACCTATAGGGTCAAAGCCTGTTCCCCAATGGTATCTGCTGAAGCTTTTGCAAGAGGCATATATACCCCTCGGGTCCCAGCAAGTTTTCACCAAGATGGTAGGACCCAGCGATCCATTTCAACCCCTTTGCATACCTTGTTTATTCATGTAGCCTGCCCTCCAGATAATCAATATGCACTTGCTTAGCATTTCTTCAATTGGGTTATTATAGAATCAAATGAATCAAGAGTTCTAGACTTTGACAGGTTCTTCTTATTTGCTTTCATGTTACTATAGACAACTATGTCTAGGGTCTTGAAGTTCTATCACAACACATGTAGTCACTTACATGTATGCTTACTTGGCATATGTAACTCTTTAGGTATTTACAACACCACTGGTCGCTATATGATAAAAGTGTGAAAATTAATCATAAGAAGAAGTTTATATTTGTTCAAGTTTGCTCTGTGTGGATGTATTGTTCTGTTTCAGTGATATTCTTTGACTAAATCTGAAGGGAAAAGATATCACCTACGGGGTCAAAGCCTGTTCCCCAATGGTATCTGCAGAATAATTTGCAAGAGGCATATATAACCCTCGGGTCCCAGCAAGTTTTCACCAAGGTGGTAGTACCCAGCGATTTTGCCCCTTTGCATACCTTGTTTATTCGTGTAGCCTGCCCTCCAGATATTCAATATGCACTTGCTTAGCATTTCTTCAATTGGGTTATTATAGAATCAAATGAATCAAGAGTTCTAAACTTTGACAGGTTCTTCTTATTTGCTTTCATGTTACTATAGACAACTATGTCTAGGGTCTTGAAGTTCTATCACACCACATGTAGTCACTTACATGTATGCTTACTTGACATTTGTAACTCTTTAGGTATTTACAACACCACTGGTCACTATATGATAAAAGTGTGAAAATTAATCGTAAGAAATTTATATTTGTTCAAGTTTGCTCTGTGTGGATGTATTGTTCTGTCCCAGTGATGTTCTGTGACTAAATCTGAAGGGAAAAGATATCACCTATAGGGTCAAAGCCTGTTCCCCAATGGTATCTGCTGAAGCTTTTGCAAGAGGCATATATACCCCTCGGGTCCCAGCAAGTTTTCACCAAGATGGTAGGACCCAGCGATCCATTTCGCCCCTTTGCATACCTTGTTTATTCGTGTAGCCTGCCCTCCAGATAATCAATATGCACTTGCTTAGCATTTCTTCAATTGGGTTATTATAGAATCAAATGAATCAAGAGTTCTAGACTTTGACAGGTTCTTCTTATTTGCTTTCATGTTACTATAGACAACTATGTCTAGGGTCTTGAAGTTCTATCACAACACATGTAGTCACTTACATGTATGCTTACATGGCATATGTAACTCTTTAGGTATTTACAACACCACTGGTCACTATATGATAAAAGTGTGAAAATTAATCATAAGAAGAAGTTTATATTTGTTCAAGTTTGCTCTGTGTGGATGTATTGTTCTGTTTCAGTGATATTCTTTGACTAAATCTGAAGGGAAAAGATATCACCTACGGGGTCAAAGCCTGTTCCCCAATGGTATCTGCAGAAGCTTTTGCAAGAGGCATATATAGCCCTCGGGTCCCAGCAAGTTTTCACCAAGGTGGTAGGACCCAGCAATCCATTTTGTCCCTTTGCATACCTTGTTTATTCGTGTAGCCTGCCCTCCAGATAATCAATATGCACTTGCTTAGCATTTTTTCCATTGGGTTATTATGGAATCAAATGAATCAAGAGTTCTAGACTTTGACAGGTTCTTCTTATTTGCTTCCATGTTACTATAGACAACTATGCCTAGGGTCTTGAAGTTCTATCACACCACTTGTAGTCACTTACATGTATGCTTACTTGGCATATGCAACTCTTTAAGTATTTACAACACCACTGGTCACTATATGATAAAAGTGTGAAAATTAATCGTAAGAAATTTATATTAGTTCAAGTTTGCTCTGTGTGGATTTATTGTTCTGTTTCAGTGATGTTCTTTGACTAAATCTGAAGGGAAAATATATCACCTACGGGGTCAAAGCCTGTTCCCTAATGGTATCTGCAGAAGATGTTGCAAGAGGCATATATAACCCTCGGGTCCCAGCAAGTTTTCACCAAGGTGGTAGTACCCAGCGATTTCGCCCCTTTGCATACCTTGTTTATTCGTGTAGCCTGCCCTCCAGATAATCAATATGCACTTGCTTAGCATTACTTCCATTGGGTTATTATGGAATCAAATGAATAAAGAGTTCTAGACTTTGACAGATTCTTCTTATTTGCTTTCATGTTACTATAGACAACTATGCCTAGGGTCTTGAAGTTCTATCACACCACATGTAGTCACTTACATGTATGCTTACTTGGCATATGTAACTCTGTAGGTATTTACAACACCACTGGTCACTATATGATAAAAGTGTGAAAATTAATCGTAAGAAATTTATATTTGTTCAAGTTTGCTCTGTGTGGATGTATTGTTCTGTTCCAGTGATGTTCTGTGATTAAATCTGAAGGGAAAAGATATCACCTACGGGGTCAAAGCCTGTTCCCCAATGGTATCTGCAGAAGCTTTTGCAAGAGGCATATATACCCCTCGGGTCCCAGCAAGTTTTCACCAAGATGGTAGGACCCAGCGATCCATTACGCCCCTTTGCATACCTTGTTTATTCGTATAGCCCTCCAGATAATCAATATGCACTTGCTTAGCATTTCTTCAATTGGGTTATTATGGAATCAAATGAATCAAGAGTTCTAGACTTTGACAGGTTCTTCTTATTTGCTTTCATGTTACTATAGACAACTATGTCTAGGGTCTTGAAGTTCTATCACAACACATGTAGTCACTTACATGTATGCTTACTTGGCATATGTAACTCTTTAGGTATTTACAACACCACTGGTCACTATATGATAAAAGTGTGAAAATTAATCATAAGAAGAAGTTTATATTAGTTAAAGTTTGCTCTGTGTGGATGTATTGTTCTGTTCCAGTGATGTTCTGTGATTAAATCTGAAGGGAAAAGATATCACCTATGGGGTCAAAGCCTGTGCCCAATGGTATCTGCTGCAGCTTTTGCAAGAGGCATATATACCCCTCGGGTCCCAGCAAGTTTTCACCAAGGTGGTAGGACCCAGCGATCCATTTCAACCCCTTTGCATACCTTGTTTATTCATGTAGCCTGCCCTCCAGATAATCAATATGCACTTGCTTAGCATTTCTTCCATTGGGTTATTATGGAATCAAATGAATCAAGAGTTCTAGACTTTGACAGATTCTTCTTATTTGCTTTCATGTTACTATAGACAACTATGCCTAGGGTCTTGAAGTTCTATCACACCACATGTAGTCACTTACATGTATGCTTACTTGACATATGTAACTCTTTAGGTATTTACAACACCACTGGTCACTATATGATAAAAGTGTGAAAATTAATAGTGAGAAATTTAAATTAGTTCAAGTTTGCTCTGTGTGGATGTATTGTATTGTTCTGTTTCAGTGATATTCTTTGACTAAATCTGAAGGGAAAAGACATCACCTATGGGGTCAAAGCCTGTTCCCCAATGGTATCTGCTGCAGCTTTTGCAAGAGGCATATATACCCCTCGGGTCCAGCAAGTTTTCACAAAGGTGGTAGGACCCAGCGATCCATTTCTCCCCTTTGCATACCTTGTTTATTCGTGTAGCCTTCCCTACAGATAATCAATATGCACTTGCTTAGCATTTCTTCAATTGGGTTATTATAGAATCAAATGAATCAAGAGTTCTAAACTTTGACAGGTTCTTCTTATTTGCTTTCATGTTACTATAGACAACTATGTCTAGGGTCTTGAAGTTCTATCACACCACATGTAGTCACTTACATGTATGCTTACTTGACATTTGTAACTCTTTAGGTATTTACAACACCACTGATCACTATATGATAAAAGTGTGAAAATTAATCGTAAGAAATTTATATTTGTTCAAGTTTGCTCTGTGTGGATGTATTGTTCTGTCCCAGTGATGTTCTGTGACTAAATCTGAAGGGAAAAGATATCACCTATAGGGTCAAAGCCTGTTCCCCAATGGTATCTGCTGAAGCTTTTGCAAGAGGCATATATACCCCTCGGGTCCCAGCAAGTTTTCACCAAGATGGTAGGACCCAGCGATCCATTTCGCCCCTTTGCATACCTTGTTTATTCGTGTAGCCTGCCCTCCAGATAATCAATATGCACTTGCTTAGCATTTCTTCAATTGGGTTATTATAGAATCAAATGAATCAAGAGTTCTAGACTTTGACAGGTTCTTCTTATTTGCTTTCATGTTACTATAGACAACTATGTCTAGGGTCTTGAAGTTCTATCACAACACATGTAGTCACTTACATGTATGCTTACTTGGCATATGTAACTCTTTAGGTATTTACAACACCACTGGTCACTATATGATAAAAGTGTGAAAATTAATCATAAGAAGAAGTTTATATTTGTTCAAGTTTGCTCTGTGTGGATGTATTGTTCTGTTTCAGTGATATTCTTTGACTAAATCTGAAGGGAAAAGATATCACCTACGGGGTCAAAGCCTGTTCCCCAATGGTATCTGCAGAAGCTTTTGCAAGAGGCATATATACCCCTCGGGTCCCAGCAAGTTTTCACCAAGGTGGTAGGACCCAGCAATCCATTTCGTCCCTTTGCATACCTTGTTTATTCGTGTAGCCTGCCCTCCAGATAATCAATATGCACTTGCTTAGCATTTTTTCCATTGGGTTATTATGGAATCAAATGAATCAAGAGTTCTAGACTTTGACAGGTTCTTCTTATTTGCTTCCATGTTACTATAGACAACTATGCCTAGGGTCTTGAAGTTCTATCACACCACTTGTAGTCACTTACATGTATGCTTACTTGGCATATGTAACTCTTTAAGTATTTACAACACCACTGGTCACTATATGATAAAAGTGTGAAAATTAATCGTAAGAAATTTATATTAGTTCAAGTTTGCTCTGTGTGGATTTATTGTTCTGTTTCAGTGATGTTCTTTGACTAAATCTGAAGGGAAAATATATCACCTACGGGGTCAAAGCCTGTTCCCTAATGGTATCTGCAGAAGATTTTGCAAGAGGCATATATAACCCTCGGGTCCCAGCAAGTTTTCACCAAGGTGGTAGTACCCAGCGATTTCGCCCCTTTGCATACCTTGTTTATTCGTATAGCCCTCCAGATAATCAATATGCACTTGCTTAGCATTTCTTCAATTGGGTTATTATGGAATCAAATGAATCAAGAGTTCTAGACTTTGACAGGTTCTTCTTATTTGCTTTCATGTTACTATAGACAACTATGTCTAGGGTCTTGAAGTTCTATCACAACACATGTAGTCACTTACATTTATGCTTACTTGGCATATATAATTCTTTAGGTATTTACAACACCACTGGTCACTATATGATAAAAGCATGAAAATTAATCGTAAGAAATTTATATTTGTTCAAGTTTGCTCTGTGTGGATGTATTGTTCTGTTCCAGTGATGTTCTGTGATTTAAATCTGAAGTGAAAAGATATCACCTATGGGGTCAAAGCCCCTCGGGTCCCAGCAAGTGATCCATTTCTCCCTTTTGCATACCTTGTTTATTCGTGTAGCCTTCCCTACAGATAATCAATATGCACTTGCTTAGCATTTCTTCCATTGGGTTATTATGAAATCAAACTAATCAAGAGTTCTAGACTTTGACATGTTCTTCTTATTTTATTTCATTTTACTATAGACAACTATGCCTAGGGTCTTGAAGTTCTATCACACCACATGTAGTCACTTACATTTATGCTTACTTGGCATATGTAACTCTTTAGGTATTTACAACACCACTGGTCACTATATGATAAAAGTGTGAAAATTAATCATAAGAAGAAGTTTATATTAGTTAAAGTTTGCTCTGTGTGGATGTATTGTTCTGTTCCAGTGATGTTCTGTGATTAAATCTGAAGGGAAAAGATATCACCTATGGGGTCAAAGCCTGTGCCCAATGGTATCTGCTGCAGCTTTTGCAAGAGGCATATATACCCCTCGGGTCCCAGCAAGTTTTCACCAAGGTGGTAGGACCCAGCGATCCATTTCAGCCCTTGGCATACCTTGTTTATTCGTGTAGCCTGCCTTCCAGATAATCAATATGCACTTGCTTAGCATTTTTTCCATTGGGTTATTATGGAATCAAACTAATCAAGAGTTCTAGACTTTGACAGATTCTTCTTATTTGCTTTCATGTTACTATAGACAACTATGCCTAGGGTCTTGAAGTTCTATCACACCACATGTAGTCACTTACATGTATGCTTACTTGGCATATGTAACTCTTTAGGTATTTACAACACCACTGGTCACTATATGATAAAAGTGTGAAAATTAATCGTAAGAAATTTATATTAGTTCAAGTTTGCTCTGTGTGGATTTATTGTTCTGTTTCAGTGATGTTCTGTGACTAAATCTGAAGGGAAAAGATATCAGCTATGGGGTCAAAGCCTGTTCCCCAATGGTATCTGCTGAAGCTTTTGTAAGAGGCATATATACCCCTCGGGTCCCAGCAAGTTTTCACCAAGATGGTAGGACCCAGCGATCCATTTCAACCCCTTTGCATACCTTGTTTATTCATGTAGCCTGCCCTCCAGATAATCAATATGCACTTGCTTAACATTTCTTCCATTGGGTTATTATGGAATCAAATGAATCAAGAGTTCTAGACTTTGACAGATTCTTCTTATTTGCTTTCATGTTACTATAGACAACTATGCCTAGGGTCTTGAAGTTCTATCACACCACATGTAGTCACTTACATGTATGCTTACTTGACATATGTAACTCTTTAGGTATTTACAACACCACTGGTCACTATATGATAAAAGTGTGAAAATTAATCATAAGAAGAAGTTTATATTTGTTCAAGTTTGCTCTGTGTGGATGTATTGTTCTGTTTCAGTGATATTCTTTGACTAAATCTGAAGGGAAAAGATATCACCTACGGGGTCAAAGCCTGTTCCCCAATGGTATCTGCAGAAGCTTTTGCAAGAGGCATATATACCCCTCGGGTCCCAGCAAGTTTTCACCAAGGTGGTAGGACCCAGCAATCCATTTCGTCCCTTTGCATACCTTGTTTATTCGTGTAGCCTGCCCTCCAGATAATCAATATGCACTTGCTTAGCATTTTTTCCATTGGGTTATTATGGAATCAAATGAATCAAGAGTTCTAGACTTTGACAGGTTCTTCTTATTTGCTTCCATGTTACTATAGACAACTATGCCTAGGGTCTTGAAGTTCTATCACACCACTTGTAGTCACTTACATGTATGCTTACTTGGCATATGTAACTCTTTAAGTATTTACAACACCACTGGTCACTATATGATAAAAGTGTGAAAATTAATCGTAAGAAATTTATATTAGTTCAAGTTTGCTCTGTGTGGATTTATTGTTCTGTTTCAGTGATGTTCTTTGACTAAATCTGAAGGGAAAATATATCACCTACGGGGTCAAAGCCTGTTCCCTAATGGTATCTGCAGAAGATTTTGCAAGAGGCATATATAACCCTCGGGTCCCAGCAAGTTTTCACCAAGGTGGTAGTACCCAGCGATTTCGCCCCTTTGCATACCTTGTTTATTCGTGTAGCCTGCCCTCCAGATAATCAATATGCACTTGCTTAGCATTTCTTCCATTGGGTTATTATGGAATCAAATGAATAAAGAGTTCTAGACTTTGACAGGTTCTTCTAATTTGCTTTCATGTTACTATAGACAACTATGTCTAGGGTCTTGAAGTTCTATCACAACACATGTAGTCACTTACATTTATGCTTACTTGGCATATGTAATTCTTTAGGTATTTACAACACCACTGGTCACTATATGATAAAAGCATGAAAATTAATCGTAAGAAATTTATATTTGTTCAAGTTTGCTCTGTGTGGATGTATTGTTCTGTTCCAGTGATGTTCTGTGATTTAAATCTGAAGGGAAAAGATATCACCTATGGGGTCAAAGCCCCTCGGGTCCCAGCAAGTGATCCATTTCTCCCTTTTGCATACCTTGTTTATTCGTGTAGCCTTCCCTACAGATAATCAATATGCACTTGCTTAGCATTTCTTCCATTGGGTTATTATGAAATCAAACTAATCAAGAGTTCTAGACTTTGACATGTTCTTCTTATTTTATTTCATTTTACTATAGACAACTATGCCTAGGGTCTTGAAGTTCTATCACACCACATGTAGTCACTTACATTTATGCTTACTTGGCATATGTAACTCTTTAGGTATTTACAACACCACTGGTCACTATATGATAAAAGTGTGAAAATTAATCATAAGAAGACGTTTATATTAGTTAAAGTTTGCTCTGTGTGGATGTATTGTTCTGTTCCAGTGATGTTCTGTGATTAAATCTGAAGGGAAAATATATCACCTATGGGGTCAAAGCCTGTGCCCAATGGTATCTGCTGCAGCTTTTGCAAGAGGCATATATACCCCTCGGGTCCCAGCAAGTTTTCACCAAGGTGGTAGGACCCAGCGATCCATTTCAGCCCTTGGCATACCTTGTTTATTCGTGTAGCCTGCCTTCCAGATAATCAATATGCACTTGCTTAGCATTTTTTCCATTGGGTTATTATGGAATCAAACTAATCAAGAGTTCTAGACTTTGACAGATTCTTCTTATTTGCTTTCATGTTACTATAGACAACTATGCCTAGGGTCTTGAAGTTCTATCACACCACATGTAGTCACTTACATGTATGCTTACTTGGCATATGTAATTCTTTAGGTATTTACAACACCACTGGTCACTATATGATAAAAGTGTGAAAATTAATCGTAAGAAATTTATATTAGTTCAAGTTTGCTCTGTGTGGATTTATTGTTCTGTTTCAGTGATGTTCTGTGACTAAATCTGAAGGGAAAAGATATCAGCTATGGGGTCAAAGCCTTGTTCCCCAATGGTATCTGCTGAAGCTTTTGTAAGAGGCATATATACCCCTCGGGTCCCAGCAAGTTTTCACCAAGATGGTAGGACCCAGCGATCCATTTCAACCCCTTTGCATACCTTGTTTATTCATGTAGCCTGCCCTCCAGAAAATCAATATGCACTTGCTTAGCATTTCTTCCATTGGGTTATTATGGAATCAAATGAATCAAGAGTTCTAGACTTTGACAGATTCTTCTTATTTGCTTTCATGTTACTATAGACAACTATGCCTAGGGTCTTGAAGTTCTATCACACCACATGTAGTCACTTACATGTATGCTTACTTGACATATGTAACTCTTTAGGTATTTACAACACCACTGGTCACTATATGATAAAAGTGTGAAAATTAATAGTGAGAAATTTAAATTAGTTCAAGTTTGCTCTGTGTGGATGTATTGTATTGTTCTGTTTCAGTGATATTCTTTGACTAAATCTGAAGGGAAAAGACATCACCTATGGGGTCAAAGCCTGCTCCCCAATGGTATCTGCTGCAGCTTTTGCAAGAGGCATATATACCCCTCGGGTCCAGCAAGTTTTCACAAAGGTGGTAGGACCCAGCGATCCATTTCTCCCCTTTGCATACCTTGTTTATTCGTGTAGCCTTCCCTACAGATAATCAATATGCACTTGCTTAGCATTTCTTCCATTGGGTTTTTATGAAATCAAACTAATCAAGAGTTCTAGACTTTGACAGGTTCTTCTTATTTTATTTCATGTTACTATAGACAACTATGCCTAGGGTCTTGAAGTTCTATCACACCACATGTAGTCACTTACATTTATGCTCACTTGGCATATGTAATTCTTTAGGTATTTACAACACCACTGGTCACTACATGATAAAAGTGTGAAAATTAATCGTAAGAAGAAGTTTATATTAGTTCAAGTTTGCTCTGTGTGGATGTATTGTTCTGTTCCAGTGATTTTCTGTGACTAAATCTGAAGGGAAAAGATATCACCTATGGGGTCAAAGCCTGTTCCCCAATGGTATCTGCTGACACTTTTGCAAGAGGCATATATACCCCTCGGGTCCCAGCAAGTTTTCACCAAGGTGGTAGCACCCAGCGATCCATTTCGGCCCTTTGCATACCTCGTTTATTCATGTAGCCTTCCCTACAGATAATCAATATGCACTTGCTTAGAATTTTTTCCATTGGGTTATTATGGAATCAAACTAATCAAGAGTTCTAGACTTTGACAGGTTCTTCTTATTTGCTTTCATGTTACTATAGACAACTATGCCTAGGGTCTTGAAGTTCTATCACACCACATGTAGTCACTTACATGTATGCTTACTTGACATATGTAACTCTTTAGGTATTTACAACACCACTGGTCACTATATGATAAAAGTGTGAAAATTAATTGTGAGAAATTTAAATTAGTTCAAGTTTGCTCTGTGTGGATGTATTGTATTGTTCTGTTTCAGTGATGTTCTGTGATTAAATCTGAAGGGAAAAGATATCACCTACGGGGTCAAAGCCTGTTCCCCAATGGTATCTGCAGAAGCTTTTGCAAGAGGCATATATACCCCTCGGGTCCCAGCAAGTTTTCACCAAGATGGTAGGACCCAGCGATCCATTTCGCCCCTTTGCATACCTTGTTTATTCGTATAGCCCTCCAGATAATCAATATGCACTTGCTTAGCATTTCTTCAATTGGGTTATTATGGAATCAAATGAATCAAGAGTTCTAGACTTTGACAGGTTCTTCTTATTTGCTTTCATGTTACTATAGACAACTATGTCTAGGGTCTTGAAGTTCTATCACAACACATGTAGTCACTTACATGTATGCTTACTTGGCATATGTAACTCTTTAGGTATTTACAACACCACTGGTCACTATATGATAAAAGTGTGAAAATGAATCATAAGAAGAAGTTTATATTAGTTCAAGTTTGCTCTGTGTGGATGTATTGTTCTGTTCCAGTGATGTTCTGTGATTAAATCTGAAGGGAAAAGATATCACCTATGGGGTCAAAGCCTGTGCCCAATGGTATCTGCTGCAGCTTTTGCAAGAGGCATATATACCCCTCGGGTCCCAGCAAGTTTTCACCAAGGTGGTAGGACCCAGCGATCCATTTCAGCCCTTGGCATACCTTGTTTATTCGTGTAGCCTGCCTTCCAGATAATCAATATGCACTTGCTTAGCATTTTTTCCATTGGGTTATTATGGAATCAAACTAATCAAGAGTTCTAGACTTTGACAGATTCTTCTTATTTGCTTTCATGTTACTATAGACAACTATGCCTAGGGTCTTGAAGTTCTATCACACCACATGTAGTCACTTACATGTATGCTTACTTGGCATATGTAACTCTTTAGGTATTTACAACACCACTGGTCACTATATGATAAAAGTGTGAAAATTAATCGTAAGAAATTTATATTAGTTCAAGTTTGCTCTGTGTGGATTTATTGTTCTGTTTCAGTGATGTTCTGTGATTTAAATCTGAAGGGAAAAGATATCACCTATGGGGTCAAAGCCCCTCGGGTCCCAGCAAGTGATCAATTTCTCCCTTTTGCATACCTTGTTTATTCGTGTAGCCTTCCCTACAGATAATCAATATGCACTTGCTTAGCATTTCTTCCATTGGGTTATTTTGAAATCAAACTAATCAAGAGTTCTAGACTTTGACATGTTCTTCTTATTTTATTTCATTTTACTATAGACAACTATGCCTAGGGTCTTGAAGTTCTATCACACCACATGTAGTCACTTACATTTATGCTTACTTGGCATATGTAATTCTTTAGGTATTTACAACACCACTGTTCACTACATGATAAAAGTGTGAAAATTAATAGTAAGAAGAAGTTTATATTAGTTCAAGTTTGCTCTGTGTGGATGTATTGTTCTGTTCCAGTGATTTTCTGTGACTAAATCTGAAGGGAAAAGATATCACCTATGGGGTCAAAGCCTGTTCCCCAATGGTATCTGCTGAAGCTTTTACAAGAGGCATATATACCCCTCGGGTCCCAGCAAGTTTTCACCAAGGTGGTAGGACCCAGCGATCCATTTTGCCCCTTTGCATACCTTGTTTATTCGTGTAGCCTGCCCTCCAGATAATCAATATGCACTTGCTTAGCATTTCTTCCATTGGGTTATTATGGAATCAAATGAATAAAGAGTTCTAGACTCTGACAGGTTCTTCTTATTTGCTTTCATGTTACTATAGACAACTATGCCTAGGGTCTTGAAGTTCTATCACACCACATGTAGTCACTTACATGTATGCTTACTTGGCATATGTAACTCTTTAGGTATTTACAACACCACTGGTCACTATATGATAAAAGCGTGAAAATTAATCGTAAGAAATTTATATTTGTTCAAGTTTGCTCTGTGTGGATGTATTGTTCTGTTCCAGTGATGTTCTGTGATTAAATCTGGAAGGAAAAGATATCACCTACGGGGTCAAAGCCTGTGCCCAATGGTATCTGCTGCAGCTTTTGCAAGAGGCATATATACCCCTCGGGTCCCAGCAAGTTTTCACCAAGATGGTAGGACCCAGCGATCCATTACGCCCCTTTGCATACCTTGTTTATTCGTATAGCCTGCCCTCCAGATAATCAATATGCACTTGCTTAGCATTTCTTCAATTGGGTTATTATGGAATCAAATGAATAAAGAGTTCTAGACTTTGACATGTTCTTCTTATTTGCTTTCATGTTACTATAGACAAGTATGTCTAGGGTCTTGAAGTTCTATCACACCACATGTAGTCACTTACATGTATGCTTACTTGGCATATGTAACTCTTTAGGTATTTACAACACCACTGGTCACTATATGATAAAAGTGTGAAAATTAATCATAAGAAGAAGTTTATATTAGTTAAAGTTTGCTCTGTGTGGATGTATTGTTCTGTTTCAGTGATGTTCTTTGACTAAATCTGAAGGGAAAAGATATCACCTATGGGGTCAAAGCCTGTTCCTCAATGGTATCTACAGAAGCTTTTGCAAGAGGCATATATACCCCTCGGGTCCCAGCAAGTTTTTACCAAGGTGGTAGGACCCAGCGATCCATTTCGGCCCTTTGCATACCTTGTTTATTCATGAAGCCTGCCTTCCAGATAATCAATATGCACTTGCTTAGCATTTCTTCCATTGGGTTATTATGGAATCAAACTAATCAAGAGTTCTAGACTTTGACAGGTTTTTCTTATTTGCTTTCATGTTACTATAGACAACTATGCCTAAGGTCTTGAAGTTCTATCACACCACATGTAGTCACTTACATGTATGCTTACTTGGTATATGTAACTCTTTAGGTATTTACAACACCACTGGTCACTATATGATAAAAGTGTGAAAATTAATCGTAAGAAGAAGTTTATATTAGTTCAAGTTTGCTCTGTGTGGATGTATTGTTCTGTTTCAGTGATGTTCTTTGACTAAATCTGAAGGGAAAAGATATCACCTATGGGGTCAAAGCCTGTTCCCCAATGGTATCTGCAGAAGGTTTTGCAAGAGGCATATATACCCCTCGGGTCCCAGCAAGTTTTCACCAAGGTGGTAGGACCCAGCGATCCATTTCGGCCCTTTGCATACCTTGTTTATTCATGAAGCCTGCCTTCCAGATAATCAATATGCACTTGCTTAGCATTTTATCCATTTTGTTATTATGGAATCAAACTAATCAAGAGTTCTAGACTTTGACAGGTTTTTCTTATTTGCTTTCATGTTACTATAGACAACTATGCCTAAGGTCTTGAAGTTCTATCACACCACATGTAGTCACTTACATGTATGCTTACTTGGTATATGTAACTCTTTAGGTATTTACAACACCACTGGTCACTATATGATAAAAGTGTGAAAATTAATCGTGAGAAATTTAAATTAGTTCAAGTTTGCTCTGTGTGGATGTATTGTATTGTTCTGTTTCAGTGATGTTCTTTGATTAAATCTGAAGGGAAATATATATCACCTACGGGGTCAAAGCCTGTTCCCCAATGGTATCTGCAGAAGATTTTGCAAGAGGCATATATACCCCTCGGGTCCCAGCAAGTTTTCACCAAGGTGGTAGTAGCCTACCCAGCGATTTCGCACCTTTGCATACCTTGTTTATTCGTGTAGCCTGCCTTCCAGATAATCAATATGCACTTGCTTAGCATTTTATCCATTTTGTTATTATGGAATCAAACTAATCAAGAGTTCTAGACTTTGACAGGTTCTTCTTATTTGCTTTCATGTTACTATAGACAACTATGCCTAGGGTCTTGAAATTCTATCACACCACATGTAGTCACTTACATATATGCTTACGTGACATATGTAACTCTTTAGGTATTTACAACACCACTGGTCACTATATGATAAAAGTGTGAAAATTAATCGTGAGAAATTTAAATTAGTTCAAGTTTGCTCTGTGTGGATGTATTGTATTGTTCTGGTTCAGTGATAATCTTTGACTAAATCTGAAGGGAAAAGACATCACCTATGGGGTCAAAGCCTGTTCCCCAATGGTATCTGCAGAAGATTTTGCAAGAGGCATATATACCCCTCGGGTCCCAGCAAGTTTTCACCAAGGTGGTAGGACCCAGCGATCCATTTCGGCCCTTTGCATACCTTGTTTATTCATGAAGCCTGCCTTCCAGATAATCAATATGCCCTTGCTTAGCATTTCTTCCATTGGGTTATTATGGAATCAAATGAATCAAGAGTTCTAGACTTTGACAGATTCTTCTTATTTGCTTTCATGTTACTATGGACAACTATGCCTAGGGTCTTGAAGTTCTATCACACCACATGTAGTCACTTACATGTATGCTTACTTGGCATATGTAACTCTTTAGGTATTTACAACACCACTGGTCACTATATGATAAAAGTGTGAAAATTAATCGTAAGAAGAAGTTTATATTAGTTCAAGTTTGCTCTGTGTGGATGTATTGTTCTGTTTCAGTGATGTTCTGTGACTAAATCTGAAGGGAAAAGATATCAGCTATGGGGTCAAAGCCTGTTCTCCAATGGTATCTGCTGAAGCTTTTGCAAGAGGCATATGTACCCCTCGGGTCCCAGCAAGTTTTCACCAAGATGGTAGGACCCAGCGATCCATTTCACCCCTTTGCATACCTTGTTTATTCATGTAGCCTGCCCTCCAGATAATCAATATGCACTTGCTTAGAATTTTTTCCATTGGGTTATTATGGAATCAAACTAATCAAGAGTTCTAGACTTTGACAGGTTCTTCTTATTTGCTTTCATGTTACTATTGACAACTATGCCTAGGGTCTTGAAGTTCTATCACACCACATGTAGTCACTTACATGTATGCTTATTTGACATATGTAACTCTTTAGGTATTTACAACACCACTGGTCACTATATGATAAAAGTGTGAAAATTAATCGTGAGAAATTTAAATTAGTTCAAGTTTGCTCTGTGTGGATGTATTGTATTGTTCTGTTTCAGTGATGTTCTTTGATTAAATCTGAAGGGAAATATATATCACCTACGGGGTCAAAGCCTGTTCCCCAATGGTATCTGCAGAAGATTTTGCAAGAGGCATATATACCCCTCGGGTCCCAGCAAGTTTTCACCAAGGTGGTAGTAGCCTACCCAGCGATTTCGCACCTTTGCATACCTTGTTTATTCGTGTAGCCTGCCTTCCAGATAATCAATATGCACTTGCTTAGTATTTTTTCCATTGGGTTATTATGGAATCAAACTAATCAAGAGTTCTAGACTTTGACAGGTTCTTCTTGTTTTATTTCATTTTACTATAGACAACTATGCCTAGGGTCTTGAAGTTCTATCACACCACTTGTAGTCACTTACATTTATGCTTACTTGGCATATGTAATTCTTTAGGTATTTACAACACCACTGGTCACTACATGATAAAAGTGTGAAAATTAATCGTAAGAAGTTTATATTAGTTCAAGTTTGCTCTGTGTGGATGTATTGTTCTGTTCCAGTGATTTTCTGTGACTAAATCTGAAGGGAAAAGATATCACCTATGGGGTCAAAGCCTGTTCCCCAATGGTATCTGCTGAAGCTTTTGCAAGAGGCATATATACCCCTCGGGTCCCAGCAAGTTTTCACCAAGGTGGTAGGACCCAGCGATCCATTTTGCCCCTTTGCATACCTTGTTTATTCGTGTAGCCTGCCCTCCAGATAATCAATATGCACTTGCTTAGCATTTCTTCCATTGGGTTATTATGGAATCAAATGAATAAAGAGTTCTAGACTTTGACAGGTTCTTCTTATTTGCTTTCATGTTACTATAGACAACTATGCCTAGGGTCTTGAAGTTCTATTACACCACATGTAGTCACTTACATGTATGCTTACTTGGCATATGTAACTCTTTAGGTATTTACAACACCACTGGTAACTATATGATAAAAGTGTGAAAATTAATCGTAAGAAGTTTATATTAGTTCAAGTTTGCTCTGTGTGGATTTATGTGTGGATATTTATTGTTCTGTTTCAGTGATGTTCTGTGACTAAATCTGAAGGGAAAAGATATCACCTATGGGGTCAAAGCCTGCTTGACACCTGTCCACACACTCAATCAAACAGATTCCAACCTTTCCACAATGGCCAAGTCTAGAGAGCTGTGTAAGGACATCAGGGATAAAATTGTAGACCTGCACAAGGCTGGGATGGGCTACAGGACAATAGGCAAGCAGCTTGGTGAGAAGGCAACAACTGTTGGCGCAATTATTAGAAAATAGAAGGAGCTCAAGATGACTGTCAATCTCCCTCGGTCTGGGGAACCATGCAAGATCTCACCTCGTGGGGCATCAATGATCATGAGGAAGGT
The DNA here is from genome assembly GCF_964197995.2 of Scardinius erythrophthalmus. Taxonomy (NCBI): domain Eukaryota; kingdom Metazoa; phylum Chordata; class Actinopteri; order Cypriniformes; family Leuciscidae; genus Scardinius; species Scardinius erythrophthalmus. Next base: position 36,614,235 of record NC_138234.1, read on the forward strand.
AAGATATCAGCCCAGAACTACACGGCAGGACCTGGTCAATGATCTGAAGAGAGCTGGGACCACAGTCTCAAAGAAAACCATTAGTAACACACTACGCTGTCATGGATTAAAATCCTGCAGCGCACGCAAGGTCCCCCTGCTCAAGCCAGCACATGTCCAGGCCTGTCTGAAGTTTGCCAATGACCATCTGGATGATTCAGAGGAGGAATGGGAGAAGGTCATGTGGTCTGATGAGACAATAATAGAGCTTTTTGGTCTAAACTCCACTCGCCGTGTTTGGAGGAAGAAGACGGATGAGTACAACCCCAAGAACACCATCCCAACCATGAAGCATGGAGGTGGAAACATCATTCTTTGGGGATGCTTTTCTGCAAAGGGGACAGGATGACTGCACCGTATTGAGGGGAGGATGGATGGGGCCATGTATCTCGAGATCTTGGCCAGCAACCTCCTTCCCTCAGTAAGAGCATTGAAGATGGGTGGTGGCTGGGTCTTCCAGCATGACAACGACCCGAAACACTTAGCCAGGGCAACTAAGGAGTGGCTCCATAAGAAGCATCTCAAGGTCCTGGAGTGGCCTAGCCAGTCTCCAGACCTGAACCCAATAGCAAATCTTTGGAGGGAGCTGAAAGGCCGTATTGCCCAGCGACAGCCCCGAAACCCCGAAAAGGATCTGGAGAAGGTCTGTATGGAGGAGTGGGCCAAAATCTGTGTGCAAACATGGTCAAGAACTACAGGAAACGTCTGATCTCTGTAATTGCAAACAAAGGTTTCTGTACCAGATATTAAGTTCTGCTTTTCTGATGTATCAAATACTTATGTCATGCAATAAGATGCAAATTAATTACTTAAAAATCATACAATGTGATTTTCTGGATTTTTGTTTTAGATTCCATCATTCACAGTTGAAGAGTACTTATGATAAAAATTACAGACTTCTATATGCTTTGTAAGTGGGAAAACCTGCAAAATCGGCAGTGTATCAAATACTTGTTCTCCCCACTGTAGAAGTGCAATGAACTTCGGCTTTACAGCACTTACAGTGCCCTCTACATGCTGTCTTGCAGCCACAGTGGAGGAGAATGGTGCAGGCTTTACTGGCGTCTCCGAGATTAGTCCAGTAAGGTTCCAAAGTCTTGCTCGTAGAGTCCCGATACCATCCCCATGCACTGAACTCTGGGATATCTTGCTGGACAGTGGTTGCCTGATTCCAGTAGAAGCTGGCCTGCAGCAGTGCTCTTTTGATGTGCTGAATCAGTGCAGCTTGGGTGGGTGGCAGGTTCTCGAGAGACTAGGTACCATTCGAGAAATGTCTAGCTTTATCTACACGGCTGGAACCACAGCTCTTGCTGTACATGATGACGACCATACGCTCAAGTCTTTGGACATGGACGTCATTGTTTATCTGTTCAGGCTCCAATGGATTCTGTGAGATCTGGTGTTGCCTCCCAAGCTGCCCATGCACTCTTTTTCCCATGGCCCAGGAAGGCTGAGGTTGTGTCACAGCCTGTTAAAGCATGGAAGAGTGGTAAGACTAGTGACTTCTGGGGACCAAGATCCTTGCTGATTTCATGAGCAAGAATGTCCCTATAGTTTTTTCCACCTGCAAAGCCGATCCAGAGCTCTGTGAGGCCGAGTGTGTTGAAGCAGATAGCAAGTAGCTGTCGACAGTGCCTTTTTATGGCCATTGGCCCCAGCATGTGCAAGATGCAGGATTATTCTTGTATCTGCTTCTGGATGATTACAAGGCTGAAGGGCAGACATGTCATACTCTGGTCTGTTGGAGAGTACAGAATCTTTCTTGGTGGAAAGGAGGAGTTTACCTGACATGCCATGCTTGGTTAGCTCTTCACTGATATATCCAAATAGTTCATCCTTGTTGTCCTCATTTTTCAGGAAGTCACTGTTCCATTTACGTTTTGGAATTGGAGTTCTCCCATCTACTTTAGTTCTTGATCCGGTTCCTCTGCGTTGGTAAGTTTGTTTTTTGAGGTTCTCCTCTGGATATGTATGAAACACAATATCCAATCGCGTGACAGATTCATAGCTCATGTGTGACCTCACAAACCCATTAACCGTTTTTCGGACAGCGGCCATATTGAATTTAGGGAATTTGAGGGGTGCTGATATACCCAGTCACAAAAGTAAGTATTCCTATGGGTTTCTCATGGTCAAAGAAGGTAAAATAGACATCAAGTTTGTATTTGTATCTCATCTGGCTCAAAAGCTATAGACGAATCCCTTTCAGATGGCCATATTGGATTTGACCGCCATCTTGGTCTTGTTGGAGAATTTCATCTCTCATACATGAGTCCAATCTAAATGCATGAATATTGGGGATGCTAGGCCTAAAATATGGGAGGCCTAAAAAATATGGGCAATAGAGAGAACAGGTCAAAGGGAATAAAATGATGGGAAACACTGAACCTGCCAAAAGTGTTTACGAGGACAAAAACTGAAAAAGGGGTTGTCTGAGGACAGGATAAAAACTGGGTGAAAGGGTGTCTAAGGACAAGAGTGGAAAAGTACCCGAAAAACCATATATGAGGCATTAATGCAGGTGTTTCTAATCGTGGTGAAGTGATAAGGAGGAGCAAAGAGAAAAAGATAACTGTATGAATGCTAATTGGACACCCAAATGGACATTGAATGACGTAAAAAAGGGTATAAAACATGTGTGCAGACCATTGTAAGATCAGATGTCCGGATGGCCAGCCGGCTTCTCACTTTATGTTTGTCAATAAAGTTAATTCTTCTGAGACCTGAAACTCCGACTCTGAAAGATTTCTTCTGAGACCTGAACCAGATTTTGAAGACCTGAACCAAAGATCAAGAATTGGCCACAACAGTCTCAGGGACCGTTGGCTCGGGCGCCCTTGCTAAATCATTTCAGTATCCCCTCAGCTACATCTGTGCCAAATTTGGTGCTTGTAGATGGATTTGCGTGACCAATGGGGTGTAAGGCCCCATACTACAGCCCAAACTGCTTTTTTGGACAGCGGCCATATTGGAATTGGAGGATCAAGGGGTCCAGATATACTGGGTCATAAATATAAACATTCCATGAATGCATTTCTCATGATCAATTAAGCTGAAAAACATATCAAGTTTGCATTTGTAACTCGTGGTTCAAAAGTTAAAGCCGGAACCCTTTTCGGGCAGCGGCCATATTGGATTTGGCCGCCATCTTGGCCCCGAGGGTCGCTGGCTCTGACGCCCTAGCTAAATCATTTCGGTGAGCTACATCTGTGCTAAATTTGGCGCTTTTAGATGAATTTGTGCGAAAATGTGCTTAAGGCCCCCAACTACACTGACATTCTCTCATACCATAATTGGACTTTATTAACCACTATTAGTCCAAAAATAAATACACAGTATACAGAAAATCAACTTAAATAAGGCTACAATGATAAATTAGACAATACAGACCTATATATATATATATATATATATATATATATATATATATATACGTGTGTGTGTACTGTATTTATAGATATATAAATAGATAAATACAATATATATACTACAGGTTTTCTTTTTTTACTGGCTGAATGTTTTGTGCCCAAGATTTAATTAGATTGTTTTAAAGATTTATGAATACATTTCTCTCTGGTTTTGTTTGGCAACTGTAGTACATGTTTATGATTATTAGAAGAAAATTAGAACACAATCTAAAAAAAGCTTTTTAAAGCAGAAGTTAAAATCACGAAATTAAAAATAAATAATTACAAAAGCACAGTATAAATTTGAACTGGTAAGATGAATCTGAGCTTAGTAATTGACAGTATATTAGCCTACATTTGATTTACCCCATTACAATAGTCCCTTTACAGTTATTGCTATCATAAAAATACACTTGTAGGTTTAAAATTCTAAATAAGGGACATCTAATGTCCAAATAACAAATATTTTAGCATAGTTCCTTTAAAGACATCATATTTTCCCCCAATAAATATTCCTTATTTTTCCTTCTACTTTTTTTCTTTTGTGATAATACCCACCAACACATACATATGATTTAAGGGGGAAAAGACAAAAAACAATAAACAAATATTAATAAAAATGTAACATTCACATATTTATCTCAAACTCTTATAATGACACATAATTCCTAATAGTTATTCAATTAATATTATTTAAATATCAAATATTCAATATTAAATAAGTAAATAAATAAAATAACAAATAACTAGAAATAAAAGGGAGGGTTATATAAAATGTTAATATATATTAATATAAAAAGGCTATTATATATTCCTTTATTTTATGGAATATAAGAGTTGCACATATCTTTTCAAAATGTATACATTTGCTCTTAATTTCATGTTATCCTCTCCATAGTGTACTTTAGAAACTAAATCAAACCACTCAATTAAAACTGGGGATTCTTGCTTTCTCCAAAAAAATATTGCATTAAAAGCTGTAATTCTCAGCATTCTAAATAAGTATACCTCATCTTTATTAAGTAGCATAGGTCCTATACCCAAAACTATATTTTGTATCTTTATATATTTAGTTTCTTAAAAAAAATCTTCCCTAAATTAGGCTACTTCTGTTCAATTTTTTTTTATTAGAAGTATAAAATATATGAGTGTAATGAGCTAGAAGTTCACTGCAACTTATCCAACATCCTAAAGATACAGTATTATAATTAGAAGATATTTCTGGTGTTATAAAATATCGCATATTAATTTGCCAAGCAAAATGTATATTTTAGTCAGAATTATTGCGCTCCTATTTGGCGCGCATGCGCGCAGCAGCGCTCATTCAATATGAAGATTAGCAGCAAAATGGATAAATTTGCACACTTTCTAACATTTACAGATGGAGAATATAACTGTAAAATGTAGGTTTTACACTGAGGAAAAAAAAAATACATGTCACAAATCACATAAAACAGCACAAAATATACACTGTTTGATGGTGGATCGATTTGATCCACGATCGACCTCTAGGGCTGCTTCAGAAACGCGTGAACACACAATTATCTAGACTAGATAAACCTGGATCAAATTAGTGAGATTGCATGAATTTCAATTACCTTTTATGGAACCACTTTAGCCCCAACTTATTTGTTAGGCTAATTCAAGTCCAGTTTTGGAGTTTAATCCCCGCTTTTCTAAGCGTATTTTATGGAACAACCCTCCGGTCTAACTCCAGTGCATACACGGGTTTCTTGTATACAAACCATACCGGATGCGTGCGCATCCAGGAGGCAGAAAACCGCTATCTGCTATGCCGAGTTCTGTAAAAGAAAATTATAAATAACGTAGATTTCGCATTGTTTGTAATTTGTTGACTCGATAATAAACTGCAATTTCAGAGTTGGATCTGTTTGTTTGTGTTTCATATTAATATAACATTATGTAAAACGTCCAACTACGAATCAAAATCCGGACATACTGTGGTGCATGTATGAATTATCATGTTAGACTAAGTTAGTAATGTAATAGCCAATGTTAGCAGTGCAGCATCTATAGAGCCCGAATTTGCTTTTATATAAGTTAACCTTTTTTACGTTACTTTACGACCTGCAACATTTCATGACTGCACACATATAACATTACTGTAAATCAAAGATTTGACGATGGATTATGTGGGAAGCCTTGGTACCTCCGACCGTGGCGATTATATTTAAAAACTTACTCTCAGCAATGGTGAGATCTTGCCGGATCCCTACGCAATACATGACGATCTTTGGATTGTGGATGACAAGAAGTGGCCAGCAATTGTATGGCCTGATATATATAATTATCTTATTCAGACACCAAGTGTGTCTATACAAGAGAAATGATTAGAGCCTACAAATCCCTTGATGCATACAACTACGTGCTATGTGGTCATGTGCAGCTCGTCAAATTATGAATAAAAAGAATATAACATACAACTTCCTCCTTCTGTCCCACTCTTCCATTTGCCTAGATTTGGAATTACTTGGAATTTGGAATTATACAACATGTATAATTTAAATGAGCAGATAAAACACAACAGATAGGCCTGCATGTAAATAAATTGCGCAACAACTCCTTGGCATTTTGACTTAGCGACAACACCACCGCTTTGCTACTAGCCTAAACCCTTTACTCCGGTATGAAGACCGCGGGTCTTTTGCCTCCTGGTTGCCTGCGCAAGCAGTGATGATGATGTCGCCGAGAAATCCATGTATAGGCCTACTCTGAATGGAGCAGACACAGTTACCCCATTTCACATGCATTGACTGATGAGCATACCAAAAAGCCAGAATTCTCACTAGAAATTTGGGAACTCCTCTGTAGTGTAACTTATAAAATATTTTTTCATGATTTACACCATCAAGGCACCATTTAGAGACATCAATAAAACACATAAAAATTGTGGAATTATGCCTGTTATACAAATCTAGAATCTACTTTAAAGCAAAAATACACATATCTGTGCCATGTTTAGGTTTAAAACCAAACTGGTTGTCAATGGTTAGGACAAACTGTTCCAACTTGTTCAGTGAGGTCCTCTCCAAGACCTTGGACAGAACACTGGCCAGTGCTATAGGCTGGTAAGTATCCATGCTATTTATTTAGCCAGCTTTGTCTTTAATAATTGGCACTAACAAGAGTTTTCTACTCACAAATTTTAAAAGTGCAGCAGATATCTTGTCCATACCACATATCTTTTAGCATCATACATCACAGACTATATTGGCCCTATAGGCAGCGAGGGGCGGGTGTGTGTGTGTGTGTGTGTGTGTGTGTGTGTGTGTGTGTGTGTGTGTGTGTGTGTATCCTCTAGTGTGCCTGATCCCCGCTGGCACGCATCAACTGAAATATCTGCATTTCTTTTTATAACAGTAGTATAGGGCAACAGCTACAGTACATGTGTTGTAACAGCACATAGTACAGCCCTCAAAAGTTACAGTAGAGAGCCATCTCAAGTACATCTACCTGTGTTTCTCCCAAAAGGTTCTTATGATCGAGGCGACGGTGAAGCGACTCAAGTTTGGCCTTACTCGTAGCCCAGACTCCCTCATAGTCATACCATAGACAAAGACATGGGCAACTAGAGTGGCACGAATTTCATCCGAGACTTGTCTCCTTGCCCTTCACCTTCTTCCTCCTCCTCCGCTTTTTCCTTCACCTCTTGTTGCCTTGCTTAGTTGGGGACATTTAATATTCAACTATATTACTGATCTGCCTTACTTCAGGTGGACAATGACGCACGTTTCTTCTAGAAACAAACTTTGTTGTATTATTTTCATGTATTATTTTCATCACTGTGAAGCTGCTTTGATACAATCTGTATTGTAAAAAGCGCTATATAAATAAAGGTGCCTTGACTTGACTCTTCCTCCACTCCCATCTCCTCCTCTTCCTCTTCTTCTTCCTTCACCTCTTCCTCCACTCCCAACTCCTCCTCCTCCTTTTCCTCTTCCTTCACCTCTTCCTCCACTCCCATCTACTCCTCCTCCTCTTCCTTCTCTTCCTTCACCTCTTCCTCCACTCCCCTCTCCTCCTCCTCCTCTTCTTCTTCCTTCACCTCTTCCTCCACTCCCATCTCCTCCTCCTCCTCCTACTCTTTCTCTTCCTCCACCTCCTACTCTTCCTCTTCCTCCACCTCCTACTCTTTCTCTTCCTCCACCTCCTACTCTTCCTCTTCCTCCACCTCCTACTCTTCCTCCATTCCCCTCTCCTCCACCTCCACTCCCCTCTCCTCCTCAACCTCCTCCTTCACCTCTTCCTCCACTCCCATCTACTCCTCCTCCTCCTTTTCCTCTTCCTTCACCTCTTCCTCAAGTCAAGTCAAGTCACCTTTATTTATATAGAGCTTTTTACAATACAGATTGTATCAAAGCAGATTCACAGTGATAACGAGTAGACAGAGCTACTCGTGGTCCCGGCCAACCCAACACTTCACCACAACTTCACCATTCAGCTAGACTCGTCATCCATAACTCCATCAAGGTCAGCCAGGAACCTTGGTGTGGTAATTGACGATCAATTGAACTTCACAGACCACATTGCTAGAACTGCCCGGTCATGTAGATTTGCCTTGTACAACATTAGGAGAATCAGGCCCTTCCTATCAGAACATGCTACACAACTCATTGTCCAAGCGCTAGTTTTATCCAGACTGGACTATTGCAATGCTCTCCTGGCCGGTCTTCCAGCTTGCACGGTCAAACCTCTGCAACTGATCCAGAACGCTGCAGCTAGAGTGGTCTTTAACGAGCCGAAAAGAGCACGTCACTCCTCTCCTCACAAAATTGTACTGGTTGTCAGTTGCCGCTCGCATCAAATTCAAGTCACTGACGTTTGCCTACAGAACAACCACGGGTTCTGCTCCCTTTTACTTTAACTCTTTACTTCGGTCTTATACGCCTTCCAAGAACTTGCGCTCTGCATGCGAACAATGTCTTGTGGTGCCATCTCAAAGAGGCACAACATCTCTTTCTTGGACCTTCACCTGGACTGTTCCCTGCTGGTGGAATGATCTGCCTAACTCAACCATTTCTGCTGAGTTCATAGCCACTTTCAAGAAACGGCTGATTAAACTGAGAAGGGTCATAGCACTTGCATATTGTTGTCCTACTGTTAGTTTAACTGCTTCTATTGTTCTCATTTGTAAGTCGCTTTGGATAAAAGCGTCTGCTAAATGAATAAATGTAAATGTAAATGATAACATGAAAATAATACAACAAAGTTTGTTTCTAGAAGAAAATTGTGTCATCGTCCACCTTAAGTAAGGCAGATCAATAATATAGTTGAATAATAAATGTCCCCAACTAAGCAAGCCAAAAGCCAAGGCAACAGTGGCAAGGAACCAAAACTCCATCAAGTGACAGAACGGAGAAAAAACCTTGGGAGAAACCAGGCTCAGTTGCTCAGTTCTCCTCTGGCCAACGAGTGAACAGTGTATGATTATGATCCAGACAGCATTACAGGTCAGAAGTCAGATTGGATCAGAACATTCAGAATATTATCCAGTTCCATCTGGTTGGAAGTCGGAATTTGTTGAGCATCAATGCCGATGGCTGTTGTGTCGATGAGGCCTTCACAGGGCTGATGAGGCTGGCACTTCAGGGATGCATCATGGATGGGTCCAGGCGCAGGTCCACCATCTGATCTGGATATGGCCTGGATCCGGCTGACTTCAATAAGGGTGTACTCACACTAGGCACGGTTGCCATGAACCGGGCCCGAGTACGATTGTCCCCCCTCCCCACTCCCCCTCTGGCCTGCACTCACATAGGGTTTCAGCATTCGTGCCGGAGCACGCTTACGTCATTATGGTGCGACGGTTTCGGGATAAACAGGAAGAGCGGCGCTCTCACTGAACACAATGGAGTCCATCACTCTCTTTACTCTGTGGATAATTTTGAGTCGTTTGGTCCACGGTGGTCCACAGCCCTCTCACAGCCTGTTGTTAAACAGATCTATCGCCTTTGTGGCACGAAAATTTTCACGTAATCGTGCTGCTCGTATGAGGAGGTTTGCAAGGTACCAGCTGAAGTGCAGCAAGGACTTTGCAGCTTTGATTACGGACTACAGTTCCCGTACATCGACAAGGTAAGAATTAATATACTGAAATGTCATTGAATACAATTGAAAAGTGTATTGTGAAATTTGAAATACAATATGTGCATAATGTTTTTTTTGTAATTATGACAGTAGCGTTCTAAAGCTAATAATCATGTAACTTAATATCATTTGCTGGTTAATATTAGCTACATTCTTGTATTAAAACACCTGTATTCAACGGGACACATAACTGTTATGTATGCACTGGAGTAGTAGTTTGTTGTTTATTTAATTACACTTCAAAGTGCTGTAAGGTAATTGTGTATGCATAAACTATATACAGTTAACAATATTTCTCCGTTCTGCTGCAGGACCATATGGATTCGGCAGAGATCTGGTGTGTGGTGGCAGCATGTTCTCAGCAGCTGGACAGACTGTGAGTGGAAGGATAATTTCAGAATGAGAAGGACATCATTCTTGCAGTTGTGCAACAGCCTGCAGCAGCACCTTCAAAGACAGACCACTTCATTCAGAAAACCAGTGCCCGTGGACCAACGTGTTGCAATATGCATATGGAGACTGGCCACAAATGTAGAGTTCAGAACCATCTCCCATTTATTTGGGATTGGTCAGTCAACTGCTGTTAGCATTACCAACCATGTAGCCTCTGCAATTGTGAAAAATTTGCTTTCCCTTTTCATCAGAACACCCTCTGAACAGGAATTTGAAAGCATAATTCAGGGATTCAGAGACAGGTGGGGCTTCCCACAATGTGGAGGAGCTATTGATGGCACTCACATTGGGATTTTGGCTCCACCTGTTAGCTCTGCAGACTACTACAACCGGAAAGGTTTCTACTCTGTTATTCTGCAAGGTGTGGTTGACAACCGACTTATGTTCTGGGACATTAATGTGGGATGGCCGGGCAAGGTTCATGATGCAAGAGATTTTGCCAATTCATCCTTGTTTGAGAGGGGTCAGAGTAATACACTGTTCCCTCGGATAACAGAGAGGTTTGAAGGAGTAGATGTGCCAGTGGTGATTTTGGTGCCATGGTTGATGAAACCATATCCAGAAAATCAACAAACCCCTGCACAGGCCACCTTCAACAACCGCCTCAGCAAGGCACGGATGACTGTGGAAAGGGCATTTGGCCTCCTGAAAGGAAGGTGGAGATGCTTAATGAAGAGGTGTGATTGCCGCATAGACAACATAAACACTATTATCAGCGCATGTTGCATTCTGCACAATTTTTGTCAAGTAAATGGTGAGGAATGTGAGGGGATTGCCACAGAAGAGGAAAATGTGAACAATGAATGGAATCCTCGTAATACAGCCACTAGTTCAAATGCCACCAGAGATGCATTGTGTTCATATTTCTCAAATTTGTAGAGAGATAGTGTATATTTCAGGAGGATGGTTTTCATTACATACTTCTGTGTCATGCCGCTACTACATTCAGTGCATGTATATTTATTGTACTTATTGGTTTACTATGACTTATTTTTGTGCTGTTGTCAATAAAGTCATATTGTTCATTTCAAGAACAGTGCAGGAGTTATTTGCGAATAACACACAAAACATAAGATGATGCCGAAAAAAGTTTTAATCATAAACTCATTATTCAATACAGCATAGAAGAAGGTATATAAACATGAAATTCAAAAAGTTTGTGTGAAGTCCAGTGAGTGTATATGGAAAGGTTTGAGAGAACTATAGGCTACCTAGTGTGTGTGGGGTATAATTTATGGAAGTGTGTGGTATATATTGTAGAGGTTCGAGGTAGAATTATAAAGTGTAGAGGTTTGAGGTAGTGCATAGTGTTAGGGTAAAGTGCATAGTAAATATATGCTACAGGAAATTAAACAACTTTTGGTCATATTTACCTATTACAAACATGTTATTAATTAAAAAAACAAGATAAAACTTAAATAACCCTTATAATGAAAGGCATCGTCCAAATACAATAACAACATAAAAACATGGACGTGAACAACTGTGCCTTTACAGGTTGCGATAAACATGTGTACAGTTATCAAGCTCAGAGTAGGATGATGATGTCTCAGCATGGTAGGGATACTGCAGATGAGGAGGAAGAGTAGGAGGAGGAGTAGCAGCAGGAGGAGGTGTAGGAGGAGGAGCATGAGGAGAGGGATGGTGAGGAGAGGGCTGGTGATGAGAGTGTGAGGGAATCATGGCATCAAACAGTCTGTTCATGGTTTGCAGGAACATCATGTTTGTTTCTTGGCGTTCCTCCCTCTGCTGTTGCAGTCGACGCTCCTCCATCTGTACTTGAGCCTTCATCCAGTTATTAAGCATTTCTTTTTCTTGCTGGTAACGCAAGTGCTCCCCTTGCATGAATTCTTCATGCTGTTTTTTCTGCATATCTACAAAGGCAGTCATCATGTCACTCACTTCTACCTTTCTCTTTCTCTTTTTGCCTTGTTCTGAAGGTATTGTCTCAGTGTTATCTGATGTGTCCTGTGTCTCATCACCAGTGTTTGAAGCGATTGTTGAGCCTGAATTGACCGATGTAACTACAGAAATAAAAGCAAATATATATATATATATAAATATAGCTGCGAGCAGCGATTACGGGCCCAAGCCGGTGGCACCGCAACCCCGGTGCCTTTAGTTACCTAAAGGCACCGGGGTGGCGGTACCGCCGGCTTTGGCCCTCCATCGCTGCTCGCAGCTATATTGATTTATATATATATATATATATATATATATATATATATATATATATATATATATATATATATATATATATATATATATATATATATTATTGTTCAAAAGTTTGGGGTCAGTAAGATTTTTAATGTTTTTAGGAGAAGTCTCTTCTGCTCACCAAGGCTGCATTTATTGATTAAAAATACAAACAAAAACAGTAATATTGTGAAATATTATTCCAATTTAAAACAGCTGTTTTCAATTTTTAAATATTTTACATAGTAATTCATTTCTGTGATCAAAGTTGAGTTTTCAGCATCATTACTCCAGTCTTCAGTGTCACATGATTCTTCAGAAATCATACGAATATGATGATTGATGCTCAATAAATATTCATTATTATTTTCAATGTTGAAAACAGTTGTGTACAGATTTTTTTTTTTCAAAATGCTTTGATGAATGTAAAGTTCAAAAGAACAGCATATATTTCAAATATATATATTTTTAACATTATAAATGTCTTTACTGTAACTGTTGATCAGTTTAACTCATCCTTCATAAATAAAAGTACTGATTTATTTTATTTATTTCCCCAAAAAATAAAATTTTAATTATTACTAACCCAAAACTTTTGAGCGGTAGTGTTTAACGTTACAAAAGCTTTAGATTTCAGATAAATGCTGTTCTTTTGAACTTTCTATTCATCAAAGACTGTACACAACTGTTTTCGACATTTAAAATAATAATGAATGTTTCTTGAGTATCAATCATCATATTAGAATAATTTCTGAAGGATCATGTGACAGTGACGACTGGAGTAATGATGCTGAAAACTCAGCTTTGATCACAGGAATAAATAACAGTTTAAAATATATTAAAATAGAAAGCAGCTGTTTTAAATTGGAATAATATTTTACATTATTACTGTTTTTGTTTGTATTTTTAATCAAATAAATGCAGCCTTGGTGAGCAGAAGAAACTTCTCTGTTATGTGCGCGCCACAGACTGCACGCACGTCCGCTTAGAGTTCCGCCTTTTGCCTTCCGTCAATATTACGTTATTAGAAAAATATTTTTTTAGAGAATCGATTTTTTGACATTTGTGAATCGATTCAGAATCGTCCACGTCCGCATCGCGATGCATCTAAGAATACATTTTTTCTCCCACCCCTAGATTTCATACAACAGGTTAATAAACAGTTACAATTAAGTCACTTACATTTTAGATGCAATGTTGACTGTTTTTGTTCTGTTTCAGCAGCGAAAATAGTTAAACAAAGATCACGGCAGAACCATCACGCATCACGTGTTTTCTCATAACTGAACGATTCAGCATTTTTAACGAATCGGTTGACTCAAAGATTGAATGATCAACCCAGAAACATCTGTCTTATTCATGATCGACTCATTCGAACGAATCGTTTGAACGAATGAATCAATGACTCGCTTATTAAGATGGATGCCTGGCGACACCTAATGGCGGTTTAGTGTTGTTTAAAAGCATCATTCTTTCCCACTTGTGTGTGATTTGTGTGTGCAACATTATCATTATTTTTCTTACACTATTATATTAGCGATTTAAAAGCACCCACTCGTGTCACACGTCGATTAATCGGTGGGAAAATATCCTCAGACACATACCTAATACATGTATATTTAAATACAATATTGGCCTACCTGGTAAAAAGTTTTATATACTATTTTGATATCCTTTGGACACAAGAGGGCAGTATAGCCCTATGTTTGCTTTTTTGTTGAACCAAATAGCACTAAATAGCCTGTTTTAACTTTTTCATTCTTCTTGAATTGCAAAAACAGAATAAAATGGGTTTAGTTGTGATATTTGTATACTTTTATATAGAAATAAATGGTATATAATTACATTTTTAGAAGATTTTAAGTGTTTCCTTTTTGGACATTATTTAATCCCTCGCCATAGCAAAACCGTTTGAGATATTTATTATCCATTCACAATTTAGCATATTTAATGTAGTTTCATCAAAAAAGTTTGGTACGAATAAAATAAATAGTTTAAGAGGAGTGGCTAAAAATTCAGAGGCTGATTTTGCAAAAAAATTCACATTCAGACCAAAATATCTGACTTCCTGATGGCCAGAGCTATTGAATGTAAATTTTGTCAAAAGCATGTTGAAAGTGACACACTTCCTGCTGCCAGTTGGTGGCGCTATAACTTTGACTCACAATAGCTACATCCATCTGATCGGCCTCTTACCACGAACACACTGCTGAAGTTTCATCAAGATCAGTTAATGTATGCAGAAGTTATTCCACTTCCGTGTTTCTCTTTTCTCGCCATAAATTCGATTCCTCGCCACAGCCAAACCGTTCGAGATATCAAAAATCCGTCCGCAATTTAGCATCCTCAAAGTCTTGACTACATGCACACCGAGTTTGAAGGGGACACAGTGAATTTTCTAGGAGGAGTATTTCACATTCCACAGCAAGTGTTTTCCAAACAACCCATAATAGCCGACTTCCTGTTGGGCTGGCGTAAAACTTGACCGGGGTAAAGTTGTTCGGCCCGATGAGATCTATATGTGTACCGAGTTTCATATTAATTCATGCGAGCGTGTTTGATATATGGATCAAGTTTTAGAACCCCGTTCAAGGGGGTGCTGTTGAGCCCCCCTGCCACGCCCGGGTACCAACTTCAGCCCGGCCCTGATGGCCGTGGGTTCTGACCTGTGTGCAAAGTTTCAAGAGTTTTTGAGCACGTTAAGGACCCCAAAAGCCCCTGAAACCTTGATTAACAATATAAAAGCAATAGTCAAATCCCCCCTCCCCTTACACACACACAGACACAGAGAGAGGGAGAGAAAATTCTTCAGAAAATCCACATTCAAACCAAAATATCTCTCTTCCTGTTGGTCGGAGATGGTTCATGTAAATTAGAAAGTTGTCCGTCTTGATGAGAACAATACACATACCAAGTTTTGTTGCTGTTGATAAAACTAACCCCCCCACTTATGACTAAAGGTGGCGCTACTGAGCCCCTCACCACGCCCGTTTCTGAAACTTTGCACATGTCTACTGGATAATAAATGTGATGTGTCTGTCGAGTTTCATGCAATTTCAAGTATGTTAAGAGTCTCAAAAGCATAAAAAAAGAATATTAAAGTTTGATGCGTTGCCACGGCAACAGTATCTAAGATATCAATAATCCTTTCACAGGTTTACATCTGCCGTGTGTCTACATTGTACACATAAAGTTTGAAGCAAATCTGGTAAAAATAAGACAGTGATTTCAAAGCATTTTAATAGTGATGTACTTCCTACTGCCTGTTGGTGGCGCTATAACTTTGACTCACAATAGTCACATCTCTGCGATCGGCCTCTTACAACGAACACACTGCTGAAGTTTCATCAAGATCAGTTAATGTATGCAGAAGTTATAACACACTTCCTGTTTCATTTTTTCGCCATAAATTCGTTTCCTCGCCACGGCCAAACCGTTCGAGATATCAAAAATCCGTCCGCAATTTAGCATCCGCAATGTCTTGACTTCATGCACACCGAGTTTGGAGGCGAATCGATGAATTCCCTAGGAGGAGTACATTAAATTCCACAGCATGCGTTTCCAAACAACCCTAAATAGCCGACTTCCTGTTGGGCTGGCGTAAAACTTAGAGCACGAAAGTTGTTCGGCCCGATGAGATCTATATGTGTACCGAGTTTCATATTATTACATGCAAGCGTGTCTGATTTATGGACAAGTGTTCGGATCCCGTTCCAGGGGGCGCTGTCGAGCCCCCCTGCCACGCCCGGGTACCAGCTTCAGTCCGGCCCTGATGGCCGCGGGTTCTGACCTGTGTGCAAAATTTCAAGAGTTTTCGAGCATGTTAAGGGCCCCAAAAGTGGCCGAAAGGTTGACAAAATAATAATAATAATAATAATAATAATAATAATAATAAATATAGCTGCGAGCAGCGATTACGGGCCCAAGCCGGTGGCACCGCAACCCCGGTGCCTTTAGTTACCTAAAGGCACCGGGGTGGCGGTACCGCCGGCTTTGGCCCTTCATCACTGCTCGCAGCTATATTTATATATATATATATATAAAAGACCAAAAATATTACTTGACTTACCTTATTCTGATTTTATGATACACTCAAAATATTCCACAACAAATCCTTTAAATTTAATGTAAAAATAAAAATGAAAGAAAGCAGTGTTGGGCTCACGTAACCCTCTTGTTTCAACATTTGCGATGTATTTGGATGCTAAACTATTCTTTATTATAGGCTTTGTTCTTCACTCATGTTCCAATATCGATGGAAAAAATCATCCTCTTCACAAGCGCAAAAATGTGCTTGGAAACATCACAGTGGAGCGGTGCTTACTGTGAATGTATGAATTGTACTACTGACTATTTAGAGCAGTGTAATTTTTATATGTTAGGTTGACTATTTTATTATTATATTTTATGAAGGCTATAATGGACAGGCTGCGATGTCAAGATTACAATGCTGGAGTGTGTGTGTGTGTGTGTGTGTGTGTGTGTGTGTGTGTGTTCATGTTTTTCTATCCCGGTGGGGACTTCAACCTGAATGCACACCGACTCATGGGGACTCGTGTCACAGTGGGGACCTAAATAGAGGTCCCCATGGGTAAACAAGCTTATAAATCATACAGAATGAGTTTTTTTTGGAAATGTAAAAATGCAGAAAGTTTTCTGTGATAGGTAGGTTTAGGGCTAGGGTTAGTGTGAGGAGATAGAATATACAGTTTGTACAGTATAAAACCATTAAGTCTATGGAGAGTCCCAACAAAGATAGTAAACCGTGTGTGTGTGTGTGTGTGTGTGTGTGGCGTGGGTGCGATTGAAAAAAAAAAAATACTCCGTCATTATACAGGACGACATTCAAACTGCAAAGTGTTAACTTATATTTGTGTACAGTCGCAATAAAACACAACATTGTGCTTTTGTAAAATAATTTCAAGCAATCCTCCCCCCAAAAGGTGCTAATTTTAAAATTAAACTAAAATGCTCATATTAGCGATTTAAAACGGTGCGCATCCACGGTGAGGAACGAGCAGAACAGAGTGAACGTTTTTCAGTTAATTCCTACTTCTATAGGAATTCATTTGAAACGCTCGCTCAACCACTATCAATGTCAGTGCGGACTAACATATTTTACTTTCGTTTTTAAGTTGGCAATTCAAAAGCCCCCAGCGGTGTTACACGTCGATTAACCGGTGGGAAAATATCCTCAGACACATACCTAATAAATGTATATTTAAATACAATATTGGCCTACCTGGTAAAAAGTTTTATATACTATTTTGATGTCCTTTTGGACACAAGAGGGCAGTATAGCCCTATGTTTGCTTTTTTGTTTAACCAAATAGCACTAAATAGACTGTTTTTAACTTTTTCATTCTTCTTGAATTGCAAAAACAGAATAAAATGGGTTTAGTTGTGATATTTGTATACTTTTATATAGAAATAAATGGTATATAATTACATTTTTAGAAGATTTTTAGTGTTTCATTTTTGGACATTACTTTAATCCCTCGCCATAGCAAAACCGTTTAAGATATTTATTATCCATTCACAATTTAGCATATTTAATGTATTTTCATCATGTTGAAAAAGTTTGGTGGGAATAAAATAAATAGTTTAAGAGGAGTGGCTAAAAATTCAGAGGCTGATTTAGCAAAAAAAAATCCACATTCAGACCAAAATATCTGACTTCCTGATGGCTGGAGCTAATGAATGTAAATTAGAAAGTTGTCCGGCTTGATGAGAACAATATACAAACAATTTTATTTTTTACTGTAGTTAAAACTAACCCCCCCACTTTTGTCAAAAGCATGTTGAAAGTGACACACTTCCTGCTGCCAGTTGGTGGCGCTATAACTTTGACTCACAATAGCTACATCCATCTGATCGGCCTCTTACCACGAACACACTGCTGAAGTTTCATCAAGATCAGTTAATGTATGCAGAAGTTATTCCACTTCGTGTTTCTCTTTTCTCGCCATAAATTCGATTCCTCGCCACGGCCAAACCGTTCGAGATATCAAAAATCCATCCGCAATTTAGCATCCTCAAAGTCTTGACTACATGCTGACTGAGTTTGGAGGTGATTGAATGAATTCTCTAGGAGGAGTACATCACATTCCACAGCAAGCGTTTTCCAAACAACCCATAATAGCCGACTTCCTGTTGGGCTGGCGTGAAACTTGACAGAGGGAAAGTTGTTCGGCCCGATGACATCTATATGTGTACCGAGTTTCATATTAATTCATGCAAGCGTGTTTGATATATGGACCATGTTTTCAGACCCCGTTCAAGGGGGCGCTGTTGAGCCCCCCTGCCACGCCCGTTTCTGAAACTTTTCACATGTCTACTGGCTAATAAGTGTTATGTGTCTGTCGAGTTTCATCCAATTTCAAGCATGCTAAGAGTCTCAAACGCATCCGAAAAGAACATTAAAGTTTGATGCGTTGCCACGGCAACAGTATCTAAGATATCAATAATCCTTTCACAGGTCTACATCTGCCGTGTATCTACATTATACACATAAAGTTTGAAGCAAATCGGGTAAAACTAAGAGGGTGATTTCAAAGCATTTTGAAAGTGACAAACTTCCTGCTGCCAGTTGGTGGCGCTATAACTTTGACTCACAATAATTACATCCATCTGATCGGCCTTTTACCACGAACACATTGCTGAAGTTTCATCAAGATCAGTTAATGTATGCAGAAGTTATAACACACTTCCTGTGTCCCATTATTCGCCATAAATTCGTTTCCTCGCCACGGCCAAACCGTTCGAGATATAAAAAATCCGTTCGCAATTTAGCATCCTCAATGTCTTGACTTCATTCACACCGAGTTTGGTGGCGATCGGATGAATTCCCTAGGAGGAGTATTTCACATTCCATTGTATGCGTTTTCCAAACAACGTATAATAACCGACTTCCTGTTGGGCTGGTGTAAAACTTAGAGCACGAAAGTTGTTCGGCCCGATGAGATCTATATGTGTACTGAGTTTCATATTATTACATGCAAGCGTGTTTGATTTATGGACCAAGTTTTCAGACACCATTCCAGGGGGCGCTGTCGAGCCCCCGTGCCACGCCCGGGTACCAGCTTCAGTCCGGCCCTGATGGCCGCAGGTTCTGACGTGTGTGCAAAATTTCAAGAGTTTTTGAGCATGTTAAGGGCCCCAAAAGTGCCCGAAAGGTTGACAAAATAATAATAATAATAATATAGCTGCGAGCAGCGATTGCGGGCCCAAGCCGGTGGCACCGCCAACCTGGTGCCTTTAGTACACTAAAGGCACCGGGGTGGCGGTGTCACCGGCTTGGGCCCTCCATCGCTGCCCGCAGCTATATATATATATATATATATATATATATATATATATATATATATATATATATATCAGACAAGTAATATTCTTTGTCTTGTCACTTAAAAAAAAAAAAAAAATATATATATATATATATATAATTACCTTTTTTTGGATGCTAAACTATTGTTTATTATATGCTTTGTACTTCACTCACGTTCCAATATCGAAGGGAAAAATGATCCTCTTCACATGCGCAAAAATGTCCTTGGAAAATTCACAGTGGAGCGGTGCATACTGTGATTGTACGAATTGTACTACTGACTATTTAGAGCAGTGTAATCTTTATATGTTAGGTTGACCATTTTATTATTATATTTTATTAAGTCTATAATGAACAGGCTGCAATGTCAAGATTGCAATGCTAGTGTGTGTGTGCGTGTGTGTGTGTGTGTGTGTGTGTGTGTGTGTGTGTGTGTGTGTGTGTGTGTGTGTGTGTGTGTGTGTGTGTGTGTGTGTGTGTTCATGTTTTTCTGTCCCGGTGGGGACTTTAACCTGAATGCACACAGACTCATGGGGACTCGTATCACAGTGGGGACCTAAATAGAGGTCCCCATGGGTAAACAAGCTTCATTCAGAATGAGTTTTTTTGGAAATGTAAAAATGCAGAAAGTTTTCAGTGATGGGTAGGTTTAGGGGTAGGGTTAGTGTAAGGAGATAAAATATACAGTTTGTACAGTATAAAAATCATTAAATCTATGGAGAGTCCCCACAAAGATAGTAAACCGTGTGTGTGTGGGTGGGTGTGTGTGTGTGGCGTGGGCGCGTTTGAACAGTGGACACATAAAAACATACTCCGTCATTATACAGGACGACATTCAAACTGCAAAGTGTTAACTTATATTTGTGTACAGTCGCAATAAAACACAACATTGTGCTTTTGTAAAATAATTTCAAGCAATCAACCCCCGAAAGGCGCTAATTTTAAAATTAAACTAAAATGCTCATGGCTGCACGGGCATTCATAACGGTGCACATCCACGGCGAGGAACGAGCAGAACAGAGTGAACGTTTTTCAGTTAATTCCTACTTCCATAGGAATTAATTTGAAACGCTCGCTCAACCACTATCAATGTCAGTGTGGACGAACATATTTTACTTTCGTTTTTAAGTTGGCGATTCAAAAGCCCCCAGCGGTGTCACATGTCGATTAACCGGTGGTAAAATATTCTCACCGTCACATACCTAGTATATTTTTAAGTAGATACAATAGGCCTACCTGATTTTGAACACAAGAGGGCAGTATAGCCCTATGTATGACTTGACTTTTATGGGACTAAATAGTACAATTACTATTTTTAAACTTATAAA
Organism: Scardinius erythrophthalmus; assembly: GCF_964197995.2. Taxonomy (NCBI): domain Eukaryota; kingdom Metazoa; phylum Chordata; class Actinopteri; order Cypriniformes; family Leuciscidae; genus Scardinius; species Scardinius erythrophthalmus. Next base: position 36,635,096 of record NC_138234.1, read on the forward strand.
TATTTATTAAATTGAAAAAAAAAGAATAAAATGGGTTTAGTTGTGATATTTTTATACTTTTATATAGAAATAAATGGTGTTTAATTACATTTTTAGAAGATGAGGCTTTAAGTGTTACTTTACTTTAGTCCCTCACTATAGCAAAACCGTTTGAGATGTTTAATATCCGTTCACAATTTAGCATCTTTAATGTATCTTTATCATTTTGAAAAAGTTTGGTGTGAATAAAATAAACCAGTTAGGAAGAGTAGCTAAAAACTCAGAGTCTGAAATATCCAAAAAATCCACATTCAAACCAAAATATCTGACTTCCTTTTGCTCTGAGCTAATAACTGTAAATGAGAAAGATGTCCGGCTCGGTGAGACCAATATATATACTGATTTTTGTAACTGTTGGTAAAACTAACCCACCCACTTTTGTCAAACGCATGTTGAAAGTGACACACTTCCTGCTGCCAGTTGGTGGCGCTATAACTTTGACTCACGATAGTTACATCCATCTGATCTGCCTCTTACCACGAACACACTGCTAAAGTTTCATCAAGATCAGTTAATGTATGCAGAAGTTATAACACTTCGTCTCCTCTCTTTTCTCGCCATAAATTTGTTTCCTCGCCACGGCCAAACCGTTCGAGATATCAAAAATCCGTCCGCAATTTAGCATTCTCAATGTCTTGACTTCATGCTGACTGAGTTTGGAGGTGATTGAATGAATTCTCTAGGAGGAGTACATCACATTCCACAGCAAGCGTTTTCCAAACAACCCATAATAGCCGACTTCCTGTTGGGCTGGCGTGAAACTTGACAGAGGGAAAGTTGTTCAGCCCGATGAAATCTATATGTGTACCGAGTTTCATATTAATTCATGCAAGCGTGTTTGATATATGAACCAAGTTTTCAGACCCTGTTCAAGAGGGCGCTGTTGAGCCCCCCTGCCACGCCCGTTTCTGAAACTTTTCACATGTCTACTGGCTAATAAGTGTTATGTGTCTGTCGAGTTTCATCCAATTTCAAGCATGCTAAGAGTTTCAAACGCATCCGAAAAGAATATTAAAATTTAATGCGTTGCCACGGCAACAGTATCTAAGATATCAATAATCCTTTCACAGGTCTACATCTGCCGTGTGTTTACATTATACACATAAAGTTTGAAGCAAATCGGGTAAAAGTAAGAGGGTGACTTCAAAGCATTTTGAAAGTGACACACTTCCTGCTGCCAGTTGGTGGCGCTATAACTTTGACTCACAATAGTCACATCCATGTGATCGGCCTCTTACAACGAATACACTGCTGAAGTTTCATCAAGATCTGTCAATGTATGCAGAAGTTATAACACACTTCCTGTGTCCCATTATTCGCCATAAATTAGTTTCCTCGCCACGGCCAAACCGTTCGAGATATAAAAAATCTGTTCGCAAGAATTCATCCTCAATGTCTTGACTTTATTCTCACCGAGTTTGGTGGCGATCGGATGAAATCCCTAGGAGGAGTATTTCACATTCCATTGTATGCGTTTTCCAAACAACGTATAATAACCGACTTCCTGTTGGGCTTTTGTAAAACTTAGAGCACGAAAGTTGTTCGGCCCGATGAGATCTATATGTGTACTGAGTTTCATATTATTACATGCAAGCGTGTTTGATTTATGGACCAAGTTTTCGGACCCCATTCCAGGGGGCGCCGTCGAGCCCCCCTGCCACGCACCGGTACCAGCTTCAGCCCGGCCCTGATGGCCGCGGGTTCTGACGTGTGTGCAAAATTTCAAGAGTTTTTGAGCATGTTAAGGGCCCCAAAAGTGTCAAAAAGGCAAAAAAAAAAATAATGAAGAAAAAAAAAAAATATAGCTGCGAGCAGCGATTACGGGCCCAAGCCGGTGGCACCGCAACTAAAGGCACCGGGGTGGCGGTACCGCCGGCTTTGGCCCTCCATCGCTGCTCACAGCTATATTATATATATATATATATATATATATACATACATACATACACACACATACATATATATGTATATATATATATATATATATATATATATATATATATATATATATATATATATATATATATATATATTATTGTTCAAAAGTTTGGGGTCAGTAAGATTTTTAATGTTTTTAGGAGAAGTCTCTTCTGCTCACCAAGGCTGCATTTATTGATTAAAAATACAAACAAAAACAGTAATATTGTGAAATATTATTCCAATTTAAAACAGCTGTTTTCAATTTTTAAATATTTTACATAGTAATTCATTTCTGTGATCAAAGTTGAGTTTTCAGCATCATTACTCCAGTCTTCAGTGTCACATGATCCTTCAGAAATCATACTAATATGATGATTGATGCTCAATAAATATTCATTATTACTTTCAATGTTGAAAACAGTTGTGTACAGATTTTTTTTTTCAAAATGCTTTGATGAATGTAAAGTTCAAAAGAACAGCATATATTTCAAATATATATATTTTTAACATTATAAATGTCTTTACTGTAACTGTTGATCAGTTTAACTCATCCTTCATAAATAAAAGTACTGATTTATTTTATTTATTTCCCCAAAAAATAAAATTTTAATTATTACTAACCCAAAACTTTTGAGCGGTAGTGTTTAACGTTACAAAAGCTTTAGATTTCAGATAAATGCTGTTCTTTTGAACTTTCTATTCATCAAAGACTGTACACAACTGTTTTCGACATTTAAAATAATAATGAATGTTTCTTGAGTATCAATCATCATATTAGAATAATTTCTGAAGGATCATGTGACAGTGACGACTGGAGTAATGATGCTGAAAACTCAGCTTTGATCACAGGAATAAATAATATTTTAAAATATATTAAAATAGAAAGCAGCTGTTTTAAATTGGAATAATATTTTACAATATTACTGTTTTTGTTTGTATTTTTAATCAAATAAATGCAGCCTTGGTGAGCAGAAGAAACTTCTCTGTTATGTGCGCGCCACAGACTGCACGCACGTCCGCTTAGAGTTCCGCCTTTTGCCTTCCGTCAATATTACGTTATTAGAAAAATATTTTTTTAGAGAATCGATTTTTTGACATTTGTGAATCGATTCAGAATCGTCCACGTCCGCATCGCGATGCATCTAAGAATAATTTTTTTCTCCCACCCCTAGATTTCATACAACAGGTTAATAAACAGTTACAATTAAGTCACTTACATTTTAGATGCAATGTTGACTGTTTCTGTTCTGTTTCAGCAGCGAAAATAGTTAAACAAAGATCACGGCAGAACCATCACGCATCACGTGTTTTCTCATAACTGAATGATTCAGCATTTTTAACGAATCGGTTGACTCAAAGATTGAATGATCAATCCATAAACATCTGTCTTAATCATGATCGACTCATTCGAACAAATCGTTTGAACGAATGAATCAATGACTCGCTTATTAAGATGGATGCCTGGCGACACCTAATGGCGGTTTAGTGTTGTTTAAAAGCATCATTCTTTCCCACATGTGTGTGATTTGTGTGTGCAACATTATCATTATTTTTCTTACACTATTATATTAGCGATTTAAAAGCACCCACTCGTGTCACACGTCGATTAACCGGTGGGAAAATATCCTCAGACACATACCTAATAAATGTATATTTAAATACAATATTGGCCTACCTGGTAAAAAGTTTTATATACTATTTTGATGTCCTTTTGGACACAAGAGGGCAGTATAGCCCTATGTTTGCTTTTTTGTTGAACCAAATAGCACTAAATAGCCTGTTTTAACTTTTTCATTCTTCTTGAATTGCAAAAACAGAATAAAATGGGTTTAGTTGTGATATTTGTATACTTTTATATAGAAATAAATGGTATATAATTACATTTTTAGAAGATTTTTAGTGTTTCCTTTTTAGACATTATTTAATCCCTCGCCATAGCAAAACCGTTTGAGATATTTATTATCCATTCACAATTTAGCATATTTAATGTAGTTTCATCATGTTGAAAAAGTTTGGTACGAATAAAATAAATAGTTTAAGAGGAGTGGCTAAAAATTCAGAGGCTGATTTTGCAAAAAAAATCACATTCAGACCAAAATATCTGACTTCCTGGTGGCCAGAGCTATTGAATGTAAATTAGAAAGTTGTCCGGCTTGATGAGAACAATATACAAACTATTTTTTCTTTACTGTAGTTAAAACTAACCCCCCCACTTTTGTCAAAAGCATGTTGAAAGTGACACACTTCCTGCTGCCAGTTGGTGGCGCTATAACTTTGACTCACAATAGCTACATCCATCTGATCGGCCTCTTACCACGAACACACTGCTGAAGTTTCATCAAGATCAGTTAATGTATGCAGAAGTTATTCCACTTCCGTGTTTCTCTTTTCTCGCCATAAATTCGATTCCTCGCCACAGCCAAACCGTTCGAGATATCAAAAATCCGTCCGCAATTTAGCATCCTCAAAGTCTTGACTACATGCACACCGAGTTTGAAGGGGACACGGTGAATTTTCTAGGAGGAGTATTTCACATTCCACAGCAAGCGTTTTCCAAACAACCCATAATAGCCGACTTCCTGTTGGGCTGGCGTAAAACTTGACCGGGGTAAAGTTGTTCGGCCCGATGAGATCTATATGTGTACCGAGTTTCCTATTAATTCATGCGAGCGTGTTTGATATATGGTTCAAGTTTTAGAACCCCGTTCAAGGGGGCGCTGTTGAGCCCCCCAGCCACGCCCGGGTTCCAGCTTCAGCCTGGCCCTGATGGCCGTGGGTTCTGACCTGTGTGCAAAGTTTCAAGAGTTTTTGAGCACGTTAAGGACCCCAAAAGCCCCTGAAACCTTGATTAACAATATAAAAGCAATAGTCAAATCCCCCCTCCCCTTACACACACACAGACACAGAGAGAGGGAGAGAAAATTCTTCAGAAAATCCACATTCAAACCAAAATATCTCTCTTCCTGTTGGTCGGAGATGGTTAATGTAAATTAGAAAGTTGTCCGTCTTGATGAGAACAATACACATACCAAGTTTTGTTGCTGTTGATAAAACTAACCCCCCCACTTATGACTAAAGGTGGCGCTACTGAGCCCCTCACCACGCCCGTTTCTGAAACTTTGCACATGTCTACTGGATAATAAATGTGATGTGTCTGTCGAGTTTCATGCAATTTCAAGTATGTTAAGAGTCTCAAAAGCATAAAAAAAGAATATTAAAGTTTGATGCGTTGCCACGGCAACAGTATCTAAGATATCAATAATCCTTTCACAGGTTTACATCTGCCGTGTGTCTACATTGTACACATAAAGTTTGAAGCAAATCTGGTAAAAATAAGACAGTGATTTCAAAGCATTTTAATAGTGATGTACTTCCTGCTGCCTGTTGGTGGCGCTATAACTTTGACTCACAATAGTCACATCTGTGCGATCGGCCTCTTACAACGAACACACTGCTGAAGTTTCATCAAGATCAGTTAATGTATGCAGAAGTTATAACACACTTCCTGTTTCATTTTTTCGCCATAAATTTGTTTCCTCGCCACGGCCAAACCGTTCGAGATATCAAAAATCCGTCCGCAATTTAGCATCCTCAATGTCTTGACTTCATGCACACCGAGTTTGGAGGCGAATCGATGAATTCCCTAGGAGGAGTACATTAAATTCCACAGCATGCGTTTCCAAACAACCCTAAATAGCCGACTTCCTGTTGGGCTGGCGTAAAACTTAGAGCACGAAAGTTGTTCGGCCCGATGAGATCTATATGTGTACCGAGTTTCATATTATTACATGCAAGCGTGTTTGATTTATGGACACGTGTTCGGATCCCGTTCCAGGGGGCGCTGTTGAGCCCCCCTGCCACGCCCGGGTACCAGCCTCAGCCCGGCCCTGATGGCCGCGGGTTCTGACCTGTGTGCAAAGTTTCAAGAGTTTTCGAGCATGTTAAGGGCCCCAAAAGTGGCCGAAAGGTTGACAAAATAATAATAATAATAATAATAATAATAATAATAATAATAATAATAATAATAATAATAATAATAATAATAATAATAATCCTACCGAAAACAATAGGGCCTTCGCCCTTTCAGGGCTTGGGCCCTAATAATCCTTACGGAAACAATAGGGCCTTCGCCCTTTCAGGGCTTGGGCCCTAAATAATAATAAATAATCCTACCGGAAACAATAGGGCCTTCGCCCTTTCAGGGCTTGGGCCCTAATAATCCTACCGAAAACAATAGGGCCTTCGCCCCTTCAGGGCTTGGGCCCTAATAAACACAAAAGGTAATCATTTTAATAATAACATTAAACAAACATCCCTTATGTAAACTAATTTTTTTCTTTTTGTAGTAAAACCCAGGTTTAACAGCATACCCATGGTCAGTTTGTGGAAACCAATATTTTAATACAGTAACCATGGTTTCTTGGTTGGATTCGTAGTAAAACCTTGCGTAATTTACTTTAGGGACATGCACATACTGATTTAACAGAATAGCTATTAAATGGAACTGGCATGTATGTTAACGTTACTCACAGCTCTGTGATCTCTCCAGTCCTGTGTTCTCCGTATCAGATGACGTAGAATCCAGCGATCTTCGTGGATGGGACTCCAGCACATTTGGTTGGCTGGAAGGTTTGCTGCCAATTATACTGTCGACAGCGTCATACCATTGAAATTTTTCCTTTTCTTCTGCAGAGTTGCCCGATTTACGGAGTGCATCCCGTACCCTTAAATACTGTGCCCGCAGTTTTTTTACCTTGTCTCTACACTGCTCGGTAGTTCTTTGATATCCATGACGAAGAAGATAGTCACGGATTTTTCTAAATATATCTGAGTTTTTATGCGTTTTGTCCAGCTGTTCTTGTATGCTCTCATCTGCCCAAATTTCCAACAAGCATTGCACCTCTGCCGTAGACCAAAGCGACCCTTTCCCCTCCATGTTGATTTTGGAGCGTTGCAAAACCGTGACGTCACGCGTCCTGTTCCGTGCTCCAGCACGGTTAGCGCTCACACTGCATGCGAACCGCGCCCGATTCCAACTGAACCGTGCTCTGGCCCACCTCTTCCAAGCGGGCCAGGGCCGGGCTAATCGAGCCGCGCCCGGGCACGGTTCGGAGCACTCACACTAGTCAAACGAACCGCGCTTTGGTGGTCAAACGCACTCGGGCACGGTTCAAACTGGCTAGTGTGAGTACACCCTAAACCTTGTAATAAACGGAAAGACTAACATTAGCCTAGATGCCATTCTTCTTATGATGTAACGAGTACATCAGGTGTTATGGAAAGTGTCCCCGATTCCAGCTGACCTAATCTATGCAGCCTAATAATCATTTAACTGATTTGAATAATAGAAATGTAATGCTCAATATGAATGCTAGGTAAAAGAGATGTGTTTTGAGTCCAGATTTAAACTGACAGAGTGTGTCTGCTTCCCGGACAATGTTAGGAAGACTGTTCCAGAGTTTTGGTGCTAAATAGGAAAATGATCTACCGCCAGCAGTCGATTTTGATATTCTAGGTGTTATCAACTGGCTAGAATTTTGAGATCTCAATAGACGTGAAGGACTATAATGCATTAAGAGCTCACTCAAGTACTGGGGATCTAAACCATTTAGTGCTTTGTAGGTAATCAGAAATATTATAAAATTTATACAATGTTTAATAGGGAGCCAATGCAGTCATACTTCCTGGTTCTGGTAAGAACTCGAGCTGCTGCGTTTTGGACCAGCTGTAGTTTGTTTATTAAGTGTGCAGGACAACCACCCATAAGAGCAGTACAATAATCTAGCCTTGAGGTCATGAACGCATGAACTAACTGTTCCGCATTTTTCATTGAAAGCATATGTCATAATTAAGGAATATTTTTAAGATGGAAGAATGCAGTTTTACAGATGCTAGAAACGTGGCTTTCAAATGAAAGATTGGTATCAAAGAGCACACCCAGGTTCCTAACCGACGACGAGGACTTGACAGAGCAGCCATCAATTGTTAGACAGTATTCTGGGTTAATATGGCAGAGTTTTTTTGCCCAATAATTAGAAACTTCGTTTTTTTTTCAGAATTAAGTAGTAGGAAATTACTAGTCATCCAAATTTTCATTGCACATGAAGTCAGAGCGTGACACATTCCGAGGCGATGGCTCCAAGTATGGCACTGAGGAGTGGATAGACAAGAAAGCAAATGTGCCATGTTCAGGATCAAGCTGAAGAAATAATGAGTAGACTGGCTTGAAAGGCAAGGGATGTTGTCAAGGTCAGCCTGCGCAGTGATGGTATGCTCAGCGTCAGACAGAACCCTGAGATAATTTATGATATTCTTATGCAATACTTCATTGAAGCGCCCTCTTGCCTGCCACTCGCATATTTTTATGCCACTCTCCCCAGAGCCAAAGAGAATCCTGTGGACTACTGGATCCAAATTAAAGCTGCTGTCGGCAAGATTTTTTTGATCATATTCACTGAAACCGACACTATGCTCTGACAGAACAACATAAATCAGCCGGTTTTAGAAAAAAACCCAGCGATTCTACCTCCACCTGGAGCCTGTTATTTGTTTTGCAAAAATCCACCGCTCCCGGTTCTTCTGGTCCAATCAGCGTAGGGCTGTGTGAGATCTGACTGTCAATCACAGTTCGTGCACACGCCACAGATCCCCCCTCCCCTCTTGCGCACGTTACAATATCACATGCACATGCCTGAAGTTTGCAGGTGTGTTGGATTGTACGAAGGGTGATGGCAGAGAGAAAATCTACTAACAAGCTTCCAATTCCTTGGCTAACAACAAGAGCTAAGAGGTCCAAAACAACCAAGGAAAAGAAAATGATGCTTCGATGCTGAAGAGACGGGTGCGTTCACAGAAAATCTGGTGCACACGCACTGACGAGCACGAACTCGATGGGAGGGTGGTTGGTGTTAGTGGGGGAGGGGGAGGGGCATGAGAGTTGTAAACATTCAAAATTTTGGCTAAGTCACCTCAATCTGCCAGACTTGCCAAATGCAGCTTTAACAAAGCACTTGATCTGGCAGATGAGGGACTGCGAAGACAAGGCAAACGTTTTGACAACATAGGAGAGGAGGTAACACGGATGTTTGTTAAATTCTGTCCTGACGCCAGTTTAATGAGCATATTCAGATGCAAGCCGATTCAAGAATGGAGTGCGAAAGAAATCCAGAGCAGGATTGATGATTACCAGAGGGAATTCAGGATCCAGGGAAATACTAGTGTGAGTTTACAGAGTCACACAACAGCAGTGTTCGGCAGTGAATATGGTATGTACGATGGCCATAAGACACGGACCCAAGCAAAGTTGAAAGCATCTCTAAGATAAGCAGTTTGGATTTGATGGAGCTTGATGGTAGATGTCCTTCTCAGAAGAAAATAAGATTATTCTTGGGAATGGTTAATTACTACCAGCACTTTATTCCAAACTATTCTGCTGTAGTCAAGCCACTCTTTAATCTTCTGAAGGGTCAAAAGACGAGAGCGAAGAATCCGAGGAAGCTGGATCATGCTCGCGAAAATAGGAAGTTGAAGCCTAGTGACTGGACACAAGCGCAGGACCAGGCTGTTGAGAGGTTGAAAACATCATTGGTCGAGAGTGTTGTCCTTGCCCATCCAGATTTTAATCGCACTTTCATACTGGTAACGGATGCCTTGGACGGTATTGGAGCTGTGCTCTCACTGGTCCCAGAGGGGGAGACAAAAGCCAGGCTGGTAGCCTTCGCCAGTAAGTCTCTTTCTTGGTTGCAGCAAAATTATCCAGCACATCGTTTTGGAGTTTTTGGCCTTAAAATGGTCAGTATGTGATAAATTCAGTAATTGGCTCAAAGGACATGGAATTCACTGTCTTGACTGACAATAATCCTTTGGCCCATATACTTACAAAACCCAAACTTGATTGCTGCGAACAACGTTGGGTGGCTAAATTGGCTAGCTAGAACTTAGACATAAAGTATGTGCCTGGTCCCCAAAACCAACACGGTCTCAACCCTATTCGTCAGACACTGCCGTTTGGTCATTTCCCCCTGACCTCCATAAGCCGACGTTGAGGGTACCCCCTCTTCGTCGCTTGACACCGTAGAGCAGTGGTTCCCAAACCTGTCCTGGAGTACCCCCAACACTGCACGTTAATATGATGAGTTGAATCAGGTGTGTTTGATTAGGGAGACAAAGAAAACGTGCAGTGTTGGGGGTACTCCAGGAGAGGTTTGGGAACCACTGCCGTAGAGGGTCATCCGATAGATTTGAATGCAAATCCCTCATCTTTGGATTTTGACGGTGGCCAACCACTGGATGGCTAACCCACCTGATTCAACTCATCAGCTCATTAACGTGCAGTGTTTGTCTGCGATGGAAAGTAATGTTTCAGGCGATTGATTTTATGCTGCCAATGTGTATTTTGCAGTGGCGTGCGGCGCATAGACTGTTACAATCATTGGTGCGGTGACCATACATTTTCGTGGGGCAGAAATCCTTGTCTGAATCGCTACCACAACTTTTTTTTTTTTTTTATATATATAATTTTGGGCTACATTAAAATAACATAATTACAGGAGTTACAGGACTGCACATTTGCTGGAGGCTTAAAACATATTTTATAATTGTTGATGCTATTTCTATTTACAATGGCTAATAGTGAGCCTACTACTTTGCCTTTATTTTTTTTTTACTTGGGTTTGTCTCTCATCCATTTCAACCAGCGACGCATAGCAACCGTCGGCCGTCGCTATGGGTAAACAACACCAGGACTCTGTCCTAGAATTCTGTATTGTCTGGTCCAGAAAAAAAGAATGGCCTACTTTTCTAGATCTTTCATCTCAATACTGATTATGAAGTTGTGATAAATTAAATAGCCTACTGCAGAAATGTTTATATTGCCTAATATGGCCATCCCCAGCCTGTCCAGGTGAAATAACATTCTTTGGTAAAGAGATGGATGCATTCTGGGAAGTGATGTGTTTCAATGTAATGGCTATATACCCTTCACTCAGACATTTATGCTGATTCGTTTAAATTATTTGAGCAAGGATATAAAATATTAAGACTGTACTTTTTCATTATGATTGATATTTTGGCGCAATTTTGTGCAAAGCGTCACTGTGTGCGACGATCCCAGAAACCATTTCCCAGTGCGATTCCACCACGGTAAGTAGCCTACAACAGTCAAATAAGCCAGATAAATGAATAAGCATTTACACGTCCAAAATGATGATTAAATGAAAATGGGTTATGGCCAAAAAAACTTGTATTTGTTGATTTTGAACCCCTCTGTAAGAGCTGTATTAGAAAGAGAGAGACATAATACAACTTGGAGCTCTTTGTGCTGGTTTATTGATATTGATTTGGACATGTACTTTTGGCATTGGCAGATATTTGCGACAAGTTATACGTGTAACACGTTCATCCCTCCTGGGATGGTGTTGCTCTTCTCTCTAGTAATATGGCACATAGTCTTAGAGCTCAACCATGAATTGGGGTTCAGGTCAGGAAGCAGACCGTCCGTCTGCCAGCCGCCTCACTTCACCAAGGTCAGATAAATCCCATCACATAGAGCCTCTTTCACCTAAATTTCATCATATAGAGACTGTGTCTGTTCCCCGAATGAGGACATACAAAAAACTTCCAAACCCATCTAAGGGTAATATTTAATTGATGTTCAACAAATAAAAAACAAAGATAAAGCTTTGGTTGCTGAATATTCGATCCCTTACTTCAAAAACACTTATTGTTAATGATATGATTTCAGATAATAACCTAGATGTGCTGTGTTTGACAGAAACCTGGCTAAAACCAGACTATTACATTACTTTAAATGAGTCCACCCCGCAAGATTACTGTTATAAACATGAAACTCGTCTGAAAGGCAAAGGGGGATGTGTTGCTGTAATTATTAGTAATATTTTCAGTATTACTAAGAAGTCTAGTTTCAAATATAATTCTTTGGTTCTGTTGGTGCTTAATGTAACAATATATAGTGTAAATGATAAATCACGTTTGAGATTTGTGCTGGCTACTGTATACAGGCCACCAGGGCACCATACAGACTTTATCAAAGAATTTGCTGACTTACTATCAGAGTTAGTACTGGTTGCAGATAAAGTACTAATTGTTGGTGATTTTAATATACATGTAGACAATGAAAAAGATGCATTGGGATTGGCATTTAAAGACATTCTTAACTCTATTGGAGTTAGACAACACATGTCAGGACCAGGGTTATTATAGTTTTGCATTTTTCATTAGTTTTTATTTTTATTTCGTTTTGACTTTTTGTTTTCAAATTCAGTTTAGTTTTAATTAGTTTTTAAAGAGGGTTTGCTAGTTTAGTTTAGTTTTTATTTTTTGAAAATGCTTAGTTTTAGTTTAGTTTTTATTAGTTTTAGTGTTAGTTTTAATCTTTTTTTGTAATTTGGGTTATTTGTCAGGGGCAAGATTCAAAAAGGTCTAAAAAAGTATTGTGTAATAATAACTCAACAAAAACATCATACAATTTTAGAAAATAGCCAATAGCCTACTCATCTGGATTTAAGCAGCAAACATTCAGTGTAAAAGTAAAAAAATGACATAACATTATTTTATATTTGAATCACAGCTTATAGTGTTTTGACATCGACAACCACAACCAAAAAGTGCATTTTACCTCAAACTTGCGACTAGTTAACTTTCTAAAGAAGGCCAATCGCTTCTCGGGTCGACATTAACACACTGACAAAATTATATTCAGAATTTAAAATATTTTTATACCACTTTTTAATGTGTGATTGTGTAAAGGTGTTCACGAGATAGAGATACCAACCTTTTGCGAACTTGCTTTCAACGTCGAACGAACACTCGTTCTCATGGAGACGCGGTGTGCACGGAGGGAAGGGACTGTGTGTGTGTGTGTGTGTGTGTGTGTGTGTGTGTGTGTGTGTGTGTGTGCGTGCGCGCGCGCATGTGAGAGACGCATGGGGAAAGGAAATGCAGCTTAATGAATACGCTGCGTGTTTTAAATAGCGTTAAAAAATGAAAGACCTTGACAAAGACGAAAACTAAGGACATTTACTCTATAATTTTATTTTATTTTAGTTAGTTTTGCCAAACACACATTACAGTTTTAGTTAGTTATCGTTTTTTTGCAATGCCTCGTTTTTATTTTTATTTCAGTTAACGACAATGTTTTTTCCCACCTAGTTTTCGTTTTTTCGTTCGTTTTCGTTAACGATTATAACCTTGGTCAGGACCTACTCATTGTCGTAATCATACTCTAGATCTAATTTTCTCACATGGAATAAATGTTGATGCCTTTTCAACAGGTCAGGTGTGCCCCAAAAACTTTTCCAATTGTCTATGAATTCTATATTATTTTGCGAACACCACTTAGACAGCCAGCCATTGAGTGAGGACAATCTACTAAGTATCTCATCACTCCTGCGAACAGGAAGGGGGCCAGAGCAAATTACAGTGCCTGACATCGTACTTGCGAGTTCACACACCTCTTTAACATTAATTTTAGTGATCTCCGACTGGCGGAGTCAAACATTATTATTACTGATGTGAATAATAATCTTAGAGAATTTACGATTAGCATTAGCCAGCACTTTTAAATTTGCTTTGATGTCAGGCGCTCTGGCTCCCGGCAAACATGTGACTATGGTGGTTGGTGTCTCTATTTTCACGTTCCGTGTAATAGAATCGCCAATAACTAGGGCACATTCAACAGGATTCTCAGTGGGTGTTTCACTAAGTGGGGAGAATCTATTTGAAGTTTAATTGGAATGGAAGAGCGGTGTTTTGTCCCGTGACTACAGCGCCTCACCGTCACCCAGTTGCCCTGCTGCACGGGCTCTACTACAGCCAGAACCGAACTATGTACAGTGTTCACAAAGCTAGTCGCATCCAAATCAGTATCTAAAACCCTTGCACTCTTACAATTAACCTCGATTAAAGTTTGGATGTGTGTCTCTAGTTCTGAAATATTCCCCATCAGCTGTACTATCTCCCTGTATTTATCACATTTAAATCCAGTGCTGACAGAGAAGGCTATGCTATACATGTTACATGAAGTGCAAGTGACAATAAGAGGAGATGACATGACTCACCGTGTTTGTTGACTGATCCTATTCACCTAACTTGTTTGATGAACTCGTAAAAGGCGCCAGTGTGCGCGAGAAAAAACAAAAAACTAATTAAAGAGCGCACGAATGATGTATAGCATAGCCTGATCTGATCGATTGCTCCTGTCTGCCTCGCTGCCTGCTGTGAGTGTGTTTGTTTGATTCGGTGCGATAAGCTCCGTCTTAGCCATATATTTCTTTGTTCTGAACCATCATTTTACTACCATTTCTAGTTGTTTATACTACTACATTTTACCCAACATCTCAGATTAACCTGACATCGCTAGCTTTTGTTATTAGTACTACTAGCACAAAACGCTCGTAATTCGCTAGCCTGTTAACGCGCCACCCGTGCGCTCAGCTATTTTATTTATTTATTTTTCTCTCGCGCGTCCGCGCCTTTGAGTTCATAAAAAGCTCAGGTGAGTAAGAATCACTCAACAAACACGGTGAGTAATGTCTTGTCCTGTTATTGTCACTTGCACTTCATGTCACATGTTTAGTATAGGCTTCTCTGTCGACAATATAGGATTTATATGTGATAAATGTAAGGAGACAGTTAGGTTGACAGAGAAGATTTCAGAATTAGAAACACGCATCCAAACTTTAATTGAGGATAGTAAGAGTGCTAGTGCTTTAGATGTTTTGGATGTGCATAGAATAGTGCACACTTTACATGAGTCGGTTCTGGCTGAAGTAGAGCCCGTGCAGCCGGGCAAATGGGTGACAGTGAGGGATCGCTCTAGTCGCGGATCTAAAAACCACTCTTCCGTTCCGATTACCATAACAAATCGATTTGCCCCGCTCAGTGAAACACCCACTGAGAATGATTGTGCCCTAGTTATTGGCGATTCTATTACACGGAACGTGAAAATAGAGACACCAACCACCATAGTCACATGTTTGCCGGGAGCCAGAGCGCCTGACATCAAAGCAAATTTAAAAGTGCTGGCTAATGCTAATCGTAAATTCTCTAAGATCATTATTCATGTCGGCACTAATGATGTTCGACTCCGCCAGTCGGAGATCACCAAAATTAATATTAAAGAGGTGTGTGAACTTGCAAGTACGATGTCAAGGACTGTAATTTGCTCTGGCCCCCTTCCTGTTCGCAGGAGTGATGAGATAGTTAGTAGATTGTGTTCGCTTAACGGTTGGCTGTCTAAGTGGTGTCCGCTTAATAATATAGAATTCATAGACAATTGGAAAAGTTTTTGGGGCAAACCTGACCTGTTGAAAAGAGATGGTATTCATCCCTCCTGGGATGGTGCTGCTCTTCTCTCTAGTAATATGGCTCATAGTCTTAGAGCTCAAACATGACAATCTGGGGCTCAGGTCAGGAAGCAGACAGACTGGCTAAACCGACCGTCTGCTAGCGGCCTCGCGTCACCAAGGTCAGATAAATCCCATCACAAAGAGCCTCTTTCACCTAGCTATCATCATATAGAGACTGTGTCTGTTCCCCGAATTTGGAAATCCAAAAAACGTTTAAACCCAACTAAGGTTAAAAATTTAATTGATGTTCAACAAATAAAAAACAGCTATAATACAGATGAGCAAATGCTAAAGCTTGGGTTGCTGAATATTCGATCGCTTACTTCAAAAGCACTCATTGTTAATGATATGATTTCAGATAATAACCTAGATGTGCTGTGTTTGACAGAAACCTGGCTAAAACCAAACGATTACATTACTTTAAATGAATCAACCCCGCAAGATTACTGTTATAAACATGAGCCTCGTCTGAAACGCAAAGGGGGTGGTGTTGCTGTAATCTATAGTAATAGTTTCAAAACCACTAAGAAATCAAGTTTTAAATATAATTCTTTTGAAGCATTGGTGCTTAATGTAAAAATATATAGTGTAAACGATAAATCACGTTTGAGATTTGTGCTGGCTACTGTATACAGGCCACCAGGGCACCATACAGACTTTATCAAAGAATTTGCTGATTTTCTATCAGAGTTAGTACTGGCTGCAGATAAAGTCCTAATTGTTGGTGATTTTAATATACACATCGATAATGAAAAAGATGCATTGGGATTGGCATTTAAAGACATTGTAAATTCAATTGGAGTTAGACAACACGTGTCAGGACCTACTCATCGTCGTAATCATACTCTAGATCTAATATTATCACACGGAATAGATGTGGATGCCGTTGAAATTCTGCAGCAGAGCGATGACATCTCAGATCATTATCTAGTCTCGTGTAATTTGCATTTAGCCAAGGCTGCAAAGCCGACTCCGTGTTTCAAATATGTTAGACCTATCACTTCTGCCACTAAAGATTGCTTCATCAATAATCTTCCTGATCAGTCTCACCATCTCAGCATCTCAGATAGCTTAGAAGAACTAGATATTACAACAGAAACGTTTAACTCTCTCTTTTCCAGCACTTTAGACACAGTTGCTCCGTTGCGCTTAAAGAAGATTAAAGAAAATAGTCCAACGCCGTGGTACAACGTGCACACTCGGGCCCTTAAGAGAGAAGCCAGAAAAATGGAGCGCAACTGGAAGAAAACAAAACTAGAGGTATTTCGCATTTCATGGAAAGAGAGCTCAATTACTTACAGAGAGGCTTTAAAAGCTGCTAGATCTGCTTATTTTTCAACCCTATTAGAAGAAAATAAACATAATCCTAGGTATTTATTTGAAGCCGTGGCTAAACTAACGAAAAATAAAGCTTCAAGCACCGAAGTTTCCAAGCAACACAGCAGTAATGACTTTATGAACTTCTTCACTTATAAGATTGATAATATCAGGGACAAAATTATAACTATGCAACCGTCTACTACAGTATCGCATCAGGCAGTGCATTGAAGTCTCCCTGAGGAAAAATTTGATTCATTCGTTGCTATAGGAGAGGAAGAATTTACTAAACTCATTAAATCATCTAAATCTACAACATGTATGTTAGACCCTATACCGACTAAGCTACTGAAAGAAATACTTCCAGAGGTCATAGATCCTCTTCTTAATATCATTAATTCGTCTTTGTCTCTAGGATACGTACCAAAAACCTTTAAGCTGGCTATGATTAAACCGCTTGTTAAAAAAACGCAACTTGATCCTACAGAATTAGTCAATCACAGGCCGATCTCGAATCTACCTTTTCTGTCAAAGATATTAGAAAAGGCAGTGTCTTCACAACTGTGTTCCTTTCTTGAAAGAAATGATATCTGCGAGGATTTCCAGTCCGGATTTAGACCGTACCATAGTACCGAAACAGCTCTCGTTAGAGTCACAAATGATTTGCTCTTATCATCCGATCGTGGTTGTATCTCTCTATTAGTGTTACTCGATCTTAGCGCTGCATTTGACACCATCGACCACAACGTTCTTTTAAATAGATTAGAACATTATGTTGGCATTACAGGAAATGCACTAGCATGGTTTAAATCATACTTATCTGACCGTTATCAGTTTGTAGCAGTAAATGATGAGATGTCTCATCGATCACAGGTTAAGTATGGCGTACCACAAGGCTCAGTATTAGGACCGCTGCTGTTCACTCTGTACATGCTACCATTAGGAGATATCATTAGGAAACATGGAATTAGCTTTCACTGTTATGCTGACGATACTCAGCTCTATATTTCTTCAAAACCTAACGAAACTTATCAATTCACAAAATTAACGGAATGCATAGCGGATATAAAAAATTGGATGACTTGTAATTTCCTACTTCTAAATTCTGAAAAAACAGAGTTTCTAATTATTGGACAAAAAACTTGCTCACGTAATAATCTAGAATACTGTCTAACACTTGATGGCTGCTCTGTTAAGTCTTCGTCGTCAGTTAGGAACCTGGGTGTGCTCTTTGATACCAATCTTACATTTGAAAGTCACGTGTCTAGTATCTGTAAAATTGCATTTTACAATCTTAAAAATATATCTAAATTACGTCATATGCTCTCATTGACAAATGCGGAACAATTAGTTCATGCGTTCATGACCTCAAGGCTAGATTATTGTAATGCTCTACTGGGTGGTTGCTCTGCACGCTTAATAAACAAACTACAGCTAGTCCAAAACGCAGCAGCTCGAGTTCTTAACAGAACCAGGAAGTATGACCATATTAGCCCGGTTCTGTCAAAACTGCATTGGCTCCCTATTAAACATCGCATCAATTTTAAAATATTGCTGATTACTTACAAAGCACTGAATGGTTTAGCTCCGCAGTACTTGAGCGAGCTCTTAACGCATTATAGTCCGTCACGTCTATTACGATCTCAAAATTCCGGCCAGTTGATTATACCTAGAATATCTAAATCCACTGCTGGCGGTAGATCCTTTTCCTATTTAGCACCAAAACTCTGGAACAGTCTTCCTACCATTGTCCGGGAAGCAGACACACTCTGTCAGTTCAAAGCCAGATTAAAGACACATCTCTTTGACCTAGCTTTCACATAATACATTATAGACTTCTATAATTTAATGTTATGCTGCATAGATTAGGTCAGCCGGAACCGGGAACACTTCCCAAAAATCCTGATGTACTCGTTACATCATGAGAAGAATGGCATCTACGCTAATTTTAGTGTCTGTGTTTATCCCAAGGTTTTCCCGCAGCCTGCCGGATCCAGGCCGTATCCAGATCTGACGAAGGACCTTCACCTGGACCGATGACAACGCAGTGCTGAAGTGCCAACTAGTCTCTCCCTATGGAGGATCCCACTACCACTCTACAGATAAGGCGTTGTCGGGAAAATTCGTCTTGCGGTCCTACCCCAAAGCAACAAATAAAATAAAATTCCTTATCAAAATTTATAAGGAAAGACAAGTATTTTGTTTAGGCTTGGCTTGTAGGGAATTCCAAACCTGCGTATATTCTAACGCACATAACTACAGAACCCATTCTAAATGCGCATGTGAACGCCATCAGCGTTTCTCACAGGTTCGCGTTTAAAGTCTGTGTAGAGAGAATGGTGTCGTCTTAGCGGCCCCAAATTTAATAGCAAATGATCGTTGCGACGGAACCAAATCAATTAAAACTAAGTTTAGATGGAAATAACTTAACTCTGCTGTAAAGCCGAAACAATCTCTGTTACCTTAAATTATACGCTTATCTCTGTAAAGCTGCTTTGAGACAATCTACATTGTTAAAAGCGCTATATAAATGAAGATGACTTGACTTGACTTGACGAATGGCACGCTAACAGGCCAGCGAATGAATAGCGTGTTGTGCTGTCAATAACGATTTAGATTAAAGCTAGCGATGTCAGGTTAATGTGTGATGTTGAATAAGCTATATTTAGCAGTATAAAAAACAAGGAATGATAGTAAATAATGATTCAAAACCATGGGCGTAGGTTTAGGGGGGGGACGCTAGGTACTAGTCCCAATCAATATTTTGAGATGACAAATTTGTCCCCACCAATATTTAGCAAGCTCCTTTGAACTGCTATTTGGATCTTTGCGCTGCTATTTGGATCGATTCCAACGGCCAAAACAACGACAGTACAAGAAACGCCGTAATTTGATTGGCGGCGGTGTATCTGACAGGCTACACGCGCGGGCCGGGACTACTTTTGTGCTTGCACTGGCAGCGAGCGGGTGGTGTGTGTGTGTGTGCGCGCGCGCGCGCGTCGACGACGCCGACGGTAAGTTACCAGGGCTGTCTCTCTGCCACATACAAAGGCCAGAGTAAAACATTTTAATATTCCGTTTTTTGCCACTTTTTGTACTATTTTAGATAGATCAGCTATGCCACCCAAGAAGAAGAAAGGGGACATACGAAGCTTTTTCATAAAGCAGAGTGTAAGTAGGCAAAAAACTAGCCACACAAATAAACTAGCAGTAGTAGTGACTGACCAGGCTTTCAAATGCAGACTCTACTGTGGAAAATAGTATTGGTGATAGTATGTGTTACCCAGGATGTTGTTAGGCTACAGTTAAACCTAGCAGCAGCAATCTTTCAACTAAGGTTAAGAGTATTGATTAGGCTGTGCAGCACAGCACTGATAGACTCATAGAAGTCGCGCTATCATGATAGAATGCGACGTTAGCAAGTCACTGAATGTTAATTAGCTGACCTTAACTTAGAATCTTGCAGTCAACATAAACAGTGGATCTGAGACATTTTTCGTTTCTACATTCTATTTATGCAATGTAGCCTATGTAATGCATTTGTGAGTGAGTGTAGCCTAAGAATTTAATATTTAAGAATAGAATATATCAATAGAATTTGATATAGAATAGTAGATACAATTTTAGTATTAATGGAATACTGTAATCATGGATAATAATAATAATAATAGATAATAATAATGGATTTTTTGTGTTGAATGCATACTATGATACGTGTGAATTTTATTCATTTGTTCATTATTTAATAATTTATGTTAATAAAACGTTTGGTTGTTCAGCATGACACAGTCTCAGGTTTTTATTTTTATTTTTTGAGAGTGCATTTTTGAGATTATACAGTTATACTACCTCTTTAGGGACAGTATACAGGATGGTGTATTGGGGTCAGGATACAATATAATGAGATGAAGTAGATTCACTTCTGTATTGTGATATTCTGTATTGCCAACAGTCTGAAATCGCCATTAAAGCTGAGGCCAAACCTACGCCCTTGTTCAAAACAGAAAGATATACGAAGCTTACAGATGCAAACCAACGCAACAGCAGCAGCAGGAGCAACGAGGCAGACAAAAGCACAAATAATTAGTATAATGTTACAAATAACGTAATAACTAACATAATGTTAGAATAGTGATAAGTTAAGCATTGCCTACTTGCCTACTATTGTGTACATTTCGAAGAATGACGAAGCCAAAATTCAGGCCTTGCCCAAGCTGCTAGGTCCATCAGCAGGCCAACCGCAAAACCTGCAGTGCTTGTTTCGCCACACTGGTGAGCAAGTGGATATTAAAAACTGCACAGATTAATGATGACCGGGTTCAGAGGGTCATCAGAAACAAAAATGCATCGCGGGTGGTGGCCTCTGCCCAAATTGCTGTCAGTAAAAATGCTAATGCTACATTAATTGAGTGGTAATCAATATTAAGCCCTAAGTACATACAGTATTTATATTAACATCCATCTGTCTGTCCTAAGGGGATCCTTTCCATTAGTCCAGAAAATATAATCTCTCCCCCTCTTGAAAGTCAGCCCCACCAGCATGATTTCTGTCACTTTCATTGATAATGTGTGATGGGGCAAGGACCCCATTTGTAGAAGCATAGATCAGGAAAATAATTATTTCATCTGTGAAATAAAAATTACATTAGAGGCAGGTCCAGGATTCTGCAATTGACTTAATATTTGCTTTTATATATTTTCTGTCTCTCTGGCACATGTATGCAGACAAACACCTGGAATAAACATGCTTGAATATTAACACAGTTGTGGAAACATTTGAGTATTTAGGTACCATGTTTGTAGACGGACATAAGACATAGTAGCCCTGCTGTGTGCTGTGTGCTGTGTACCAGGCGTCAAATGCGTGCCTGGATGTTGGAAGTTGGCACATCTTGTCAGGATGAAATTTTAGACAGACAATTGCTTTAAAAACCACACCATACGTCCCTATTAAATTGCTTTTGCTGCACACATCACACATGATGCTAAAGTGATAAATGTACATCACATGCAAGTTGCTCTGATAAACAGTTTGCCAAAAAGCTCCCCATACACAATATGTAAAGATACTTGTTGAAAGTGTTAAATTATTTTTGCCAGATTGGGTCTTTAAATAGTAGATAGACTGCCAAATATATGTAGTGATGTAGTAACATTATGGGCCCTATTTTAACGATCTGAAACGCAAGTATCAAGCGCGAGACGCAAGTAACTTTGTGGGCGGGTCTTGGGCGCTGTTGCTATTATACCGGCGGGATAAATGACTCTTGTGCCCGACGCAAATATAAAATGGGTTGGTCTGAAGTTGCTTCATTATTCATAGGTGTGGTTTGGGCGTAATGTGAAATAAACCAATCAGAGCAACATCTCACATTCCCTTTAAGAACAGCTCCTGGCAAAACGCTTGTTCCATGGCAGATTGCTATTATAACGGCGGATTTGCCAGGAGCGGTTCACAGCCGAGGAGACCGACGTTCTCGTCAGGACCGTAAAAGACAGAAAAGTGACATTGTATGGGGATAGGAGAAACCCACCCAAATCTGCTTCGGTTAAACAGGCGTATAACAATTTGGGTAAATGTGTAAGCTAGATTTATGCCTATTTTTTCACATCTTCATGGACACAACAATGATTTCCCTCGTGTAATATTTTTCCTTGTAATAATGTATGGTTTTCTAAAAATGAGAACTGCTGCATCTGTGTGAAGATGAGATAAGCAAAGTGCATGCGCGTTGTGCACACGCTACATTGATTATGGCCAAGCATGCGCCCTTAAATAGCATTTGAATAACATGCGCAATGCGCCACTGACTTTTGACTAGGTTTTTCCTGGTTAGTGGCGGAATTGTTTGCTAAACCTGCAAAATAGCATCAGGGAACCAGAACACGCCTCCTCTTTGCACTGAACCGCCCCCGGGAGCGCAAATGCATTTCTTATGCCGAGTTCAGACTGCACGATTTTCAAAGTAGTCGGGTCACTGTTCTTTTCACACTGCATGACTATCCAGGGTAACATTCAGTTGCTGGTGTGTTCACACTGCACGATGCATCGGCGACAGGAGGTTTCACACTGCATGACTTTCAGGAGGAAGAATCGCCGACAACTCCTGTCTGGCCCGCAATCGACGTTTCGCAACCAAACACACGCGAGAAGTGATAAGGAAATAACGCAAAATCCCACGTGCATAAGACCGCAGTTCTCGCGGGAGTTTGAAATTGTTATTAAAAATGATAGCCTGCAAGAAGCTTGCGATCCAAATTGTCTGTGCACTGATTTGCAGCGAAAAGGAGAAAAAGAAAAACATTATGCGTGAGAAAATGGCTGTGAAGACAAGGGGAGCAAGGACTGTGTGTTCTGCAAAGAGAGTTTGGGGTAAATAAATAATGTTATAATAATGTAAATAAATAAATAATGTTAATAAATAAATAATGTCCTATAATAATAATGAAAAACTTTCATTTGAAAGTCATGTGTCTAGTATCTGTAAAACGTACTCGGTTACTAATGTAACCTCGGTTCTCTCTAGAAGAGGGAACGAGTATTGCGTAAGGTTAGCTTACGCATCGGGAAAGTCTTCTTTCTTCGAGATCTGAAGCCAAAAAATTATCCTTAATTTTGTATACATTGTCAACGCAGTGCAGCAGCCGACAGACCTAGGCAGGCTGTATAAGCGTGCTCATTGGCTGCTCGGCGGCAACTGCTTAAGCCTATCGGTGAGCGCTCTGAACGCGGCAACCAATGAGGGCGCTTCGCGCCCTCCACACCCTTCTAACCGTCAGAATGGGTGTGGCCAGCGTGTATATATACAGCGCTCATAGGCTAAAATTCTGGTTTTCGCAGTCTGAAGCGCAAAAGCTCGTGGCGCGACACGGCAGGTTACGCAATACTCGTTCCCTCTTCTAGAGAGAACCGAGGTTACATTAGTAACCGAGTACGTTCTCTTACGAGAGGTCTCTCGTATTGCGTAAGGTTAGCTTACGCATCGGGAACCCTTTGTCAACGCCGTGTGCGCCGAGCATCCAGCCCATGAATCCCAGGGAACCGGGGAAAACACTCTGCTGGGAAATGTGGCCGGTCGGAGAGACGGGCCAGCGCAGTACAGGCACTTCATGCAGCATATGAAATAGAGCGGCGCGGCCGGTCTATAAACATATAACAGTACAAATAGTAGGGCCGGCAGAGCGAGCCCATACAGTACATAAGCACTCATAAGGGTAGGAGAAAAACGACATAGTCGGTCTCACATGAAGGGAAAAATTCCCGCGCGACAGAGAATAATACGGGCGGCCAGCAGCGCGGGCCAGCACCGACAACAGCGCGTAACGGGAAATAGGAAACAGAGCGGATCAGCCGGTCTGAGTCAAACACTTCACCCTGAGTATAGTACCAGAATAGCGCCAGCATATGAACGTAGTCTGCACACGAGAAATGGGCAGAGCATACATGTCACTTATGCTGACAGTATTTTTGCCTGTAGGGCAGGAACTTCCAGGTTATAAAACCTCACGAATGTTGATGGGGAGGCCCAGCCCGCCGCCATACAAATACCGTGATTAGAAATTCCGCTGGACCAGGCCCACGACGAGGCCATGCCTCTAGTGGAGTGGGCTCTGAAGCCCAGAGGGCACTGCAGGTGTCTGGAGGCATAAGCTGCTGCTATCGCGTCCACTATCCACCTGGACAAGCTCTGTTTCGAGGCGGCAAGACCCTTGGTGCGTCCGCCGAAGGAAACAAAGAGCTGCTCTGAACGCCTGAAAGCGGCGGAGCGCGTGATGTAAACTCTCAGCGCCCGGACAGGGCATAGGAGGTTATCACTGTCCCCACTGTCGGATGCTGGCAGAGCCGAGAGGGACATAACTTGTGCCCTAAACGGGGTTCCAATCGCTTTGGGGATGTAACCGTGTCTCGGTCTGAGAATGACTTTCGAGTCATTCGGCCCGAACTCAAGACATGCAGGGCTAACAGATCACCCACTCGTTTGACTGAAGACAGAGCTATCAGAAAAACGTTTTTTAAGCGACAGATACTTTAGATCCGCGGATTCAAGCGGTTCAAAGGGAAAAGCCTTTAGGGCCGCTAGGACCAAGGACAGATCCCACGAGGGAACCGAGGGGGGCCGCGGGGGATTCATCCGTCTAGCTCCTCTGAGGAAGCGGATAATGAGCTCATTCCTTCCCATTGCCCGGCCGCGCGTCGTCTCAGCGAACGCTGCAATAGCGGCCACATATACTTTGAGCGTGGAAGGGGATCTGCCCTTTTCCAACAGCTCTTGTAAGAAGGAGAGCACCCGCGGGACCCCGCATGCAAGTTTTTAGTAGCGCACCATTTAGAAAACACCGACCATTTAGACGCATAGAGCCGTCTCGTGGAGGGGGCTCTCGACTGTGTGATCGTGTTCACGACCCCTTCTGACAGGTCAACGGGTATCCGTTGATCACCCATGCATGCAGCGACCAGCGCTCTGGATGGGGATGCCAGATCGATCCACCGGCTTGGGAGAGGAGATCCTTTCTCACCGGGATCGGCCATGGGGGTGAGTGCGACAGCCTCACTAGCTCTGGGTACCAAGTTTGGTTTTCCCATCACGGGGCTATAAGCAGCACTGAGTGGTGCGTTTCTCTGATCCTCGAAATGACCTGTGGCAACAGGGAGATCGGAGGAAAAGCATACAGCGGGAGGCTGGGCCATGTCTGGGACAGCGCGTCCTCGCTCTTCGAATAAAACTTCAGGCATTGAGCATTGTCTTTCGACGCAAAGAGGTCGATTTCCGCTCTGCCGAATAGGCGCCAGAGAAACTGGACTGTCTGGGGGTGCAGAGACCATTCTCCCGGGGGAATGTTGTCCCTGGACAGTCTGTCTGGACCGACATTCAGGTGGCCCGGCACGTGCGCGGCTCTCAGCGAGCGCAGCGAGCGGTAAGCCCACACGAGAAGGCGTTCTGTCAGCCTGCACAGATTCCTGGATCTGACACCGCCCTGTCGGTTCACATAGGATACCACGGACGTGTTGTCCGAGCGGACTAGCACATGGTGATCCCGTATGAATGGGAGGAAGCGCCTGAGCGCGTTCTCGACCGCTATCATCTCCAAACAGTTTATGTGGAGGCATTTTTCCCGGTCTGACCACAGGCCAAAAGCCGGTTTGCCCTCGAACAGAGCGCCCCAGCCTGAGGTGGAAGCGTCCGTCGAGATAACTTTGCGGTGTGAGATAGCTCCCATTGTCACTCCCCGCTGGTACCAGTCGGCCGCTAACCAGGGCTTCAGAGCTGAAACGCAGCTCTGAGTCACTCTGATGCGGATACCGCCGGAAGCCCATGCTCTGTGAGGCACTCGGGCATTCAGCCAGCGTTGTAGCGGGCGCATTCGTAAAAGACCCAGCCGAAGCACTGCTGCGGCTGAGGCCATACAACCTAGTAACCTCTGAAATGTTTTGAGAGGTACGGTGCTGCCCGGCCGAAGGGACGCGGCCAGGCGTCGAATGCAGCGAGCGCGCTGTGTCAACAGGCGGGCCGTGTACTGATATACCGGACCGTCGAAGGCGAATCTCAAGAATGGCCTGTGACGGGGTATTATCAGGATCTGAAAAGCACGCGTCTTTTAGATCGAGAGATATAAACCAGTCCCTCGGGCGAATTTGCGCGAGAATTTGTCTGGTTGTGAGCATTTTGAACGGTCTTCCCATAAGAGCCTCGTTCAAACGTCTCAGATCCATAATTGGTCTGAGAGCTCCGTCCTTCTTGGGAACGAGGAATAACGGCTGTAAAAGCCCGACTCGCTCATGGAAGGGGAAACCGGTTCTATAGCCCTTTTGCACAGAAGTGTAGCTATTTCTGCTCGAAGTAGATGTGCTACTTCCCCATTCACTCTGGTCTCGATACGCGCTTGAAAGCGCGGAGGGCGGCGAGCGAACAGCAGAGTATAGCCCTGTTTTACTGTGCTTAGAACCCGTTCTGATGCGCCTGGAATAGTTTCCCACGCTTTTGCGTGTGCAGCCAGGGGCAGAATGGCCTCCGGGCTCCGATCGCCGCGCATCGCGGGCTCGAGAGCTCGAAACGGAGGGGCGGGCGCGGCGCGCGCGCTCTTGGTGCTTAGATACGGCGGATCGCACGCAGCGATAGCTGGCCGTTTTACACACAGTGTCCCGGTGGCTTTAGACGGGGAACATAAAGTGTGAGGCGCGACGCGCGATGGCGGCGTCGGGGGCGAAAATGTTCGTTAGTATGTGTGAGCGCTCGAGGGCGGGCACAGGAGTTACATTCAGGGGCGGGCGCGGCGCGCGCGCTCTTGGTGGTTAGATACGGCGGATCGCACGTAGCGATAGCTGGCCGTTTTACACACAGTGTCCCGGTGGCTTTGGACGGGGAACATATAGTGTGAGGCGCGAAAATGTAGTTAGTATGTGTGAGCGCTCGAGGGCGGGCACAGGACTCACATTTAAAACATGACCGGTCGTGCGAGGCCGTGTGACAGAGCGAGCAGTGAGTAGGTGTGGGCACGGAGAAGTGGACACGTGACCTACTTTTAACACTAAAGCGGCTTTTGCCTGCTTCATGAGAGTGGGCTCTGTGAGAGACACGGGATGTATAGTGCTTGTGTACAGGGGTGAGCACAGAACGTGGGCACATTCACTGTACTAGAAACACATACGGCGTCAGCCGTGCAACCAGACATTATGCTCTTTTGAAATTTTTCTGGGTTGCCGTGAGAACGGCGGATGCGCGCAGGCGAGCGGGTAGATACCGGCTCGTTGACTGCGGGGTAAACAGCTGCAGTAGCCGTGGCAACGGGGACTGACAGAGCGTTAAGCTTCGACGGTGGTCCAGTCGCAGGGCTGCGGGATTTAACCGTCTTTTCTTCTCTCGTGTTTAGACGCTCAAAAATACTCGAGCACCCTGAGAAGGTGTGGTGCGAGAGGCGGGTTCGCTTTCTGTAAGTAAGAAAGACTGGCCGCGAGCTCGGAGAAGCAAGCAGCATAAATTTTATTTTCCCCGAGAGCTGGGATCGAACGCGGATCTCTCGCATGAAAGCGTATGATACTGCCACTGAGCCACAGGGGAAACACATAAGCTTTCAGTTAGCGCGAGCATATAAAAAGCGACCTCATGTGTCGCGTCGGCGTTTGTTTGCAGGCGAGCGTGTGTTTAAAACAGGCTCGTTTACTGCAATAGTAATATTTCCAGTCGCCTGAACTTAAGAGGGGACTGAGAAATGTATGAGGATTGGCGGTTGTCCAGCCGTAGCGAGACTAACACACTCTCTTCTCTTTTCGCCGGTGAGTGAGGCGCGCACGCTGAATGCTGCTCGTGACCGTCCGCTTTGTCATCCCTTGAACGGCGCAATCTGCGCGGCCCAACGAGGGAGAGAGCGGGCTTGTTTTCTGTATGTAAGAAAAACTGGCCGCGAGCTCGGAGAAGCGAACAGCATAAACTTTAACTGCCGCGAGAGCGGGGACCGAACTCCGGTCTCTAGCTTGACAGTCAAGGATTCCGCCACTGAGCCACAGGGGTGAATACATTAGTATCATGTCTTGTGACAGCGTTTGCTTGCAGGCGAGCGTGTATTTATAACAGGCTCGTATACTGCAATAGTAACAATTCCAGTCGCCTGAACTTAAGAGGGGACTGAGAAATGTGTGAGAATGGAGGTTATAGTCCAGGCCACGGCGGGACGAAAACACTCTGTTCCCCTTTCACCGGTGACGCGCGAGGACGGAGTAGCTTTCTTGTAACGTAAAGAGAGCTCAGACCGTCCGCTCCTGCCATCCCTTGTGAGCGGCGCAGTTTGCGCGGCTCGAACAGAGGGAGAGGAAACTCGCTCCGTGACCGTCCGCTCCTGCCATCCCTCGTGAGCGGCGTATTGCACGGCTCGAACAGAGGGAGAGGAAACTCGCTCCGAGACCGTCCGCTTCTGCCATCCCTCGTGAGCGGCTCAGTTTGCGCGGCTCGAACAGAGGGAGAGGAAACTCGCTCCGAGACCGTCCGCTTCTGCCATCCCTTGTGAGCGGCGTATTGCACGGCTCGAACAGAGGGAGACTACGGGTATCTATCACATTCGCCTCATCTCCTGACGCGGCGGCGGCGCGGGCAGAGCCGGCGGTTGAGCGGCCGGGAGGGAGAGGGCGAGAGAGAGCTCGAGGGAGAGGTTCCGGCGAGCTCCTCAGTCACAACAGTCTCCGGTGGTCGCTGCGAGCGGCGCTTCTCATTGCGCGGCCCGGCAGGGACAGGCGGAGCGACAGCTTGGTCGAAAGCTTCAAGTCGAGCCCGCAGGGTCGACATTGAAAGCTCTTCGCACTCGGAGAGTGCGGTGGCGGCGTGCCCGCGGCCCAGGCGGAGAGCGCAGAGAGGTGGCGGTCTCCGTTGCTGAGCGGGGAGCGGCACGAGCCGCAAAAACGAGGCGTTTTTACAAAAACGAGGCGTTTTTACAAAAACGCCTCGTGCTCTTTTAGAGTACACACAGAAACAGTAATAATGTAAAGGATATGTCGCCGGATAGCGTAGCAGGCACGGATGGCTGAAGGCGGCGAAGACGGCCGGCTTCCTCAGGCGCTGTCCTAAGCTTGCTGGTCGCTGGTTTCAACGGCGGCGGCTCTCAAGATCCAGCGATGCGAAGAGCCTCGCTGAAGACAAGAAAATCAGAATTTTAGCCTATGAGCGCTGTATATATACACGCTGGCCACACCCATTCTGACGGTTAGAAGGGTGTGGAGGGCGCGAAGCGCCCTCATTGGTTGCCGCGTTCAGAGCGCTCACCGATAGGCTTAAGCAGTTGCCGCCGAGCAGCCAATGAGCACGCTTATACAGCCTGCCTAGGTCTGTCGGCTGCTGCACTGCGTTGACAATGTATACAAAATTAAGGATAATTTTTTGGCTTCAGATCTCGAAGAAAGAAGACTTTCCCGATGCGTAAGCTAACCTTACGCAATACGAGAGACCTCTCGTAAGAGAACCGCATTTTTCCATCTTAAAAATATATCTAAATTACGCCATATGCTCTCATTGACAAATGTGGAACATTTAGTTCATGCGTTCATGACCTCAAGGCTTGTAATGCTCTACTGGGTGGTTGCCCTGAAAATTCATGAGGAATGACCAGTACTTTGTTTAGAGAGAATGGTGTCGTCTTAGCGGCCCCTAATTTAATAACAAATGATCGTTGCGACTGAAGCGAATCAATCAAAACTAACTTTAGCTGGAGAATAACTTTATTAAAGTACCGCTATAAAGCCAAAACAATCTCTGTTACCTTAAAATATACGTTTATCTCTGTAATGCTGCTTTGAAACAATCTACATTGTTAAAAGCGCTATATAAATGAAGATGATTTGACTAGACTTGACATTAAGATTCGGCTGTGCTGCCACCTTTGGGCGTGCCAGCATTGCCCAAGTCTGATCCCGAGCTGACGGCCATGCTTTCCCGGGCAGCCGCAGCCATTGGGCTCGAGTTGTCCCCACCACCCGCCCCTGTGCGCTCGTGGCTGGACGATTGGTTTTTGGGCACGGACGCTGACCCCCGTCGGCATCCTACCCCAATATCTTTCTTCCCGGATGTGCATGAGGAGGTCACCAGGTCCTGGAAGACTCCCTTGTCTTCCCGTGATCGCTCGGCGACCTCCTCCACCATTCCTCCTCCCGATCAGGCCGCTGCCAATGGGTACATTGGGGTTCCCCAGGTTGAACGCTCTGTTGCGATGCAGCTGTGTCCGCCAAGGCGCCACAGCCCTCTCCCGCCCCGTGCCCCTCTAAACACCAGGCTAAGCGGCGCTCCTGAGATGGGCTGCTCAGTGATGGCGATCAGCTATTTCCAGGAGACAGTAGCAGGGCCGCTCCTTCCCCCGGTGGAGGGCCGGGGGAGAATCCTTGGTTTTTCCGACCCCGCTGCTCGTCCCACAACGAGCAGAACCCAAATTTGGTCAAAGAAAGAACTGACACACCCATCTCTGAGCACACAGAGTTCTCAGATGACAGAGCTCACGAGCCTCGCCACTCTCGTCCCCCTCTGTCGCCAGACCCTTGCCATTGCACGCCCCCGTGGAACGCTGGTCCTTCCCTGGCCTCCTCTGGCAGGACAGGGCTGATGACCGTGCCCCCGCAGCGGGCCACTATGCCAGCCACCCCTGGGCCGGTCATTCCGCCTCGCTGCACCACCGAGGGTACGTCTGTGGTTCGCATGACCCCGTGGGTACAGTTTCTGGGAGCCTGGCTAGAGCTTCCCAGACTGTCCCGCTGGGTCGCGAGAACCATCAGGCTCGGCTACACGATTCAGTTTGTGCGGTCTCCTCCCCGCTTCAGGGGAGTCCACTTCACTATGGTCGGTGGCAATGCCCCTGAGCGGAGAGCGGAGGTCGCCATCCTACTGGCGAAGGGTGCGATTGAGATTGTCCCTCCAGCCAAAATGAAGTCCGGCTTCTACAGCCCCTACTTCATTGTACCCAAGAAATCCGGTGGGTTACGACCAATCCTGGACCTGCGCGTCTTGAACCACTCACTTCACAGGCTGCCGTTCAAGATGCTCACGGCCACAGGATTGGTTTGCAGTGATCTACCTGAAGGACGCCTACTTTCATGTCTCCATTCTACCTCGACACAGACCGTTCCTACGGTTTGCTTTCGAGGGGCGGGCATACCAGTATGCGGTTCTCCCATTCGGGCTAGCCCTGTCTCCTCGCGTCTTCATGAAAGTCGTCGAGGCAGCCCTTGTTCCCCTCCGGGAACACGGGGTTCGCATCCTGAAGTATCTTGACGACTGGCGTATCCTAGCTCACTCTCCAGACCAGGTTTGCGAACACAGGGACCTAGTGCTCCGGCACCTAGCTCGCCTGGGCCTTCGGGTCAACTGGGAGAAGAGTAAACTCTGCCCCGTGCAGAGGATCTCTTTCTCGGTATGGAAATCGACTCGGTCGCCATGTGCATGCAGCTTACAAGCGAGCGAGCGCAGTCACTGCTGACTTGCCTCCGTCAATTCGAGGGCAAGAGTGTGGTTCCACTGAAAATATTTCAGAGGCTCCTGGGGCATATGGCATCCGCAGCCGCAGTAACGCCGCTCGGATTGCTTCATATGAGACCACTTCAGCTTTGGCTTCCCGATTGAGTCCCGAGGTGGGCATGGCGACACGGCATGCTCCGAGTTCAAGTGACTCCGACCTGCCGTCAGACCTTCACCCCGTGGACGAACCTCAGTTTTCTACGGGCCGGGGTGCCCTTAGAACAAGTTTTTCGGCATGTTGTTGTATCAACAGATGCCTCCACCACGGGCTGGGGCGCCATGTGCAATGGACATGCTGTTGCGGGCTCCTGGACAGGACCCCAGCGCCTTTGGCATGTCAATTGCCTTGAGTTGCTGCCTGTACGTCTCGCCCTGCACCGCTTCCGTGCGCTGCTCAGGGGTCAGCACGTACTAGTCCGATCAGACAATACCGCAACAGTAGCGTACATCAACCAACAAGGTGGTCTACGCTTCCGCCGTATGCCGCAACTCGCCCGCCACCTCCTTATATGGAGTCAGAACCATCTGAGGTCACTTCGAGCCATTTATATCCCGGGAGACCTGAACTGTGCGTCCGAGGAGCTGTCTCGGCTTCGGCCTCTTCCTGGAGAAAGGAGACTCCATCCCAGGTCGGTTCAGCTGATTTGGGATCAGTTCGGGGACGCACAGGTAGATCTGTTTGCCTCCCACGACTTGTCCCACTGCGACCTGTTTTATTCCCTGACCGAGGGCACGCTCAGCAAGGATGCACTGGCACACAGCTGGCCGCAGGGCATCCGCAAGTATGGGTTTCCCCCAGTGAGCCTTCTTGCGCAGACCCTGTGCAAGATCAGGGAGGACGAAGAGCAGGTCATTTTGGTTGCCCCATATTGGCACAACCGGACCTGGTTCCCCGAACTAGTACTCCTCGTGACAGCACTTCCCTGGCCAATCCCTCTGAGGAAGGACCTTCTTTCTCAGGGACGGGGCACCCTATGGCACCCTCATCCCGATCTTTGGAACCTCCACGTGTGGCTCCTGGATGGGACGAGGCAGGTTTGAGTACCCTATCACCAGCGGTGGTGGCTACCATCACTTCCGCTAGAACATCGTCCATGAGACATGCCTATGCATTGAAGTGGAACCTCTTCGTCAACTGATGTTCTTCCCGACATGAAGACCCCACGAAATGCCCGACCAGTGTCGTGCTTTCCTTCCTGCAAGAAGGGTTGGAGCGAAGGCTGTCGCCCTCCACCCTGAAAGTGTATGTTGCCGCCATTGCCGCACATCACAATACACTTGAAGGTAAGTCTCTGGGAAAGCACGACCTGATCATCAGTTTCCTGAGAGGAGCGAGGAGACTGAATCCTCCTCACCCTCCTCTCGTTCCCTCTTGGGACCTCTCAGTGGTGCTAACTGCCCTGCAGAGTGCTCCCTTTGAGCCTCTGCAATCAGTGGAGCTTAAGTTCCTGTCAATTAAGACAGTGCTCCTGGTTGCATTGGCCTCCATCAAGAGGGTAGGGGACCTGCAGGCATTTTCGGTTGACGAAGCATGCCTGGAATTCGGGCCGGCTAACTCTCACGTGATCCAGAGACCTACGCTATGCCATGCACATGGAGGCACCAAGTAGGGCTGCACGATATGAGGAAAAGCTGCGATGTGCGATAACATTGTTTAATATTGCGATGACGATATGACTTGCGATAAATATTCAAATGTGAATGTTAGCTATAGCTAACAACAATTCCTGATTTTTTTTTTTTTATAGACATTGTAAAATAGAATATACTGTTCCCATGTCTTAGTGCTTTAATAGGTTATTTGCGTGATAGGTCAAACGTTTATTACCTGCCTGGATTACTATTTAGCGCGAGTGAGTGGGCGAGGGACAGTGTGTGTGTGTGTGTGTGTGTGTGTGTGTGTGTGTGTGTGTGTGCGTGTGCGTGTGCGTGTGTGTGTGTGTGTGTGTGTGTGCGCGCGTGAGCGAGCGAGGGACAGTGTGTGTGTGTGTGTGTGTGTGTGTGCGAGTGAATGTTTGCGAGTGAATGTGTGCGTGTGACGGCACGCGATGACTGGTCAGAAAGCAACGTGTAGTCTGACATGTTTCTTGTCCATGACACGACAAGATTTAGGAGTCAAAATCAAGTAATCTGACACCGTGACTATCGTAACAGACACAAAAATCTTGTAATCTGAACCAGGTGTTATTCATCGTGTCAGGCTGTCTGTTGCGATGTGTTCATCGCGCGAGTTCATATCGCGATGACGATGAAAATTCGATGTATCGTTCAGCCCTAGCACCAAGCCAAACGTGAAAGCTGCTGGTGACATAACTCTGGCGTTGACGTCGACATTGCTGGAGGAACTCAGAGCCTGCGGGGAGGCTCACCTGAGGAGAATATCGCACGTATCCCATCCGTGGAGAGGAATGGCGAGCAATCGAAGACACCTGAGCAGAATCTAGTACCGGCTGGTTGAAGCGAGTACATGAGAAGAAACTGGCTCCCCTCGGAGATTGTAGAATCTCGCGAATGTGTAGGGTGTCACCCAGCCTGCAGCTCTGCAGATGTCTGTTAGCGAGGCGCCATGCGCTAGAGCCCAAGAGGAGGCCACACTCCGAGTGGAGTGGGCCTTCACACCAAGGGGGCACAGTCGACCTTGCTGCTGGTATGCCAAAGCAATGGCATCCACTATCCAGTGAGACAACCTTTGCTTGGAGAGAGCCTTTCCCTTCAGCTTCCCACCATAACAGACAAAGAGCTGGTCTGAGGTCCTGAAACACTGTGTTCGGTCTACGTAAGCACGGAGGGCGCGTACTGGACAGAGCAGTGCCAAGGCTGGGTCTGCCTCCTCCAAGGGCAGTGCTTGCAGGTTTACCACCTGATCTCGAAAGGGAGTGGTGGGAACCTTGGGCACATATCCAGGCCGGGGTCTCAGGATCATGTGAGAGCAGGCTGGCCCGAATTCCAGGCACGCTTCGTCAACGGAAAATGCCTGCAGGGCCCCTACCCTCTTAATGGAAGCCAATGCAACCAGGAGTGCTGTCTTAATTGACAGGAACTTAAGCTCCACTGATTGCAGAGGCTCAAAAGGGAGCACTCTGCAGGGCAGTTAACCCTCTGAGGTCGACAAACGCGCCGGCGCGTTTTGCTGGATTTTCTCCACATTGTAGCACTTTAAACTTAAATTTCTCCGTCATTTATGGTCATACAGAAAAAATAAATATAAAAAAAGAATCTGTGGTATTTCTACTTTTGTATGTGTCCACTTCCAATCAAATCAAAACATTGTGCTTTTGTAAAATAAAGAAAATAAACAGTGTGTGCGTTCTGCCTCTCCGTCGCGGTGAACTTTTTTTTCTTGAGCACGTCTATAAACTGAAACAAAACTCAGCGAATACTTGTTACACATTTATGAGCCATACACCTTTATAAACATTTAAGTGTGTACTTTTAAATGATCGGATTCAAAACGAAAACAAATATTCTCTGTTTAAGTAATTTGTATAAAACCAACAAGATTTCCAGCTTCTCAAACGCTTCCTAATTATTTTTAATTCGGCCACGCCCACTCGCGCAAAAGATATTCACATGCAAATCTCCACATGGAACGCGATCGCCCTCATTACCTCAACAACAAAACACTTCACTTCACTTTTCGTCGGGTTTGAAAGACGTGCCTGAACTTACATTGGATTTACATCAGAAGAAGAAGAACGATATTTGAAGACAAGAAAGATAAGGTAAGAAATTCTTACATATTAGTTTGCTATTGTTGCATAAATTTCACATTGCAGTTGAACTGTTGCTAGATATATGGTGAATATTATAATATTTAGACCCGTGTTTACTGTTACTGTGTTTGTGGATATCTGCTCAAACGTAGATAGGCTATGTATATGGTAGGCCTAACCATAATGTTTTATATTTGATCGCAATCGCGTTTTAATGTATCATATTTTTGATCGCGATCGCGTTCGCGTTTGAATGTATCATATTTTGGAAAAGCAAAACGCTCCAAACGGCTTCATGTTTTTACTATTATCTCATTTCATATCATCATAACGAATGGAAACATTTGAAGTAACATGATAATCAATATATTTTTCTCTAGCTTAGTTGTTACTGAAATCTTTTTGAAAATATATATAGGCTGCTATATTGTTATTATTTTATGCAGCACTGCGCATAGCCTATACCTACAAGGCACAACAAACCTGGTGTTCATTATATATTGTTGGAAACATTTGTGTGAGTGTGTGTGTGTATTCTGTGAATTTTAAAAAGCAATTTTAACAAGAAAAATCTAAAATGTATTCCCAAAATCGTGCAGGCCTTTCTCTTGATATCAGTATGTTCACTTTTTTTTTTTTCAGGGCCCAGATGCCACTGAGTCCTGCTGACTTCAACATTCACAGTACATGTCTCTGTACATGAACATGGTAAAGTGAAAATCAAACACCTTAGAAAATGAAAGGTATGTACAATGTTTTTAGGAATGGCACAAAGGTCTCTTTCTTCAATAAGTGCTTTTTTGTTGTGTATCTTTGGATTATGTTGTGTTGTAAATAAATCCAAACAATTTTAAAAGCCATTCTTTTTTAAATCTCCTCATTCTTTGTGCAAGGTTGGTCAGAATGATGGGCCCTGATAAGCTCCTAATAGGGCCATTAGGGAGGTTCTTTGTCTTTCTCAGGTGTGGAAAGCTTTCATATTAATGAGGTGATCCGCCCCTTCGCATATTGCTTTCTAACACAAAACACGTCGTAAAATTTTTAAATCAATATATTGTCTTCTCTGAATGAGCAGTCAGGGTGATTCTCACATAGTTTTAGAGCAAATATTCTAGGCTACGTGATACAATTTTCAAAAGTCTTGTGAAGAAATAATCAGTATGGGTTTCATGACCTTATTTCAGTGAGAATTTATTTTTGTATTTTCACAAACCACGCATAAATGTCATTATCTCAAAACTACAAACTTTTACATACATGCTGCTGATATATTATTGTAGCAGAGTTTGTGCTGAATACAGTGTAATTAGACTTTAGCCATGAAAATGTCACAAGTAACAGAAATAACCACAAATGTCAGAGCATGTCAGAACACCTCCAGGGCCCAGAAAACAGCTCAGACCTCAGAGGGTTAAAACCACTGAGGTGTCCCAAGAGGGAACGAGAGGAGGGCGAGGAGGATTCAGTCTCCTCGCTCCTCTCAAGAACCTGATGACCAGGTCGTGCTTTCCCATGGACTTACCCTCGACTGGGTCATGATATGCGGCGATAGCGGAAAAATACACTTTCAGGGTGGAGGGAGACAGCCTTAGCTGCAACCATTCTTCCAGGAAGGAAAGCATGACACTGATCAGGCATTTTCTGGGGTCTTCTCGGCGAGAAGAGAACCAGGTGATGAAGAGGTTCCACTTCAACGCGTAGGCATGTCTCATGGATGATGCTCTAGCGGAAGTGATGGTAGCCACCACCGCTGGTGGTAGGGTACTCAAACCTACCTGTCCTGTCCAGGAGCCACACGTGGAGCCACAAAGATCGGGACGAGGGTGCCATAGGATGCCCCGTCTCTGAGAAAGGAGGTCCTAACTCAGAGGAATTGGCCAGGGAGGTTCTGTCGCGAGGAGTACAAATTCGGAGAACCAGGTCCGGTTGTGCCAATGAGGGGCAACCAAAATGACCTACTCTTCGTCCTCCCTGATCTTGCACAGGCTCTGTGCAAGAAGGCTCAACGCATGTGGGGGAAACGCATACTTGCAGCACCAGTGTGTCCGTGCCGAGCGTGCCCTTGGTCAGGGAGGCAAACAGGTCTACCTGCGCGTCCCCAAATTGATCCCAAATCAGCTGAACCGACTGGGGATGTTGTCTCCATTCTCCAGGGAGAAGCTGAAGCCATGAGAGCTCGTCGGCTGCACAGATCAGGTCTCCTGGGATATAAATGGCTCGAAGCGACCTCAGATGCTTTTGACTCCATAGGAGGAGGTGGTGAGCGAGTTGCGACATACGGCAGGAACGTAGACCACCTTGTTGGTTGATGTACGCTACTGTCACGGTATTGTCTGATCGGACTAGTACGTGCTGGTTCTTGAGCAACGCATGGAAGCGGTGCAGAGTGAGACATACTGCCAGCAACTCAAGGCAACTGACATGCCAAAGGTCCTGTCCAGGAGCCCGTGGCAGCATGTCCATTACACATGGCACCCCAGCCTGTGGTGGAGGCATCTGTTGAGACAACAACATGCCAGGAAACTCGTTCTAAGGGCACTTCGTCCCGTAGAAAGCTGAGGTTCGACCATGGGGTGAAGGTCTGACGGCAGGTCGGAGTAACTGGTACTCAGTGCTGTGTTGTCATGCCCACCTTGGGACTCGATCGCGAAGCCAAAGCGGTCTCATATGAAGCAGTCCGAGCGGTGTTACTGCGGCTGCGGATGCCATACTGATTTAGATTTAGACCGTACCATAGTACCGAGACTGCTCTCATTAGAGTTACAAATGATTTGCTCTTATCATCTGATCGTGGTTGTATCTCTCTATTAGTGTTACTCGATCTCAGTGCCGCATTTGATACTTTTGACCACAACATTCTTTTAAATAGACTCGAAAATTATGTTGGCATTAGTGGAATTGCACTAGCATGGTTTAAATCACAGTTATCTGACCGTTATCAGTTTGTAGCAGTAAATGAAGAGATGTCACATCGATTACAAGTTCAGTATGGCGTACCACAAGGCTCAGTACTAGAACTGTTGCTGTTCACTCTGTACATGCTACCCTTGGGAGATATCATTAGGAAGCATGAAATTAGTTTTCACTGTTATGCTGATGATACTGAGCTGTATATTTCTTCACGCCCTGACGAAACTTACCAATTCACAAAATGAATGGTATGCATATCTGATATAAAAAAATAGGATGACTAGTAATTTCCTACAACTTAATTCTTAAAAAACAGAGGTTCAAATTATTGGACAAAAAACTTCCTCACGTAATGATCTAGAATACTGTCTAACACTTGATGGCTGCTCTGTCCAGTCCTCGTCATCAGTTAGGAAGCTGGGTGTGCTCTTTGATACCAATCTTTCATTTGAAAGTCACGTGTCTAGTATCTGTTAAACCGCATTTTTCCATCTTAAAAATATATATCTAAATTATGTCATAATATGCTCTCATTGACAAAAGCAGCACAATTAGTTCATGCGTTCATGACCTCAAGGCTAGATTACTGTAATGCTCTACAGGGTGGTTGCCCTGCACGCTTAATAAACAAACTACAGCTGGTCCAAAACGCAGCAGCTCGAGTTCTTACCAGAACCAGGAAGTATGAACATATTAGCCCGGTTCTGTCAACACTGCATTGGCTCCCTATTAAACATTGTATAAATTTTACAATATTGCTGATTACTAACAAAGCACTAAATGGTTTAGCTCCGCAGTGCTTGAGCGAGCTCTTAACGCATTATAGTCCTTCACGTCTATTGCGATCTCAAAACTCCGGCCAGTTGACAATACCTAGAATATCAAAATCGACTGCTGACAGTAGATCCTTTTCCTATTTAGCACCAAAACTTTTGAACAGTCTTCCTAACATTGTCTGGGAAGCAGACACACTCTGTCAGTTCAAAGCTACAGTCACTCTGTTTATCCTGAGGTTAAGTGTCATCTATTCTCTCCCCTGTGAAGGCCTCCTCCCCTCCCTTTACCTCTCTACAGATAAAGCGTTGTCGGGATAATTCTGGTTCGCGCGGCTACGCGGAAGCAATAAAAATTCTGTTTTATAAATTTTAGGCCAGACAAGTAGTTTGTTGAGGGTTGGTTTGTAGGGAAGGACTACACGCCTGCGCACATATATTCAAACACGCATACCTAGGCTATAGACTGAACTCGTAATACGCATGTGCACGCCATCAGCGTTCTCATGGGTTCGCGTTTTTGAAAGTTTGTGCAGAAAGAACTTAAGAGTTTTCTGTTAAAACGGTGTCGTGTTAGCGGCCCCTAAGTTCATAACTAATGATCGCTGCGACGGAAGTGAATCAATCAAAACTACCTTGAGATGGACAATAACTTTATTCTAGAGCTGCTATAAAGCCAAAACAATCTCTGTTACTTTATTTTCCTATTATCACTAAAGCCGCTTTGGAACAATCTACATTGTTAAAAGCACTATATAAATGAAGTGACTTGACTTGACTGGACTTGTAATAAACATGAACCTCGTCTGAAAGGCAAAGGGGGAGGTGTTGTTGTAATTTATTGTAATATTTTCAAAATTACTAAGAAGTCTAGTTTCAAATATAATTCTTTTGAAGTGTTGGTGCTTAATGTAACAATATATAGTGTAAATGATAAATCACATTTGAGATTTGTGCTAGCTACTGTATACAGGCCACCAGGGCACCATACAGACTTTATCAAAGAATTTGCTGATTTTCTATCAGAGTTAGTACTGGCTGCAGATAAAGTACTAATTGTTGGTGATATAAATATACATGTAGATAACGAAAAAGATGCATGGGATTGGCATTTAAAGATTTTAACTCTATTGGAGTTAGACAACACGTGTCACGACCTACTCATTGTCGTAATCATACTCTAGATCTAATATTATCACATGGAATCAACGTTGATGCCGTTGAAATTCTGCAGCAGAGCGATGACATCTCGATGACAGATCATTATCTAGTCTGGTGTAAACTTAATTTAGCCAAGGCTGCAAAGCCGACTCCGTGCTACAAATATGTTAGACCTATCACTTCTGCCACCAAAGATTGCTTTATTAATAATCTTCCTAATCAGTTTCATCATCTCAGCATCCCAGATAGCTTAGAAGAACTCGATATTGCGACAGAAGTTTTTAACTCTCTCTTTTCCAGCACCTTAGACACAGTTGCTCCGTTGCGCTTAAAGAAGATTAAAGAAAATATAGTCCAACGCCGTGGTACAACGAGCACACTCGGCCCGAGTGTGCTCGTTGTACCACGGCGTTGGACTATATTTGGACTATAGTGGCTTAAGAGAGCAGCCAGAAAAATGGAGCGCAACTGGAAGAAAACAAAACTAGAGGTATTTCGCATTTCATGGAGAGAGAGCTCGATTGCTTACAGAGAGGCCTTAAAAGCTGCTAGATCTGCTTATTTTTCAACCCTATTAGAAGAAAATATACAAAAACCTAGGTTTTTATTTGAAACGGTGGCTAAACTAACGAAATATAAAGCTTCAAGCCCAGAAGTTTCCAAGCAGCACAGCAGTAATGACTTTATGAACTTCTTCACTTATAAGATTGATAACATCAGGGAGAAAATTATAACTATGCAACTGTCTACTACAGTATTGCATCAGGGAGTGCACTGTAGTCGCCGTAAGGAAAAAGTTGATTCATTCATTGCTATAGAAGAGGAAGAATTAGCTAAACTTGTTAAATCATCTAAATCGACAACATGTATGTTAGACCCTATACCGACTAAGCTACTGAAAGAGATGCTCCCAGAGGTCACAGATCCTCTTCTTAATATCATTAAAGGGGGGGGTGAAATGCTCATTTTCACTCAATCTCCTGTTAATCTTGAGTACCTATAGAGTAATATTGCATCCTTCATATCTCCAAAAAGTCTTTTGTTTTATTATATTTTTAATTGAAAGATTGGCTGTACCGAGTCTTTCCGAAAAAAAACAAGCGGCTGGGGGCGGGCCAAACTTTGACCATGTTTAGCATGGGAATCCAACTCTTTAACAGTGTAAAAAACTCAGTATGCATGAAACAGTAATTCACCCCCCCTTTAATTCATCTTTGTCATTAGGATACGTACCAAAAACTTTTAAGCTGGCTATGATTAAACCGCTTGTTAAAAAAAATGCAACTTGATCATACGGAATTAGTCAATTATAGGCAGATCTCGAATCTACCTTTTCTGTCAAAGATGCTAGAAAAGGCAGTATCCTCACAACTGTGTTCCTTTCTAGAAAGAAATGACATCTGTGAGGATTTCCAGTCAGGATTTAGACCGTACCATAGTACTGAGACTGCTCTCATTAGAGTTACAAATGATTTGCTCTTATCATCCAATCGTGGTTGTGTCTCTCTATTAGTGTTACTCGATCTTAGTGCTGCATTTGACACTATCGACCACAACATTCTTTTAAATAGACTCGAAAATTATGTTGGCATTAGTAGAATTGCACTAGCATGGTTTAAATCACAGTTATCTGACCGTTATCAGTTTGTAGCAGTAAATGAAGAGATGTCACATCGATCACAAGTTCAGTATGGCGTACCACAAGGCTCAGTACTAGAACTGTTGCTGTTCACTCTGTACATGCTACCCTAGGGAGATATCATTAGGAAGCATGAAATTAGTTTTCACTGTTATGCTGATGATACTCAGCTGTATATTTCTTCACACCCTGACGAAACTTACCAATTCACAAAATGACTGGTATGCATATCTGATATAAAAAAAATTGGATGACTAGTAATTTCCTACAACTTAATTCTTAAAAAACAGAGGTTCAAATTATTGGACAAAAAACTTCTTCTCTTCAATTCTTCACTTATAAGATTGATAATATCAGGGAGAAAATTATAACTATGTAACCGTCTACTAACAGTATTGCATCAGGGAGAGCACTGTAGTCTCCCTGAGGAAAACTTCGATTCATTCATTGCTATAGGAGAGGAAGAATTTACTAAACTCGTTAAATCATCTAAATCAACAACATGTATGTTAGTCTTATATTAGACCCTCACCCTATACCAGCTAAACTATTGAAAGAGATGCTTCAAGAGGTAATAGATCCTCTTCTTAATATCATTTATTCATCTTTGTCATTAGGATACGTACCTATGAATTTATCTTTGATAAAGTCTGGTGCCCTGGTGGCCTGTATACAGTAGCCAGCACAAATCTCAAACGTGATTTATCATTTACATTATATATTGTTACATTAAGCACCAACACTTCAAAATAATTATATTTGAAACTAGACTTCTTAGTAATTCTAAAAATATTACTATAAATTACAGAAACTCCTCCCCCTTTGCCTTTCAGACGAGGCTCATGTTTATAACAGTAATCTTGCGGGGTGGACTCATAATGTAACTGTCTGGTTTTAGCCAGGTTTCTGTCAAACACAGCACATCTAGGTTATAGTCTGTAATCATATCATTAACAATAAGTGCTTTTGGAGTAAGGGATCGAATTATTCAGCAACCCAAGCTTTATCATTTGTCCATCCGTATTATAACTGTTTTTAATTTGTTGAACATCAATTAAATTTTTACTCTAAGATGGGTTTGGAAGTTTTTTGTATGTCCTAATTCGGGGAACAGACACCGTCTCTATATGATGAAATCTAGGTGAAAGAGGCTCTATGTGATGGGATTTAGCAGATGGTTAGTTTAGCCAGTCTGTCTGCTTCCTGACCAGAGTCCCAGATTGTCATGTTTGAGCTCTAAGACTATGACCCATATTAGTCTTCTTTGGAGAAGAAGACTTACCATTCTTCTAAACCATTTAGTGCTTCTTTGGAGGCACTCAAAGGCACTCACTACATTCTTTATTATTGCCCAACCCATGAAACAACGGGTTTATGCCTCTTTTTATTTGATGTTTGGGCATGTGCCTCGTTTGCCCATCAACATTCTTTTTCGTTCAGTCTTGAATGACTCTGCTGTGAGCTTTGACCTGCTGTGATAAGTTTGTAACCACTCTGGTCAAAGATCTGAAGGAAGCATTACTGATCGCACAAGAACATGTAACAAAAGAGCAGAAAAGACATGCAGAGTTGTACAACCGAAGGGTAAAAGGAATGGACATTGAAATCGGTGATCAGGTGCTCCTGGCAAATTAAACTGATAGGGGTAAGAGGAAAGGTGCTGACTGGTGGGAGACAACAGTTTACACTGTTGTGGACCGTAAACCAGACACTCATACTTACAGGATCTGTAATCCGACCACTGGTCAGGAAAAAGTGGTTCATCGAAACCTGTTGATGT
The DNA here is from genome assembly GCF_964197995.2 of Scardinius erythrophthalmus. Classification (NCBI taxonomy): domain Eukaryota; kingdom Metazoa; phylum Chordata; class Actinopteri; order Cypriniformes; family Leuciscidae; genus Scardinius; species Scardinius erythrophthalmus. The sequence goes on from NC_138234.1 coordinate 36,678,699, forward strand.
TTGTGAATTTCCTACCAGTGAATGTAGAGAATCCCCTGTCTGATCAGCTTTGTGATGTATCCAAGACTGTTCCAGAGTTTAGGTGCTAAATAGGAATAGGATCTACCGCCAGCAGTCGATTTTGATATTCTAGGTGTTATCAACTGGCCGGAATTTTGAGATCGCAATAGACGTGAAGGACTATAATGCGTTAAGAGCTCGCTCAAGCACTGCGGAGCTAAACCATTTAGTGCTTTGTAAGTAATCAGCAATATTTTAACATTTATACGATGTTTAATAGGGAGACAATGCAGTGTTGACAGAACCGGGCTAATATGGTCATACTTCCTGGTTCTGGTAAGAACTCGAGCTGCTGCGTTTTGTGAGGAAACATTTTCTGCTGTAACAGCTGTCAAATAATATTGGGCCAGACCGAGACTGGAAATAAAAGGATTGGGCTATCAAACATGGCCAAGCTGACCCATCCTTCCCATTATTGATTTTTTTTTTTCCTTTTTAGACTTTTTTTTTTTTTTTTTTTAATTTAGGTCACATGGTCCTTTGGAGGCCTGTACGCATTCATGAATCAAGGACATTTAGAAATGTTTTCTGCCTCTGGATCTTGTTTCTTCTCTAGTCCAGTGTTCTTCAGCAGACTAGATGGTGAAGCAATTCTTGTAATGGTCTGTTTCCACCCAGTCTCTCTTTCATCAGTAAGTTATGATATTTATAGTAGGACCAGAATATTAAAGTGTCCTCTAGTCAGTTTAGTACTGTTCAATAGCTGCATTGTTAGCCTAAACATAACTCAGAATAAGAAAAATATGACAGTACTTAAAAAAAATTTAAAATGACATGTGAAGGCCAAGTACGGTAACCCACACCCCCATAGCCATGGACACTGACTCTCTAACCATTAGCCCATGACTGTCCTAATGTACTGGAATGATAGCAAATGTAGTTTCTGGCTCTGTTGTGCTACTCTACGTCTGACCTCAATCATAGATGGGATCTCCTGCCTGCCTTCATTCTAGCATGATAACTGAACCACTTATGCTGCAAGATCTGCTCTAACGTCGGCCGTTTCGCTGGACGGAGATTCAGACACTGGCTAATCAGATCATGGCATGCTGTTCAAGTTTGGAGGAGAGAGAAGGTTAGTCAAGACCTTGTTACACACCAAAGCTGACATGTGGGAAAAAGTCTTCTGAAATACGTGATGAATATAAGCTATAATGTAAATGTAAGGTATATGGAGACATTAGCGTAAATTTTTTATTCCATTACTCTGGTAAACATTCATGGGTGTTTTTGACTTTTTTCTGTTTAACAACATTTGGTCAAAGGCTTTGTTTGTGCATTTATGAATGTCTATTCTCTCACCGTTGGATAAGTCATGATTCCAATCAGGACAGGCGTTTACTATGTCCCTTGGATTAAAACATGGCAATCTTCCTTTCACCATCGAATGCAGCACAATGCCTAGAGCCCAGACGTTTGTTGGGACGGCGTGGTATTTGAGCTGTGTGAAGACCTCTGGTGGGCAGCACTCTTTTGCTCCTGTAAACAAGACATTTCATTACCAATACATTTCCACAATAAAAAAAAAAACATAATACAAAATGCCAGCTCACCTAAAAATGCAGCACTGTTGTAGCCTTCTCCATCCACTAGGTGAGCGAGGCCAAAGTCAATCAACTTGAGCTCCATACTGTGTGTGTTCACCAGGATATTGTCTACATGGATGTCATTATGAAACACGCCGTGGTCTATGCAGTGTTGCACTGCCAGGACTAACTGGCGCATTAAGTCTTGTGCGATCTCTTCACTAAGTGTGTAACAATCATTGATGACCTCTCGCAAGACTTTGCACGGTTGAGGGAACTCCAAAATGAGTGAGATGAAACTGGGCCGATCAAACCACTCATACATTTCTATTATGTAGGGGCTTACTGGAGGACGCCTCAACAATAGCATCATCGCCACTTCTGTAACCAGAGGTCTGGAACAATCACGCTAGAGAAAAAGAGAACAAGACAGCAAAAGGTTAGTTGGCTATAGATTTAAAGAACACATGTAGTTGTATTTAAATTACTTTACATTGCTTTGTTGTTGTTTTTTCTAAGTTATAAATATGGATATTTTTCTTACAAAAGCGCATGGCTTGGCTTCAGGAGGCTTTTATTAACAGTATGGAGCACTTTTATGATGGATGGATGCGCTTTTTTGGGCTTCAAACTAAAAAATGGTACCATTCACTCCCATAATGTTTTTTTATATAACTCTGATTGTGTTTGGCTGAAAGAAGAAAGTCATAAACACCTAGGAATGCTTGAGGGTGAGTAAATTATGGGATCATTTTTGGGTGAACTAACACTTTAAAGGCACACTATGTAATTTTTCGTAGCTTGATGACGCCTTGATTTCGCAGAATCATGGGAGTTGTTGTCTTCACCTCTACAGCCGGTGGAGAATACGACGGGACTAAAATGGAAAATATGCTACTTATTCAAGAAAACGAGATTTAAACAAAAAGACTGTGTAGAGCTATATAACAATGATTAGTTTTCTGTCGATGAATGTATCCAAACAGTTGCTCACCTGACTAATAAAACACATCATATATTAAAGCGTCTTTGGTGTTTCCGTGGTTTCTACAGAATAAAACCAGAAATCGAGGGAAACGCAAGTATGATGTCATTGACAGACGACGCACAGGCACTGTCCGTGTCCTGGTTAAAACTGCTTATTTCTCTGGATTTAAACATTCTTAGAATCATTTGGTATGATGTAAGTACACAAATCAACAAAATATATAACATTGTTCAAGTGTTTAAGTACATTTTAATCAGAAAATCTTACATTGACTTCCATAGTAGAAAAATAAATACTATGAAAGTCAATGGGGCCCATCAACCGTTTGGTGAAGTGAACTATTCCTTTAAGTGCAATAAGCCATGAAAAAGAAGTCAATTTGGCACTCGCGATCTGTTTGAGAGGCGGCTTTATGAGAGTGCCACTTATATAGATCAGTGGTGCGTGTGCTTTTGGTGTGAGGCTGTGAGCGCGAAACCTGTGGGAATGAGTGAAATTATGCACAATACAAGAACTATTCAACCGGAGCGACTGAGACGAGCGAGTGACAGGAGGCGGGTGTGTGTCAATTCGCTGTCGGAGAGAAGAGAGCGAGAAAGCCCAGCTGGTATCGGTGTATCGATACTGCAGAAAAGCAGCATTGGAACCATTTCAAAATCAATAGATACATTTCGAAATATCAATATTTTTGCCAACACTATTTAACAGAGTAAATATAAAAGAACTAAATATATTCTTTAAGTTTTGATACTTACAATTAAAAGATGATGCTCAGCATCCCTTTTTTTTATAATTTTGATGGCAACCTACAAAAAGAAAAAAGAAAAACATTATTAATTTTTTCTCATATTCAAGTTTGGATCAATTGGACATGGAGAGCAAAATGTTCAGTAAGAGCGCGTTACCTCTTGCTCATCGACTTTACGGATTCCCCTGTACACCCTGCTGTAGCTTCCCGATCCCAGGATATTTTTCACTTCGTAGAAAGTGTTCAAACATCCTGAAAAACAGAAGAGGTTGCTGGTTCCTTCAATTGTCTCATAATAACATCCAATATAAAATCCATTTAACGAATGTGTCTCTTATAAAACTCATAAAACATTGCAACAAGTAAACTATATACGCAGGGTTAATGTTTGCAGTTCTGTTCATCAGAATTACAAAGTAAAAGTACTTCAAAAAATAAAACAGAAGACAAGAAACAGGGCAGAACTGACAGCAGACTCACCATTATTTGGCTCACACTCGAAGGGACCTGGGACAGATGACGGCTCGGGATCAGACTGATGTGGAGTCGACTGTGGTGTAGGAGTCATCATTATTGTCCGTCTGAAGCAGAGGGAAGTTTGCTTCATGAGCTTCCATGCTCTCCCGGAGAACGCATGGACTCTGCTCCTCCTGCTGCCTTGTGTATGAACTTCTTAATTGTAGAAAAACAAAGCAGAAAATATTTGAAACATGTCTGACCACAGATTAAAGTCACCATTAAATCAAAATTGACAATTCTTATTTTTTTTATGGAATATTGCATTGTTTATTATGAATGATTTATCCATTATTGTTTATTTTTTTGTAAATAACCTTTAATTAGAGTGAATAGAGATTAAATAGAGTGGTGCAGGTGTGCATCAATGCAATGCATGTGAGAACCTTCAGCAGAATGACACATGAAATCATGTGCACAACTACATTCTGCCTTCCGTACTGCATAAATGGCGATCACACCAGACCGACCTGCTTGAGGGACTAAAACAGAGCGAAACTGTTTCTCTTGGTGGTGACATGAGAGCTGACAGTCCAGGCCATTGCACAAAGTATGGCTCACACTTCATTATGGATCTCAGCACAAACAAAATTGTTGATATCCAGCTCGTACAGGTAAATAGATTATAAAAACAAAGTGGGTAGTAATTACCAGGGAAACTCTGGGGACATTTTGAGAAATGAATTCAATTTCAGACTTTAGAAGTCTAAAGAAATCCAAAAAAGTCCCACCCTACAGTTTTTCTTGTCCGATAAGCTGTTTCACTCGCATATGCATTAAAAAGGGAAGAAAATAAACATATGAAATGTCATGCAGATGTTTAAACTCAGTGACTGTCTGTCTAGCACTAATAGAAAAACAGCTGAACCACTTTGTTTCTTTGTTGCAAAAAGTAATTCAAGTATTTCCCAACATTGTATTGTTTTAAAAATGTATAAAGTTAATTTTGTAATTACAGTTTTTCTCGATTGTTTACACACATTTTCTGAAAGCATGCCTCATATTCTCAGAACTCCACACACAAATCAAACACACACACACACACACAATGGGCAAACCCCCTCAATTCTCCTGCAAAATGAAACTTTACATTCAAAACAATGTTATTTCTTGTCAAAATGGTATTTTGTTTTCAAATGACACACACAAACCATCATGAATAGACATTTATAAGAACCAGTTGAACACTGATGTGCTCAGTGTAAAACACTATGATGAATGGAAAACACTTCTTCTCCATTCATCATAATGATTTAGGCCTTTTTTTTGGTTCAGTGTTACACTTACTACAGACAGTACATACATAAGTGTGTTGTAAAATATGTAAAATTGTGTGATGGGTGTTTGCCCATGTGATGTGTCAGTGTGCATATCTGAATGGCAGTGTGTTCCTTGTGAAAACGAGATTTTCTGCATGAAAATTGCAGTGCCAAAAGCAGAGAATTGCGTGTAGTGTTTTGAAAAAAGTGTGTTTTAGAACTGCAATTTGAGTGTAAAGCAGGAATTGTGCTTTTAGTTTGGCAGAATTGGTTCAGGGGGTTGGTGAATGAGTTACATGTTGTGCTCATTGTGTCTCAAGTACCAGGATTTGTGTGTAAACAATTGAGAAAAACTGTAAACTCGCACCTGTTGGGCTTTTCCTCTCACTATCTTTAGGAGAAGCTGTTGTTGACTTGACAGGCTGTAGTTGTGTGTCACTGTCAGCTGTCAGTGAATCGATTCTACACTCGTTTTCGACCCAGTTGCTCGTAGTTTCCCATGCAGAGACACATCCTACGTCAACTGCACTGCCCTCGGGCACGGGTACCGATGCTGTGGATATACTGCTGCCAGATGTGGATATATGTTTGAGAAGACTGGATACACGGTGTGTTTCTGTCCGCAGACGTTCGTATCTCAAAGCAAACTCGCTGTGGGAGTTTAGTCACACACACTCGCTCGCTCTTTACACTGCTCTGTGACGTCACAGTAACACAAGCGCGTTCGAGAGAGGGATGTAGTAGTTGCCTATTTTAAAAGTGCGCATTTTAAAAGTTGAGTTGATTTTTCGTGGACAGACACCATGGGCATTGAGGCAGTGCGATGATCTGAACTGGATTTGCTGTTAGCGTTTTTATGTTTTTATGTCTAAAGGGGTGGGAATTACAGTTACTAGTTACCAGTACAATAGATCACCCTCAATGTAATCTGTCAAAATGATGGACGACCTTCAGATTTTTTAGAACATAAAATTGAACATTAAAATGAGTATGTTTTCAAATATAATGCAATGAGCAGTTTTTATCAATTACATTTTATTAACCAAATCAATGGTGTGTACAATTAGTAAATTTGCACACAGATAAGTTTGCAGGTAAGAGAGTTGTGAGTAAAACTGTCCTGAACATAACAAAATGATGAAATAAAAGTAATGATCAGTAGCCTAGGCTAAAATAACAAACAACGAAAGAAACCAATCAAAACCCAAGTTTTTTGATAGACAGATATGAAAACCAATATATGGTCAGCAACCCATTATATTGCTGTTTTTTATTTTCCAGGAAGTCAGGACATTTTACAATTCTTTACAGATTCACACACCAGTTTTCCTCGACTGTATGTTTTGACTAAATATATCAATTCATAAACTGATTTTCGGCGGGCAAGTGAACTGACAGCTCACGATGATAGATAATGATTTTGTGCTGACCGTCACAAGACTGTGAGGCATGTGATATTGATCAGACTATTAAACACATCCAGCATTGTGCGGTGAATGTTCAATGTAAATATTGTGTCATATTGTGTTTCCTCCACAGGAGGCGCTTAGCGGCTCAGGAAGCCGAGTCCTCCATTGTGACGCATTCAAATATCAGTAGGATTTTTTCGTCCTGCTTAAAACATTTGAACATGACTACATATAATTGTTTAAATCTTGTAACATTAGTTATTGGTTTCTGGCACACAAATTAAAATCCGCCGCATCAATCTCTACAAAAGGATCTTTAAAAACTATAGTTTGCTACACAGTGCTCTACTGTGATTGGTCCGCTCTGAACAGCGATGAGCAAAGTAACAGCTTTCCCGTGACCACGCTAACGTCCATATGTTGCTTCAGCAGGGGTGTAAACAATTTATTATTACCTAAATAAGGACAGAGAAACATAAATCGTATATGAATTGAAAAGACACATTAAGTAGTTAAAATAGCAGAATAATTATTTAGTCCCATCGTACCGGACCAATTAGAGACAGCTTTCGTGGCCGCTAAACCACGCCCACTTTCAATCCCGTGTCATGCGAATCGTTATTCTGTCAATGTTTACACCACTCTTCCGTGATCCACAGACATGTAGAGCACAGTCCGCGCCGCAGAAATGGTTCACGTGTATAACTGCCACCCGTTCGCGTCGCAGCGCATCGTGCCGGCGGAGCAGGAGCCCGGGCTTGTGTGCTGCGGCGGCGGGGCGCTGTTCGTGGTGAGCGCCGGAGGCTGCAGGATCGAGGCGTACAGTCTCCGGGACCGGGGGGATGAGGAGGAGGAGGGGGGGTGTCCGCTCATCTGCCGCTTCAACAGCGTGGGCTCGGTGCTCAGCATCCGACACAGCACTGTGGGTCAGTCACTCAGTCACTCACTGCACTGCAACATCATCTCTAGTCTTTTTACAGTACCGTGGTCCCCTGTTAAGTACACTTTGTAGCATGCTTTTAAAAAAGAGAGTACTCATTACAGAACACACTGAAAACTGACTAATGGTTTTGGACTCTTAATTAACATTGCATGTTATTTGCGATTTGACAATCTGTATTGTATAAAGCGCTATATAAATAAAAGTGCCTTGACTTCAGCTGAACTTAAGGGTGCTTTTGTGAGCCACTTAAGTAGATCTTTATGTAATTTCATAACAACTTTTATTGTTATTTAAATATGGTTAATTAAAGTGTATACTGCTTAATGTACTGACAAGAATTTGTCATAAACTAAAATATACTTCATTGTTATTAGGGATGCAAGCTGTGTCAGCCGATATATGTTCATTTCAGCGTTATCGGCCCGACAAGAAGATTTGGCCGATATATTACAGCCGATAAATAATGTATTTATCTTTCAGCTGAGACACTTCAGATGCGCACTGTTCAACATGATGGTTATGAACTGCTTGAAGTTTGGAATCACTTCAAAAAGGAAAATACAGTTCAGTGCAACATGTGCAGCGCAAGTCTGTCATATAGCCTAAGCTACTGTACGTAAAATTATGAGAACACTGTAATTGTGTGCTTGGGATGTGGCTTTTAGTGATGAGAGAGGCTCTCAAAAATTACATACAATTTTGGATTTAGATTTATCTGCCAATAAATTAGTTATCATCTTTTTTAATATTAAGAATTATCGGTTATCGGTATCGGCCAAAATGTTCATATGGGTGCAAGTCAAAATGTAATTTTTATTGAAAGTTGTATTTCATGATTTAAATGAAATCACACATTTGTCATGATGAAGTTGTAGTTTAGTACATTTAAAATATGTTAACTTTAAATGTAATACAAAAACACACTCTACATAATTATAAACAAGTCCTGTTCATCTTTACCACGGGACAAATAGTTACTAAAACATGATTTCAAGTAAAAGCTTAATGTGACATTATTACAAAGTGCACTTTTTAAAAGTGTACTTAAGTGTGTTAAGTTGCCTTTTATTTTATTAACATTACATTGCCTCTAAGTGCAGTTGTTTAAAACTTTTAAGATTTGAAGTTCAATGCAAATTAAATAAAATTAAGTGTACTTCTTTTTTCACAAGGGGCGCCATTATGGTAATAGATGTTACTGATTATTCGTTCATTTAAAATAAGACCATTGGAAAACTATCACATTACAATATTAAAAACTGGTGTGATTACCATGGTACAGATAATGTCCAAATGTACTCTTTCCTACAGTAAGTCTGCGGTCATGTATGTTTTTTGAGCCAGTGGTGTTTGTCTGTTTTTGTTCTCAGGGGACTATCTAGTCACTATTGAAGAGAAGAACAAGGCCACTTATCTCAGGGCCTACACTAACTGGAGGTACCAGGCTGTCGAGAAGACTCGCGTCGGGGTGCGTCTGTTGGGTCACCTCCTGCGGGGCTCGTCCTTCCGCGGAGCTCCCAAAGAGCAGATGGAGATCATCGAAATCCCTCTTTTTGAGCCGCCGCTCTGTATGGCATGCTGCAGTGTTACCGGTGAGAACACAAACACAATCAACTCGCTTTAGCGTGGAGTTCCACACTACGACGCTCTATATATCCATAGCCTAAACACTTGGGTTTAACACTTCAGACAAGTATAACATTACAAGTTCAGACAAATGGGACGTCCCCCAAACTCACACCATTGGTTAAGCCAGAAGTCAACATGTCAGGCTGCTTATGGACTCTCAAGCTGCGTCCCAATTCAGAGGCTGCGTCCTTCCAAGGTCGGACTGAGCAAGTTATATTCAACTTTCTGAAAACTAAACAGGATTCACAACCTGCCTAAATATGTTCACCATGGTCCATTCTGTATATCATAAAGAGTATAAATTATATAAAATCACATATTTATAAGATATCAATATGTGATAGATATTTATAAGATAAGGTATCAATATTTGAACAGCTTTTAAAAGAAATTGAAATTTTTGAACCATTTAAAAAAACAAACATTTGTATGGTTAGATATTCGAGCGAGTTGAAACCCGCAAGGGTCAACGCTAAGCATTTTTTTTACTGTCCCAGTTGGGCCAGTGGTTAACATTTTGACTGGCCCCACAACAAAAAAGTAATAAATAATTCAAATAAAACAGGCCTAGTTATTGCTTTCATTGTTTTTGGCCCATAATCTTAATAAATAAGGCTATGACACCAAAAACGACTAGCCTAAAGGGCCGTTCTCATCAAGAACGATAACTATACAGATAACCAGGGTCTAAAACTAACTTTTTGCCACACCTGCCAATGGCTGGTGACTTAGAAAATTTACCGACCATAAATATTTTTTAGCGGCTATGAAACAGGCAATAATGACACCAACATTTTAGATACCGGTGAAAAATTCACAATTCTCTAGCTATTCCAATTTCGATACTACAGCTAAAACTACTAGCTGTACTAATATACATTCAAAACACTGTAAAAGACAAGTAAGCAGTAAACAAGAACAAATAATCAAATTACAAGCAAGAGCACAAATAAATACAATATAACCTGCTTTTTAGGTAGCTTAGTTCTGAGTAGTTTTCAGGTACAGAAGTTGAATAATCAGATGTAAAATAACACTATATAGTCTTCTCTGCATAAATTATATATAGATTAATCCTTATTAAAGTTATAAAAGTTATTCAGTCAAAAGTAGTGAGTGATTTTTGTTCTTTGTTGTTTGATTAACATTAAAAACAGCAGCAGGGTTATTCGGCGCACGCTCCGGATGTGTGTTGATGTCTCAATGAGTATTGAATTGAGTTCTTATTCACGTCTTCTTGCGCAATATTTTAATTGGCAAGTCTTAAAAATGTGTGCAAATAATAAACTTTTGTGACGATGCAGTACTGGCCCGATCGGGCACATGAGAGTTCGATTGCATGTCCCGAGTGTCGTTTTTGCTGGTTCCCCATTGTGCAGTCTTTATTGTCGAGCCCTGACCCAACAATACTTACAATAAGGAGTGTAATCTGGCATTTTCTCAAAAGCTAAAAAAACGAATTCAATCATTACCGGTGCCCAATGACTCTTGGGATGGGCTAGGCTGCGAAGGATCCATTCGTTCAATCCTCCCAGGAAATGAAGGATGCATTTGTAGGCCACATTCGAAGAAGGCTTAGAATTGGGACGTTTGCCACACCACTGTGATGCATTCAGCCTTTGGAGGATCGGGACTCAGCTTATGTTTACATACACAAGGGAGTTGACCTACCACAGTCCACTCTGCACATTTACCTGAGATGCATGTAACTGAGTCCTCTGTTGCTTTAGGTGATCTTCTAGTGGGCTGTGCCAAGAGTTTGGTGGTCTTCAGTCTGAAGCGGCAGATGCTGAGCGAGCAGTTCTCTGTGCTGGACTTCGAGAGGGTCCTCATCCTTCACATCCAGGGCTGGAGCCCGTCTCAGGTGGCCTTCTGTGCTGGATACGTGGCCCTTCAAACGGAGCTGGAGGTCCTGGTGGTGAAGCTGACCCCGCGGCAGAAGAGCAGCCAGGACAACACAGCAGAGCAACACTCACTGCTGCCAGAAGATATCATGACTGAACCCAGCTTAGATGAAGATGCAGGTATTATCAGAGCTAGTATGAACAGTTCCCCTCTCTCCTCTTCCATTGTTTCCTTTCTCTTCACTGTACTATCTAATAAAGTCTTAAGAAAAATGGCAAAAAACAACTTAAATTAAATGTACTTCTCATATGCATCATAAACCTAACCCTCATCCTTCCCTCACGCTCTGTAACACATCTTTCCCTCGCGGGTCAAATTTTTGTAATTTCATTTTGATAAAAAAAATTAATGCAATTTTTGGGGAGATTTGTTTTGTTATTTTTCATTTTAATTACCTTTTATTAATTTGATCAATAAATAATAAATAAATAAATAGTAATTTAGTAATTTAAGCACATTCCTCACATTTTTTTCAACTTAAATTCAAAATAACTCACAATTTCATGCCTAAACCTTTTAATTCAGCTCAAAATATCGTCCTAACGTATTTAGTGTTTTGTAAACATTTTATAAAAATTGTAGTATAAAAAAACTAAACATACATTTGTCATCATGATTTTATAGAACTGGGTTCTTATAATAAACCCACTGGAATAAAACGTTTTAACTTATATAATTTACACGTTATGTAATTAAGTGCAGAAATGAAATTAATCTTACCTGAAACTGATATTACAGACTGTTAAGTCTTAACAGTTTATGTGATTTGGCTCTTCTTGTTGATTTCTTTTTTTATTTCTTCGCAGTGTACCGAACACATCTACATCAATTATCGATGCGCAAAAAAAGCAGAAACTTACCGGCGCCATAGCGAGAGATTGTACGGTAGTTCACGTTGACCAAAACACACAAGAAAAAGCGCTTTGGAAAAAACATTTTCAGCAATCACAGACATTCGCATTCGGACGGGATTAGATTTCTCTGAGGACCGCAGAGTTTGACGAAATACAGTTGGTAATTTGCTCTGGAATTTTTACAGAGGTTGTGTGAGAAAAAGACAGACATGGCAGATTCGGACAGGATTAAAATCTCAAAGTACGTCTGTGAAACAGAAATTTCTTTAACGTCCCCCTGTGAAACTAGTCCCATCCGAATAGGGCTTTTGCCGACCTCTTGTGAAAGAAAAATAAAATAACATGATATTTCATGACTCTTGCCACTAGATGGCCTTATAGACCTTATGTAGACCCGCCCCTTTTCAGCGCTGCGCTCGCTGTCTTTTGACTTCCGGTCTGTACACTCACCTAAAGGATTATTAGGAACACCTGTTCAATTTCTCATTAATGCAATTATCTAATCAACCAATCACATGGCAGTTGCTTCAATGCATTTAGGGGTGTGGTCCTGGTCAAGACAATCTCCTGAACTCCAAACTGAATGTCAGAATGGGAAAGAAAGGTGATTTAAGCAATTTTGAGCGTGGCATGGTTGTTGGTGCCAGACGGGCCGGTCTGAGTATTTCACAATCTGCTCAGTTACTGGGATTTTCACGCACAACCATTTCTAGGGTTTACAAAGAATGGTGTGAAAAGGGAAAAACATCCAGTATGCGGCAGTCCTGTGGGCGAAAATGCCTTGTTGATGCTAGAGGTCAGAGGAGAATGGGCCGACTGATTCAAGCTGATAGAAGAGCAACTTTGACTGAAATAACCACTCGTTACAACCGAGGTATGCAGCAAAGCATTTGTGAAGCCACAACACGCACAACCTTGAGGCGGATGGGCTACAACAGCAGAAGACCCCACCGGGTACCACTCATCTCCACTACAAATAGGAAAAAGAGGCTACAATTTGCACCAGCTCACCAAAATTGGACAGTTGAAGACTGGAAAAATGTTGCCTGGTCTGATGAGTCTCGATTTCTGTTGAGACATTCAGATGGTAGAGTCAGAATTTGGCGTAAACAGAATGAGAACATGGATCCATCATGCCTTGTTACCACTGTGCAGGCTGGTGGTGGTGGTGTAATGGTGTGGGGGATGTTTTCTTGGCACACTTTAGGCCCCTTAGTGCCAATTGGGCATCGCTTAAATGCCACGGCCTACCTGAGCATTGTTTCTGACCATGTCCATCCCTTTATGACCACCATGTACCCATCCTCTGATGGCTACTTCCAGCAGGATAATGCACCATGTCACAAAGCTCCAATCATTTCAAATTGGTTTCTTGAACATGACAATGAGTTCACTGTACTAAAATGGCCCCCACAGTCACCAGATCTCAACCCAATAGAGCATCTTTAGGATGTGGTGGAACGGGAGCTTCGTGCCCTGGATGTGCATCCCACAAATCTCCATCAACTGCAAGATGCTATCCTATCAATATGGGCCAACATTTCTAAAGAATGCTTTCAGCACCTTGTTGAATCAATGCCACGTAGAATTAAGGCAGTTCTGAAGGCGAAAGGGGGTCAAATACAGTATTAGTATGGTGTTCCTAATAATCCTTTAGGTGAGTGTATTTTCACAGTGAACTTGCATATTTATGAATGAACGGCTCGTTTTAAATCTTCCCGGTCTACTGGAATTTGTTAATTGTTAATCTGCTTTAAACATTACAATCCTCATGATAACTTTCGTTAACTTTGCATTAAGTAAATCCACTTCAAAAGCTAATTACTCCTGGACAGCAATGCCATAGAAATATACAGGACGACCGCAAAAACGGAAGTTCAAAGACAATATTCTAAAGATGGCGGCGCCCTCGTTTCTCTGGCTCATAAGGTCTATAGCTCTATATGGAGCAAATAAGCTGTTCCGCTGGGTCCTAAAGCCACTTCATTCAGTATGCGTTCAGATACACATGTAGATATTATAAAAAAAAAATTTGGTAAAGTTTTAGCAATTTTAGTTTGAATTTTGAGCATTTTTAGGTTTTTCTATGTGAACTGAAGCATTCCTCGCATTCCATTCATTCCTATGGGGGGTCAAATTGACTCGCGATGGAAGGATTTGTTACTTTTTAAAATTTCAACCACAAAACTCCTCTTCTTTTTGTGTATTCATGGTTCAAGTGCAACAAAAGTCCAGAGGTCTTGGACCCCTCTGATGAACACTACATTTTATTTAATTTTATCACAAATATTTTCCGGGTCAAAATGACCCGAGGGAAGGATGAGTTAAAGCCCAAAGTATGTTTTGCATTTAAAAAAAAAAAAGGAAATATACTTTGGGCTTATCTAGACAGTAGAAACCACTGACACAGAAGATCTCTACGATCTACTTTGGCTTGCAATTCTTTTGCTAAACGAGTTGCAACAAGTGTTATTTCCTACCTTTTTATATATATTTTTTTCTAGAGATGAAAAAAGATGGATTCAGCCCCCTCCATGAGCAAGAGGACTTCTTTCTGTTCCCGAAGCATCAGGAGATGTTGGGTAATGAAGCCCAGGAGTGTGGCATCTCTCTGGTTCTGGAGTGGACTGGTATGGAGGCGGAGAGCCGAGGAGACATGAGCGTGGTTTACATCTTATTCAGGTATAATGAAGAGCTTAGGAAAATGAGCTGCTTTCTGAATGGGGTGTGTGTGTGTACGTGAGTGTGTTTGTCAGACGTCACCTCTCTTGTTTGCCCTGTCTAGGAGGTTTGCACCTGATTTCTTCCAAGGTTGCAGTGTTGAGGAGACACATTTGCATTCCCTACAGCTCCACCCCATGTTTACTGGTAAGTTAAGTTGGCTTTTAAAGGGAATAGAAGATGAGACTCTGATTGGTTTATTCCACGTTACGCCCAAAACACACCCATTACTCATTAAGAGAATAGTGAAAACACTTTTAGACCTTGCACCGGGAGCGCCGACCATTTTTCCCGTTGTTAAACTAGCAAAAGTGGATTCGAACACGTACTAAGTGCCCTTGCGCCCTGCGCTTTAGACCATGTGCTTAGATCCTTAAAATAGGGCCCATAGTGTGCTTCGTTCACTCACACCTCTCTCTGGTTAACAGGTAAACAGGAAGAAGCCTCCATCTCCAAAGTTGGGGAACCTACTTGTATGTTTGTTTTCTTCTCGTTGCCGAACACCGGCTACATGTACAGCGTGAAGGACACCGTGGAGCTCGTGTCTACCTACCAGTACCCAGAAAAGACCCACCAGGCTGTGCTTAGTGACCAGTTCCTCTACATCATCACCAGGTAGGGCGGATACATTCCCGCTGTTCACTGTACACATACGGCTCTTCTTGACTGATAACCTAAGGTTAATAATTGCTGTCTTTGTCTGCTGTGATACAGTACATAGTGAGATGAACAGGTTTTTCACGCTCTTATTTTGTCTTATTATGTATTATTCCATAGCTCACTGTGATTGGTCAAATGTTGGCGTTTATATTTATATATTTGTACTTAAGAGCAATATACACAACATTAATTTCTCATTGTAATGGAAGTAATGACAGATCTTTTCTACCATATTGTGATATACATGTAGCATGTAGGATTGGGACTTGGTTCAATTTATCTGTTGTTGATTGGATGAAGGCAAATCTTAAAGTCACTATGAAGTCAAAACTGACAGTTCTTTTGTTTTATGGGATATTGCAGTATTTATTATAAATTATTTATCTGTGCACGTCATTATTGTTTTAAATTAATGTTCCTGGTAATCTTGAATGATAATTTCTTCCACTTGCAGCATCTCTTCTCTTCTCTGATGACGAGGGCTATAACCTGTCAATCACATTAGATCAGCCAATAGCCCACATTTGTTCTTGTTCCTGAAGCGTTTCACTCAATACGGCACAATAGGGAAGAAAAGACCAGCGCAACTTAAATCTCATGAAGACTTTAATACAAGCTTTCAGTTGATTTTAAAAATGAGGAGGGTTTATGCAGACACAGAGCAGTTAATAGAGAGAAGTCTAATAGAGAGAAGTCTGTCCTGTCACCAAAAGATGAAGTTATGAGATTTTAAATGTAAAATTACAAGGCAAAAAAACAAAGAGTCGTTCATAATATCATGAATCTAGAAAATAGATGAGGATTTCCATTTCATGCTGACTTTTAGCATAAAACAGAGAAGTTGGTCTTAATCATTTGTGGTTATGTTTACTGTAGGAATGCTCTCCAGTGTTTCACCGTCAGGTGCAGTGCGGTAGCGGCTCGGGTCGATGACCCATACATCGACACCACCATGAAGGTAACACAAGTCATCATGGGTTTCCCTGTTTTTGTATATTTTCTCTTTTTTCCCTGACGGTCCTTAAACTCAGTGCTACTATTAAAACCCCTCAGTGGAAGTCTTGCACCGTTTGTGCTTCGAACTTGAGTGATGCATCATGTGTCTTGTGTGCTATTACTTTACGGCAGATTTTCAACTGCCAGATCAGACAAAATGGCTGAAAATATCCCGTAAACCTCATCAGAAGGAGGGACTTAAGTCATATCTCGACAGTGTGGTCACATTACATAAAATTCCCAATTGCACGGATTCCTATTGAAATGACTGGATTTCGCCTTTAATCTGAATCCGGTAATGTGACCCCATCTTTAGAACGGGGTCTTTATGAGCCCCGGAAACGCATAGAAAGACGCCAAAGCCACTTTTCCACCGTCGGGCCAAACCATTTTCATTGTATAATTATTTGATTCTGTGCTGATCCGACCCAGCCAGTACGGATACGGTTTCTTTTTCTGCTGTGGGACTGATAATGGAGCTCTTTGCATTGTAATACAAATGCGTCAGTCGTTGCCTTGGTGACACAAAAGTTTACAGACGGTATGAGATGTAAATAGCGACTGATCAGATATTTCTAACTTCTATAGAGGTTACTTCTATCTACTTTCCCGCCGGATAACGCTCCCTCAGCCGGACCAGTAAAATAAACGATTATCAGTTTAAATTAAAGGTTGGACTCGATATAGTGTTCCTCACAACTTACCAAAGATCCGGTGATCCAGTGATATTGACAGTCGTGTTTCCTGACATTTATATGTGCCTGACGCCGGGGAAATAAAGCAAATTTGCCTGTGAACGCTTTATATAAACACAATATAGGTCTAAATCCATGTGATCACTTATATCAATGTTATATATATCATCATATCATCCAGCCCTAAAACTTGTATAGTTTTTTTGTCAGTGTTTATTTAAAAACGTCCAATTATGCAGAATATAAGATGGTAAATATTGAATTGAGGAGTTGTCAATACAATATATAACAATACAACATAGGGTATAATCTTACTCCAAAATTCAACATATCGAGACAAAATAATAACTGCAAATTCACCTTTCTCTGCCTGGATCCTGTTGTTTCTGTGAATTGCAGGATCCATTTGCTTCTCTGTTCTGTAGCTTTCGGAAGTCTGTAAAAATATACCTCAGATTCTTGTCAAATCTAGTTGTACAGTCAATCTCACAGCTCTTTCCCGTTTTAGATGTGTTTAGTGTGTTTTTCGTGGCATTCACGCTGAAAACCAATGCTGTCGCTCAGTGTTTCTGCGACTCAGTGTGTGTGTGACCGCAGTCACTCCGGCCGACGGTGACGTCACGCGCATACCCTCTAAAAACTTGTGTTTACCCCGCTCAAATAGTGCGCTTGGCCAGATACAGAGAGAAACTGTATCGGCAGGGAATAGACATGTGCACGCATTCTACCAGTAATCGTGCTGAAACAAGCTCAAATTAAAGTATAACTGTAAGAGTTCCTCACCGTTCTTCGAACCAACTGTGGTAAAGCGACTCTCGAATCAAGGCCATGCAAACCAGTCATATTGACTTCAGAGCTAGTTGTCTGAATATGTGAGCGCTGTCCCATCAGGCCTGTCCACCCTCCACGATGGAGGTGTGCGCTCTGCGGATCCAGCTCTTCATCGGACTCAAGGTTCTCTGTCAGGATGGGAATCACGTTGTTCTCCTGACAGCAGCAGACGTGGACAGCAAAGAGGACATCGAGAGATCAGCCCGCAAAAACACGTACGTGTGCTTGTTCACGATCACGTTTATATCCTGAGTACACATTTCAGAGTGCATGAACTTACGTTTTGACTGCCTGATTCTTTCAGTATGACGTTGCTGTTTGGTTTGTAGATGAATGGTAGTGCACTGAGTAAACACGGCCTGTAACTCTTATTGTAGTGAATCGAGGGAACTCAGGGCCCTGACAGGCATTTTAGTAGCTGTAGGTCTAGAGCCGTCCTCAACGCCGACTCTGGAAAGCCTTCTGTCCAGGTCCTTCCTGTAAGTTAGCGAGTAGCATGATCCTAACAGTGGGCCGCTCTGAAACGAGCCCTAAAACTCCTCCTAACCCACTGTGAGTGTTACCTGCATGCAGTCCCTCATAACATCTCAGTTTTGTTCAGACGAGACAAGAACCTCTCAGTATGGTTCATGACTTCCTCTTATGTAGAGAACACTTTATAGCTGAATTTAACCAACCACAGCTGTACTAATCCCACAACCCCTTTCAGTCTGGCATTTTAACAAGTAATTCGTTGTCCCTCCATTTAAAGGGGTCATGACATTAGAAATCAAATGTGCCTTGATCTTTTGATATAGAAGTGGTCTTTATACTATTAAAACACCCTGCAAGATTTCTATAGCTTAAAACATCCTCCTCATTATAAACAAATCATTTATTTAATAAAGCTCCAAAAACGGCTTGTTTTGATATCGCGGGATCTGTGGCGCAACACACGAAAATACATTTGCATACGACCTCCTCCAGAGCAAGACATCGACGAATAGTGATACATCATGGCAGCATAGACTCCGCCCACTGGCGTCACTTAACGGCTGACTGATGAGTCTACACTGGATGTGAGCGTTGCGTCAAACGCGAATAAAACCTATTATAAACACTGACGCTGTCTACACTGATACAGTATACAGATGCGCGCTCAGTTTAAACAGCGTGTTTGTGTCTCTGTACAGACTTGGTTTATTTTAATGGTGTCCCGGTTCACATCAGAGGATTATATGTTTGTTCGGAGCATTTTGTTTTGTAATCGAGGCACAGTGTAATGGAAAGTTCGCAAAGAAAGCAGCGACTATATTGGATCTGACAGCATTACAAACCATAATTAAATGATTTCATAATGCTTTGTCTGCAAATGGCGGTTTTATATGGATAATGTTCTCAAAACACTTACTCACGTGCAATAGTCTGTGAGCGTTGAGACTGTTTCCTATGCAGTGACGTTAGCCAATTATAACAGTGGCCGTTTACTGACTAGCCTTAAAGGAGCCGCGCCTTAAAAACTGTCAGAGGCTCAGAATGAAGGTTGAAAAGAATTGTTTTTCCCGCATATATATATAAATATAAATATATATGTATAAACATTATAAGTGAAGCTTGAGGAACATGTATATATAATAAAATAAAATGCATCATGACCCCTTTAAGTGTGTTTTATTAGTATTATTTGTTTAATGACCTAGAATACTGACAAAAGGTGCCGTCACATTTGTGAAAATTTTATTGAAATTCATTAAACTTTTTTGGGCAAAACTGGTCAATTGTTTATTGTCAATAGTAAAGTATGAAGCACAGTTTAAAGGTGGTATCAGCGATTTCAGGCCCAAACATAAATGATCACATTCATCTAATATTTCGCTAGCTGCACGCCCCATAAGCATGCTGTCAAAAAACGCGTCTCTCTAGGTAGCCTAGGCTCTGAGATCTGCACACAAAAACAGTTGGTATCAACATCACTCAAAACCAAAATAAATAGTGTTCCAACCAATCATCGACAGGGACGGGTGTTGTGAGGTTTTGCGCTCGTGCACGGCTGCCTATGACGGCTGCACGCGAAATATTAGATGAATTCGATCATTTATGTTTGGGCCTGAAATCGCTGATACCACCTTTAACAGAAATCACTTTTAAACCAAGCGGCTTTCTGTTAGTCAATGCGGCAAATTTGCATGAACATCTGCGAAATGAGCATAGACAAATCTTTAGTCCTTACACATAATTCCAGATGGTTGTTGATTCCTATTGACCAAAAACAACAGTAAATGTGGCGGCACCTTAACTTAAGGAAACGCAAGCAGTAAATGCAACTGAGCAGTTGGGACCTTTGACTGTTATCATTGTCTTCTGTGTTCCTCAGATCCAGGAAGATCTCCATCTCCAAACCCACAGAGCCGACGGACAGCGGTCATGGCTGGAACCTCTACGTCATCACTTCTGTGTCCACACTGCAGCTCTACAGAGAAATAGTACTGGAGCTTCACATATTGATTTGATTATCCCAAACGCTTTTAGAGCCAGGCTATTGCTGAGGCGTTTATATCTCATTCTTATTCTTATTCTTATTCTGATTGACGTGTGAAGCGTCCAACAACAGTTATGAATGGGCTAATGGTTTGCGAGTCGGACTGGTAACCCAAAGGTTGCTGGTTCGATTCCAGTACCGGTAGGAAATGACCTTGAGTCGTTGAGCAAGGCACCTAACCCCCAATCGCTCCCCGGGTGGGTGTGTGTGTCGCGGTTTGCAGTGTGTGTGTGTGTTCACTACTCACTACTCTGCTCCTAATGTGTGTGCACTAACTTGGATGGGTTAAATGCAGAGGACAAATTCCGAGTATGGGTTACCATACTTCACTTCACTAACTTGCAGAAAATCCTTTATTAAGGCTAATTTGCTTACATCAAACCAAATTAAAGGCGCAGTATGTGAATTTTTATTTATTTATTTTTAAATCGTTGCTGAACACTTGATATCAACCCAAACAAACACATCAGCCAATACTGCTGATTGGGTTACTCTCTCTCCTCCCCCATCATGTGGACAGGCCCCCACTGCTGATTAAATAAATAATTAAATTAGTAAATAATAATAATAAAACTCATAATAATTTAAGTAATTTCATATTCTAACAGTAAATGTTGGGCATCACTGTGTTTGCCAAAAAAACAAGTAATCGATAAATGTTCATTTGGTTTATATTTTAAAAGATTAATTAAAGTGTTAATGTTTTATGTTATTAATACTTTTGTATTAAATCATAAATCCAGAAATTTTTTAAAAGACGACAGAATTTCTGAATTTTTTTTTTAGGGCCCTATTATTGTATTTTTTTTTACAAAATTATTAGATTTTTAAAGTTTTATGAATTCCATTCATTAGACATGTTTTTTTGATTATTAATATTATATTAAACAATTAAAACAGAATGAAAACATAGGAAATTTAGGGAAAATAAGCTGAATTTGAAGAAGAAAAAAAGCCTAAAAATGTCCTTTTTATTACTTTAATAAATTGGTGTTAAATTGTATTTATTACAATTTGTATGTGAGTATGTATGTAAATTGTATGTGAGTTTCATGATTTCAATGAATCATATATGCTTTTTATCAGTAAAATGTTATTTATTAAATAAAACTGAATCCAGAATCTACATTTCATAGGGTCCATGTTTCCCTCATGCCGCATGTAAACGTTCCTCCTTGTTTCATCAGGTGGAGTACAGCAGGAGATACGAGCAGTCGAGCCCGTCGTCTCAGAGCTGCGTTCACCTGCTGAGTGAAGGTCACCTGCTCCTGCGCACGGCCCTGCTCCTGCAGCATGATGACCCCGAGCCCGACCCCGAGCCTGCGGAGACGAGAGCGCAGCTGCAGCAGGCCTTCCAGGAGAGCTGCGCTCACTTAGGAGACTGCTTCAGCAGGTCAGCCGCGCGCTCTCATGGCCTCAGGCATTATCTGTGTCAGACTCTGACCTCATGTTTCATTCGCAGGTTTGATAAGAAGGACTATCATCTGGCTCTTCCGTACTACAAGATGTCAGGCCTCACTGTGACTGATGTCATTAAGAGGAATATGTCCATGAGCAGCTCCTCGAACGGTTACGGCAAAGGATTTCTCTTCTTCCTGAAGCATTCGATCTACGAGGAGAACATGGAGGAGCTCAGCAAGGTACTGAAGGAAACACCTGTGTCTCACACATGGACATTTTTGATGTAGTGGTCTTCAAATATTCGCTAAAACGCAATTCAATTATTGCAAATGAGATGTGGATAAAGTTTCAATTATTTTACATATTTACTCAGAATTCGCTTGCTTGGTAGGCAGGTTACGCAAACACATATATAGAAATTTAATCATCTAAAAATCATCTGATACGGGGATTGGGATTGAGTTCATGTTTTTAATCGACTGACAGAACAAATATATAAATGTATGTATTATCTGTGGTTAGTGTCATGTATGGCATTAAAAATAAAAAAATGGCATTTAAAAAAGGCATTAAAATGCATAAAATTGAATTTGAAGACACCTTCAGAAACCCTGTAATATAATGATGACATTGTAATAACAGTAATCCTGTATGATGTGTGTGTTGCAGGACATGGCTGATAAAGTCCTGGAGATCTTTAGTGTGGCTGAACCGGCTCAGCTTCCTCATGTTGTGAGCAGCCCGTCCATGCTGAAGGCTGACCCTGCCGGGGCCATCGCCCTCCTGAGACCGCTGGAGGCCCCCGGGGCCCCGTCCATCACCCTGTCCCTGTGTATCGCCTCCCTGGCCCTGCGGGAGGGGGACCTGCACACTTACAGCCAGCAGATGGACCGCCACGCTGAGGTATTTCAGCAGGAATTCATCAAGTGATGTAGGAATGTGGCTGCGTTTTTGGGCTTAAAAAGTGTTCAAATTGAGGGCAGGCTGGAGGGGTCCCTGACCTCCCATACAGTGAGTCCCATGGGGGTCCCCGTAATGTTTCATTAAACTAGCTTACTATAAACATAAAACTAGAAACAAAAAATTATTGTGCTGACACCATGCAGCATTGTTAGTTATTTGTCCCAGATCTGTACGTAATCCCTCTGAAAACTCTAAACACACTCAAGGACTGCACACACTGTTTTCTGAAGGAAAAACAGACAGCGACGCTGGCAGAGTGGATCTGTACTGTCACTTCCAGGCACTGCTGTTGTGCGGCTGGGCGGCCGGGGCGCGTTAGAACGGTGTCGTGTTAGCGGCCCCTAAGTTAATAACTAATGATCTTTTCAACGGAAGTCAATTTATCAATCGAAACTAACTTTAGCTGGACAATAACTTTATTCTAGAGCTGCTGTAAAGCCAAAACAATCTCTGTTACTGTAATTTACTATTATCACTGTAAAGCTGCTTTGGAACAATTCATATTGTTAAAAGCGCCATATAAATGAATGTGACTTAACTTGACTTCATAATAATGGAAAGCATGTCGGAAATGTATGGTTTTATGGTTAATTTGCCCTCCAAAAATCAAGATATGGGCGCAAAAAAAACACATCAGAACAAGTTTGCTAAATACAGAACTGCATACAATACGACTTTATCCATAGAAAGTTATGGTAAAAGTAGTAAGAGTACTCGAGTAGTATCCTAGTACGCAGTTCTGATAGTGTTGTAGTTCTTGAGACTGGTCTCGAGACCAAGTTTCGTCTCATTCCCAATTCTCTCTGGTCTTGGTCTTGACTTGGTCTCAGTTTAGGTGGTCTTGGCTACAACACTTTGTTCCGAATTCATCAATAGTGGTGTTTGGTTCCTGAATGAATCCACATTTGAACAAATTAGTTGAGCGAATGATTCAATTACCCACTGATAAAATAACAGGCTTTGTTCTTGAATGAATCAGTCCTTTTGAACAAATCAAATGATTAAATGACTCAGTAAGGCAGTGACTTGCCGACACCTAACCAGTTTTAGTTTCATGTTTAAAAACATAGTTTTCCCATCATTTCATATTTCTATATTTAAAATTGTGTTAAATATAAACGTTGAATGAAATGTTAATCTCACATAGTTTATGTAATTGTAATTGAAGTTTAATTGCCTTTGCACCTCTGCTTTTAACTGAATCACTTTTGTATATTTAATAAGAATCAATTTATATTTAATTCATACAGTGAAGACTATGCAGTGTTTTATTTTTACTCCTGATTATTACATTTCTAAAGTATTTCTTACTACAGGTTAAATAAATGCTGCTTTATTTTTAATTGTAAAAAAAACCCTAAATAACAAAAACGGCTATATCGCAATATAAACCTTTATCGTGAAATAACGTTTCTCATATCGTGAAATAAGATTTTGGTCATATCGCCCACTGTTTTCCCTGACTTTGTGAGTGACTTTGTTTCTGAATCAGGTGTTAATTCTCTGCCGTCTGCAGATGCTGCAGGTGTACGGCTTCATCGAAGAGCCCAAACTGCTGCTCCACGGCCGAGGGAAGGAGGTGATGCCCACCACACTGGCCCGGCACCTGCGCGACACACACACCGGGCTGCTGGTGGCGGCGGTCGTGGCGCTGCACGAGAACAGCAAGATGCGGCTGGAGGAGGCCGACCTCTTCTTCCAGGTACACACACACAGAGAGTCAGAGAGTGTTTCTGTCCGTGTCATTCTCATAGCCGTGTGTGTTAATCTCTCTCTCAGGAGCTGTGTAAGGGTGGCGTTGAGGTTGAGAGCAGTCCTCAGTTACTGGTGGACTTCTGGGAGGCTCTGTTAGTAGCGTCCTCTCATGAATCCATCATCCAAGAGCTGCTCTTCCGTCTCACGTCTGTCTATATCGACCGCATCACGTGCAGAGATCGCTCCGGCGTCAAAGCCCTCAAAACGGCAGAGGATCTGGTGAGCAAGATAACTTGCCTATCAAAATGTAACACAGCAGGTGTTTTGTTTGCACGTTTCTAGGTTATGAATAGAGTGCTCAAACTGGGGTCCAAGGATCCCCAGTGGGCCACAAGAGAGTTTAAAGAAAACCAGTGTAACAAACATACATATAAATAGATAAAACATAAGATATAAGGAATAATAAGGGTCCGAGAACGGACCCCTGGGGAACACCACAGAGTGATCTCGCTTTATTAGAATAGAAACCCTTAACACAAACAAACTGTCTTCTGTTGGAAGCTTAATTTGTATTTAGTATCATGAAAACCATATTTATACAGCTTTTCCAGCACCAACTCTCTCTCTAGCTGAGTAGTTCCTTCCTTCCTTTGTCGTACGGTTTCAGAAAAATTCAATTGGACAGTGGAAAAAAAGCTTTTTTGCTCAGAGTAGATTTTTCTGTAAACCTCAGGCACTCAGTGCGCTCCTTTAAAAACGTGAGGCGTAACAGGTGGTTAAAACCCGGGGCGCATAAACAGTGCACAAAACGCTCACTGCTCACTCGTATAAAGTCTGACACGCTTTGTGTTTCATAGCGAAGTGTGGCTCTGTTATAATGTACATGCGTGCAGCGTCTCAGCAGCGCGGTTAACAAACTCCATCTCTACAAATGCTGTGAGTTTGGGTAGCTTATAATATTCATCTGATAACGCAATGTGCGCCATTTCACCAGATTTGTGAGGTAAATCATTTTTAAACTTACACCAACACATGAGAATACACCAGTATGTTTCTAAATATGCAAACTGTTCATTGTGATTTCAAAATAAAGCCAAAACAATCTCTGTTACCTTAAATTATACGCTTATCTCTGTAAAGATGCTTTGAAACAATCTACTTTGTTAAAAGCGCTATATAAATGAAGATGACTTGACTTGACTAGTAATTTTGGAAAAGCACAGTGACTGGTGAGCAAAAAAGTTCATGTCAAGCCACAGCAATAATTGAGCAGCAAATCATCATATCATAATGATTTCTGAAGGATCATGTGACACTGAAGACTGGAGTAATGATGCTGAAAATTCAGCTTTGATCACAGGAATACATTACAGTTTACAATATATTCAAATAAAATAAAATTATCTTTTAAATTGTAATAATTCACAACATTACTGTTTTTACTCTATTTTGATCTAATAAATGCAGCCTTGTTGAGTTGAATAGACTTAATTAAAAAAATATTAAAACAATTAATTATTCCTTTTTTACCGATAGTGTATGTTAACCTTTCTTTTGATGATTTTTCTTTGTTTTATTGTGCATAATGGTGCAGAAAATGTTGTCTTAGCAAACACCAGTAATTAAGATAACACAGTTAGCCTGTAAGTGACATTAGGTCTCAAGAGACTGTCAGATGTGTCTTTAAAAAAGCCTGCGTAAATGACAATTACTGTAGCTTGGAAGTGGTATTTAGAGACTTTCATTTTCCTCATCGAATGTTTCTTCATATCCAGATAAACTCCTGTTCTCATTATGGGATGTTGTATCCGTGGGTGAGCATCCTGACGCCTGTCCAGTTGAACATCACCCATGACCACCAGGAGGACCTACACAAACTTCAGGTGTGTACTCGTGCATTTCTCTCTTTTTGGCAAGCAACACCATTAAATAACACACATTAACATCCAGGAGCTCTATGAAGTGCAGCCAGAAGAGCTGACGTGAAGGAGTTTGGCCTTGTGCACACTGAAAAAAATTGCTGTAGGATTCACTTTGAAACGGTTTTCACACAGAAATTGCTTGTAAATTTCACAAATGATTACAAAGAAACAAGTAACACTGAATTGAACAGAAAATTTTGAAGTACAAAGAAATGGGATTTGAAGTAGAAAATAGAAATGGTATTTTCTTGTAAAACAATCCAGTAATCTTTGTTTTATTTACAATTTTGAAAAATCATTTTTACAGTGTACAGGAACCTCAGCTCTGCAAATAATTCCAGTAACACTTGACAATAAGGTTCATTAGTTAACTTTAGTTAATGTGTTAACTAACATGAACTAACCATGAGCAATACATTTGTTACAGTATTAGTTAATCTTTGATAATGTTAGTTAATAAAAATACAGCTGTTCATTGTTTGTTCATTAGTAGTGCATTAACTAATGTTAACAAGATTTTAATAATGTCAAGTCGAGTCACATTTATTTATAAAGCACTTTTTACAATACAGAGTGTTTCAAAGCAGCTTTACAGAGATAACAGGAAAATAATGCAATAAAGTTTGTTTCCAGAAGGAAATAGCATCACAGTCCAGCTTAAGTAAGATCAGTGATGGTTCATTTTGGTGTAAAAAAGTTAATTATTAATTAATATTAATTAATTTAGTTCATATATATATACATATATAGCCGCTCTGGAGAAAACCATGATGTCATCGTCCAGCTCAGTTCAGTTCTCATATAATGGTGTCAATGCAGGCAGATCAATATTATTGTTAAATATTAAATTAAATATAAAATGTAATGTCCCCAACTAAGCAAGCCAAAAGCCAATGACAACAAAGGTGATAAAGGCGACAGTGGCAGGAACCGAAACTCCATCAGTGACAGAATGGAGAAATAAACCTTGGGAGAACCCAGACTCAGTCGCTCAGTTCTCCTCTGGCCAACGAGAGAACAGTGTATGATTATGATCCAGGGGCATTACAGGTCAGAGGTCAGATATGTATGTATTAGTATGTATTAATGTATTAGTTAATGTTGAAATTCACATTAATAAAGATTAATAAATGCTGTATAAGTGCAGTTCATTATTGGTTCATGCTAATTAATATTGTTAACTAATGAACCTTATTCCAGGTTCCATTATTTCTTACATGCACTTTGTCACTGCTTTAAAAGGACAATTCACCCAAAAATGACAATTCTGACATCCTTAGTTTCAGATTCTGGCATGTTTTCTCCCTTAGTTCAGTTTGTTTAGGTATGTATGAACACGGCAATCACGCTCAGATTCGCACCAAACACAGTCGTTCCGAGATCACCTGAACGAGGTGGTCTCATCCGATTGGAAAATTAACTCTAGATGTGATGAAAAAGCAATCCAACCCAATGGATCAATGAACCAAGCTGTATCATAATTCATAATGGGAAATGCATTGTGTAAAAAAGCAACAGTGAGCATATTAGTTATCTCAGCTGAAAACCAAAGAGAGCCTCTTCATGTTAAAGTGTTGTGTAATTGCGCTCTCTCTCTCTCTCTCTCTCTCTCTCTCTCTCTCTCTCTCTCTCTCTCTCTCTCTCTCTCTCTCTCTCTCTCTCCTTTGGATCACACATGATAAATGTATAAAGTTGGGTCCAGATAAAGCTTTAGCTCATGTGTTCCCCTCAGTCTCTGCTGTGCGGGCCGACGCTGGAGGTGTCATCCATTCTGCCTCTGCTGGAGCAGCTGTCGGAGTCGGACGCCACCGGCCTCAGCGTTCATGTGCTCTGCGCCACCAGACTGGGCCAGCACCACAGCTCCATCGACAGGCTTCTGGACCGATGCCCACGAGCCATCATCCCCTACGCCAACCACGAGCTGCAGAACGACAAACTGGTAACAAGCTCAACCGCTCGAGCCATAAGACTTCCACACATGCCTGCCTTGATCTGTCTCATAAAAATGGCCATTTTGAATGGATTCACAAACTGTTTTTCACTGCTACTTTCCTAAAATGTCTGTCCAAACTTCACTGAAATCGATTCCGATCATATTCAGACTAAAGGCATGTTCATGTTCATGAAGGACGAATAAAATGATAACGATAAACATGCAGTTTTAAAAATCCTTCTAAATGTAAAAGAACAGAAGTCCACACCACAACCACAACGGCACAAAGGAACGTATCGTAGGAATCACTTTCAGCTCATGAACGATAAAACCATTGACAGCCAATCAGAATCCACCTGACTTTAAAGAGCTCGAGCATTTAAAGCTGCAGACGACAAAACTGCAGCACTTGTGATAAACAGAACATTATCGTGCGCTGCTGTGGATGCTAATACTGTTAGCGTTATCTTGGTAACACTTTACAATAAGGTTCATTAGTTAACATTAGTTAACTACATTAGTTAACATGAACTAATAATGACCTGCACTTATACAGCATTTATAAATCTGTGTTAATGTTAATTTCAACATTTACTAATACTTTATTAAAATCTTGTTAACATTAGTTAATCCACCGTGAACTAACATGAACAAACAATGAACAGCTGTATTTTTATTAACTAATACAGTAACAAATGTATTGCTCATGGTTAGTTCATGTTAGTTGATACATTAACTAATGTTAACTAATGAACCTTATTGCAAAGAGTTAGCGTTATCTTTATAGTTATTGTTCTTTATGTTAACAGGCCTTAAAGGTACGGCCACATCAGCAAAATATTGCCAGGATTTGCCCAAGCGGGAAGGAAGTCGACCGGAAGTTGAAGTCGGCCGGGTGCCGCCATCTTGAGCGGAACTTCACTTGCCTTAGCAATCCCATTGACTCCCATTCATTTTGGCGTCACTTTGACAGCGAATAACTTTACATCTGAGGCGTTTGAAGACTCCATTTGTCCATTTTTTATTTCTAAAGAAACACGACAATGTATAAAATGCTCCATTACCTTGTAGCTTATGTTATGGCCCCGTAGAAGCAGTTTTTGTAAAAGTAGGCTAACGATTGCGTCATAACCAAGCGACCGTATGGGCGGGAGGAGAAGCTCGCGGGCAATCGGGGAGACGTGGAGGCAAAATGACAATATAATTAATCAGAATACCTAGCAAAAGTTGATCCTGCTCCAAGCTCATGGACAATTCCTACTCACACTCTCCGTCTCTGCAAGATTCGGAAGGGAATGATTCAGATTTCTCTTGGCACAGCTACTAGAAGACAGACGGTTTGCTCACGTGGTCCGTGTAACGCTTTGCTCGGTTTGAGTCTGCGCGTCAGGAAAGGAAGTGCTAAGAAATCGCTAAAAATGGGCTTCACTTGTCTCAATTGAGTTCCAATGGGGTCGCTGTGTCCATTTCTTTTACTGTCTATGGATTTGCCAGGGCAAAAAAAGGGTGCCCATTATCCATTACTAGTATAGGTGTGTATGAAGCACCGCTTGTTTCCAATTCGCCCGAACTTGAACATAATGCGAAATCTGGGGAAATCTTTCACCCTCATTCAACTCTGCCAATGATAATTCCATTAAAAAAACGATAATGAAAGGGATGTGACGCAATAAAAAGTGTGACTTTCATGTCAGTCAGTTTTTCTGTTGGTTTACTGTCCGCTGATTGAGTTCTCCTTCTCTCCCTCCAGCCTCTGTGGTGGCAGAAGCTTTTCCCTGAGGTGTGCGAGCGGATGAGGAAAACAGGAATCGACAACGCCGTCCTCCTCTCAGCACTCAAAGGTAGCAGCCGCCTGAAGCCACTGGATGTCCAACACAACAGACTGAACTGAAGTGAATTCTGCTGCTCTTCTCTTTCACAGAAACTCTGCTCGTGGCGGCCCGAGAGCTGAACCCGTTCGAGTTCCTGGAGTTGCTGCCGGATGATGGAACGGCACACTTTTTCCTGCCACATCTGCTTGAATGCTGCCAATGAAACCTCATGACATTGCCATTTATTTTAGACAATCGGTGAATCAACACTAAACCTGTTTAAAGACAGGATCTGGGTTTACAGTCGTCCTGCTGCTTTGAATGCTGATTACCAAAAACTGTCAGATCTATGACTGCTGTCAACTACATGTCACTATCATTCATAAAGTCTGGAATGCTACAAGTTTACTTAAAAAAACAAAACAAAACAAGTACTCCATTATTAAATCAGGATAAATATAGACTACAAAATATAACAAAATATCCTGAAGTGTTTTTTTAATGATTTGTTAGGCTTGCACTGTTTTTTTTTTTTTTATGTATCTGCAATATTTGTGCACATTACCCACAATGCATCTATCATCTCATTTCATCAGATTTTCAGAATGAACATTTTCAAGTGTCCTTTTTTGTTTATTAAATTATGTTCAGATGCAGAGTCTCACGTGCAGATCATTTTGTAAACATTCTCTTGAACATTCTCTTCAATGTACAAAATCATATTTTAAAGCTTCAGTAACATTATTCAAATGCTAACACTCTACTTCCAGTCTTCCCTTTACAGAATCATATTTTCGACCCTACAAATTGACCCTATATCAGAAAAAATATCAATATAACCTTTAGACAAAATAATGACCTCTGACCCCTTTTATTCAAATACAGCCTATTTAGAGATTTTTTTATTTACCATCCAATCATTCCCGTTTTAATTCCAATTCCCTGTCTCATTTATGTCGCATTTAAGTAAAATAAGTGTTTAATGTCTTTGTCATGTTTTTCTGCTCTTTTGCAATCACAATAAAATAGTTGTGCAGAACTACAAGTGTTTATTTAGAAAAATCATGGGGAAGTATTAAAACAAACTTCCTGTTACAAGAACATTTTAACCGCTACCAAACAAACCCAGGAACCTCTTCTTCCCTAAAAAAAGAAAGAAAATCATATCATTCAGTTTGTGTTGCTGGTAAAATGTGCTCAGTTTAATCACAAAACAAACATTTGTGTAATTAGACTTTTCTTGAGTTCTTGTGTAAACAGCCCCGTGTGACAACATGCCCCGCTCTGCCCTTTAGCTGTGCATAACAGAGTAGTAAAATATGTTTCTTGTCCTAAATTTGTAAAACTGATCTCAGACTTGTACATGCTGTACATGTCCTGCAAACTCACCGTCTTTTTCGAGTACGGTGTATGTGGTCTGCATTCCGGCCTGGATGTGGTCGGTGACGTGACAGTGCAGCAGCCATGTGCCAGAATACTGCGGACGCATGGTCACTGTCTGGAACGTCCCGGGAAATAAATCAAACACGTCTGCTCGATGTGTACCACTGATCTGCAGTAAAAGACGACAGTCATCATCACACTGCTGCTCTGGAAGAGTTTTACAGTTTCTGAAGAGGGAGTGAGTTTGGGTGAGAGTGTGAGTGAGTGAGTGAGTGAGTGAGTGGTTGGGTGAGTGAGTGAGTGAGTGAGTGAGTGGTTGGGTGAGTGAGTGAGAGAGAGAGAGTGAGTGGTTGGGTGAGTGAGAGCGAGTGAGAGAGTGAGTGGTTGAGTGAGTGAGTTTGGATGAGAGTGAGTGAGAGAGTGAGTGAGTGGTTGGGTGGGTGAGTGAGTGAGTGGTTGGGTGAGTGAGTGAGCGAGTGGTTGGTTGGGTGAGTGAGTGAGTGAGTGAGCGAGTGGTTGGTTGGGTGAGTGAGTGAGTGAGTGAGTGGTTGGGTAAGTGAGAGAGAGAGAGAGTGAGTGAGAGTGAGTGAGTGCGTGTGTGTGAGTGAGTGAGTGAGTGAGTGAGTGAGTGTGGGTGGGTTGAGTGTGAGTGGATGGGTGAGAGTAAGTGAGTGAGTGTGGGTGGGTGGGTTGAGTGAGCGAGTGGTTGGGTCGAGTATCTGTAAAACTGCATTTTTCTATCTTAAAAATATATCTAAATTACGTCATATGCTCTCATTGACAAATGCGGAACAAGTAGTTCATGCGTTCATGACCTCAAGGCTAGATTACTGTAATGCTCTACTGGGTGGTTGCCCTGCACGCTTAATAAACAAACTACAGCTGGTTCAAAACGCAGCAGCTCGAGTTCTTACCAGAACCAGGAAGTATGACCATATTAGCCCGGTTCTGTCAAAACTGCACTGGCTCCCTATTAAACATCGCATCAGTTTTAAAATATTGCTGATTACTAACAAAGCACTGAATGGTTTAGCTCCGCAGTACTTGAGCGAGCTCTTAACGCATTATAGTCCGTCACGTCTATTACGATCTCAAAATTCCGGCCAGTTGATAATCGCCTACCTAGAATATCAAAATCCACTGCTGGCGGTAGATCCTTTTCCTATTTAGCACCAAAACTCTGGAACAGCCTTCCTACCATTGTCCGGGAAGCAGACACACTCTGTCAGTTCAAAGCCAGATTAAAGACACATCTCTTTGACCTAGCTTTCACATAATACATTATAGACTTCTATAATTTAATGTTAGGCTGCATATAGTAGGTCAGCCGGAACCGGGAACATTTCCCAAAAATCCTGATGTACTCGTTACATCATGAGAAGAATGGCATCTACGCTAATTTTAGTGTCTGTGTTTATCCCGAGGTTTTCCCGCAGCCTGCCGGATCCAGGCCGTATCCAGATCTGACGAAGGACCTTCGCCTGGACTGATGACAACGCAGTGCTGAAGTGCCAACTAGTCTCTCCCTATGGAGGATCCCACTACCACTCTACAGATAAGGCGTTGTCGGGAAAATTCGTCTCGCGGTCCTACCCCAAAGCAACAAATAAAATAAAATTCCTTATCAAATTCCTTATCAAAATTTATAAGGAAAGACAAGTATTTTGTTTAGGCTTGGCTTGTAGGGAATTCCAAACCTGCGTATATTTAAACACACATAACTATAGAACCCATTCTAAATGCGCATGTGAACGCCATCAGTGTTTATCACAGGTTCGCGTTTAAAGTCTGTGTAGAGAGAATGGTGTCGTCTTAGCGGCCCCTAATTTAATAACAAATGATCATTGCGACGGAAGCAAATCAATTAAAACTAACTTTAGATGGAAATAACTTAACTCTGCTGTAAAGCCGAAACAATCTCTGTTACCTTAAATTATACGCTTATCTCTGTAAAGCTGCTTTGAGACAATCTACATTGTTAAAAGCGCTATATAAATGAAGATGACTTGACTTGACTTGAGTGTGAGTGGATGGGTGAGTGTGATTGGGTTGAGTGTAAGTGGGTGTGAGTGAGTGAGTGAGTGAGTGGTTGGGTGAGGGAGGGAGGGATGGATGCTTTACCTTGTAGTCAAAGCTATGGCCGTGGAAGTGTGCGGTGTGCATGTCCACCTCGTTTCCCATTCCCATCAGATACCAGTACACTTTATCTCCGACCTTCATGGTCAGGCCTTTAAGGTTGCCGTAGACTAAACCATTGATTCCTGTAATAAACAAAGGAATAACCATTAGTTTTACATTAGAGCTTTTAATAATAATAACAGGAACATTCATTGATTTTTAATGCTGAGGCAATGATGCTTTAAAGGAAATTAATTAAAAGAGAGATTTCTCATGGAGAGTCTAACAGAGCTAATAGTTACTTAGAATATATTTTAGCATGCTAAACCATTTCATGATAAAAACTCAATTATTTTAAAATTAATAAGTCCTTACTAAGTAACATGCCCCTCATCCTCAAAAACCATGACCAAATCTATGCAACCCAGAACACATTAAACTCACCATGCATTTTGTTGCTTTCGATAAACTCCTCATCCCCCTTCAGTTCTTTTGGAGGGGTTTTAACGTGAGTTTTGATGTTGTCATCCAGATACCAAGATTCATTCTCATCAAAGACCATGAAGAGCAGAGCAAACTCCTCAATCTCTTTCTTCAGCCCCAGTGTACGTGCCAGGCTCTTCTTGCAGATGACCAGTGGCCCGATCAAACCACTGTACATGTCCTGCGCGGGAAGAAATCAGATTTACATTTCTGATTAAAAATGTTTTAGACACCATGGGTCATAATATTGTTCTAAAGATATAATTATGCAACCATCTAAGATTTTGACAAAATTCTAAGGCGGCATCACAATTGCAATTAATGCATTTCATTGAAAAATCCAGAGAGAACCAGAGAGGAGGCCGGAAGGAGTCATCGCCCCGGAGCCCATACCACCGCTAGAGTCTGACCAGGTGAGTGAGCCGATAACATCATTTGATGTGGAGGGAGTTTTAGTGGAGTTTGAAGGGATGGAGGGGAGAATAACCCTGCCGTGGTGGATGTTAATTATGGACTCTGCAAGGTCTTTAAGCTCCTCTAAATAAAATTTTGAGGTTAACTTAATGGACTTTTTTGGAGAGATTATTCCCAGTCTCCCTGTATCTCCAGCGCCCCTGTCTCTCCAGAATACCCGCCCAGCCTCCCTCTCCTCCTCCTCTCCTCCTCCTCCTCCTCCTCCTCCTCCTCCTCCTCAATCAGCCAGTTCCTCAGCCCCGCCTCCGCTGATGTCCTTCAGTCCTCTTCAGCTCCCACATGCTGTGAAGACCTGCCCAGTGTCTTTAGGCCACCAGCTCCATCCAGCACAGAGGATCCCCTGTCTCCGCCTCCAGTCTTTGTACCCATCGCTTCATCTCGGCCTGTCGACACATCGGCTCAACCCTGGCTCCTCGGCTACACTAGAAACCATCGGCCATACGGCTTCTCCAGGCTCACTCATTCCACCGGCTACGCCTTGGTCTGCCATCGACCTGCCTGCACCTTCGGCTCCATCTGGCCTTGCCTCCTCAGTTGGACTATTTATGGCACGAGGTCGTCCCTTTTTTGGGAGGGGGCGGACTATAACATGTACGGTCTGTCTCATATGTTTCATTGTATTTTTAGTTTAGTCCTGTGACCTAGTTTTTCCCAGTCTGTTCAATTAGTTATGTCATTCACCTGTGCCCTGTTAATTTACTAATTAAGTTCCTTTGTTTGCTCTGTATACTTAAACCCTCCGTTCTCCCTAAGTCTCTGTCTGTTCTCGTTAATGTTTGTGTGGTTTTTCTCTTGTTTCCTGGGTAATTGTGTGTTTGTTTTTCTTCTTCTCCTGGTTCCTGAGTGTTTGTGATTTAAAGACTGTTTCCTGGAATTATTCCTCGTCGTGCAAGTTTTTAATATACCAAGTTATGCGTCAACAAATTTCCATGAGACTGTGTTGGCAAATGGCAAGCTCATTAAGGTTTAAGAAATAGCACACCTGTTTTCTTGGATAGACAGGAGATATTCTGGACTTTCACAAAATATTAGATCCAAACTGGCCTTTGGTCCCATGACCTTGTTTCAATGGTGAGAAAGGTACCTTAATAACATCTACGGTGGAGTAATATGCTCCGACACTGCATTCCTCCTGCTCCTCTGTCGGCCCAGAAGCCTTTGGGAGGTACCAGGTATAGGTCTGAGTTTCTCCTTGAGTGAGCAACATGAGTGAGCATGAGTGAGCTTTAGACTTAATGAACAATATAAACTTTGAAATTTGTCAATTTACAACTGTCAGATCATCTTGTCCTTTACCTGGACGTGTCAGGGCGACATGGGGACTGTCGGTTTTAACTCCATGGGCATGTATGGAGTACGGTCTCTTAGCCATGTTCTTAAACACAATCTTCACTTTTTCTCCTACTTTACCATGGATCATGGGTCCTGAGGTGAGCAATACCACAGCTGAGCATATTCTGAATGTTTACAAACATTTACACCAAATAATGAGTCAACCATCAATATACAGCAAATTCTGTAAATACTTACCCATAATTCCCAAATGTTCCATATCTGCTGGTCTGTCCTTGGGTTTAGTGAAGGTTTCATCAGTGTACTCTCTGTACAACACCTTCTTATATTTTGAACCAATGAATTTCCCTTCTTTCTTGAGGAACGCGTTGCCTGGACTGAATATATCAAAATAGATATGATTCAGAACTTGCATTCATGCTTTAATGACAGTACAGTCTAAAAACATGTTCCTTTTCACAAAATATAGTCTGAACAGTCTTTGTAAATTCAATTTAGTCCAAAACTACACTACATGTGAAAATGAAAATTCTGTCATTATTTTCCAACTCTCATGTTGTTCCAAACTGGTAAAACTTAAACCTTCACAATTTACTCAAGAACCAATGGTTTGCTTTGTTGTCACTGATGTGGTATTTCGCTGATTATCTTTTTTTGAAACTTGGTATATAACCAGGTTTGGCTTCAATCACACTAAACACCTTTGGTGTTCTTCAATACCTTAAATAAAGTTCCAAACGTAGGTTCAGGAACAGCCTAATCATTCAGTCCTGGCAATCATCATTATGAGCGTATATAAGAAGCAGTCACTGCACCATCCCAGCTACAATTCCTCTGGCATCCCTTCACCTCCCCATCTCCTTAACTATTTCTCCCATTAGGAATTCTCCCGCAGTTCTATGTATCACAGTTATAAACTTATAAGGTTAAACTCACGCAGAGACTCGGGTTCAAGCCTTCTTTGATGACAGCATTTTTTTTAAATATTGCGGATTACTAACAAAGCACTAAATTGTTTAGCTCCGCAGTACTTGAGTGAGCTCTTAACGCATTATAGTCCTTCACGTCTATTGCGATCTCAAAATTCCGGCCAGTTGATAATACCTAGAATATCAAAATCAACTGCTGGCGGTAGATCCTTCTCCTATTTAGCACCAAAACTCTGGAACAGTCTTCCTAACATTGTCCAGGAAGAAGACACACTCTGTCAGTTCAAAGCTAGATTAAAAACACATCTCTTTGACCTAGCATACATATATAAAATTATACTGTATATTCCTATTATTCAAATCAGTTGAATGATTATTAGGCTGCATAGATTAGGTCAGCCGGAACCGGGAACACTTCCTATAACACCCAATGTACTCGTTACATCATAGGAAGAATGGCATCTACGCTAATGTTAGTCTTTCTGCTTATTCCAAGGTTTACTGTAATCAGCCGGATCCGGGCCGTATCCAGATCAGATGGAGGACCTGCGGCTAGACACGACCACAACGCATCCCTGAAGTGTCAGCAGAGATTGTGTTAACTAGACTCTCATCGAAGGCCTCATCGACACGACAGCCATCGGCACTGATCCTTAACAAACTCGTCTCCATACCGGCGTGACTCTGATCTTCACCCAGATGAACTGGATAATATTCTGATTGTTCCAATCCAATCTGACTTCTGACCTGTAATGCTGCCTGGATCATACACTGTTCACTCGTTGGCCAGAGGAGAACTGAGCGACTGAGTCTGGGTTCTCCCAAGGTTTTTTTTCTCCATTCTGTCACCTGATGGAGTTTCGGTTCCTTGCCATAGTCGCCTTTTTTTTACCTTTGTTGCCCTTTGGCTTGGCTTGCTTAGTTGGGGACATTAAATTTAACATTACATTTAATATTCAATAATAATATTGATCTGCCTGCAGACACTATTATACAAGAACTGAACTGAGCTGAACTGAACTTACTCCAGAGCGGCTATATATATAAATGAACTAAATTAATAACTTTTTTTAAAAACAAAAATGAACCATCACTGAACTTACTTAAGCTGGACTGTGACGCTATTTTCTTCTGGAAACAAACTTTTGTGCATTATTTTCCTGTTATCTCTGTAAAGCTGCTTTTAAACAATCTCTATTGTAAAAAGCACTTCATTAATAAATGTGACTTGACTTGACAGCAATCCAATATTGTTTACCATTACCTATTAAGACTGGATGGGCAGGCAAACTCTTTAAATGAAATTTTCCAAGTACTGTTAGCAAATGGGAGTTCTGGTGAAGGATGTGGAATACCTGTCTTTCAGACCATGGAGCATTTGTTCCTCCCAGGTGCGGGTGGGTGAATAGTCCCAATCCATCTCAACTGCAGCGATGTAATACTTCTTCTGGTGTAGCATCGTCTCAGACTGACGGTTCCAGAAGTGGCACTTCTCCACAGTGTAGTTGGCTCTCATGCCTCCATGATAATGATCTGTGGTTTTACAGCTCACCTCAAACTGTCCTGCAGACGCAGCATGTTAAATCATCAGAACAGCACAATGTGTAATACTTTGAAGTTTATCATAAATGCATATTTATGTGATTATGTTTTTCTTGTTATACACATACATCTACATTCAGTGAAACTCCAAACCTGTATGGCTTTCTTTCCTCTGTGGAACACTTAATTTAAAAAAAAATGTTTAAAATGTTTTTGTCCAAACGATTGTGGTGAAGTGCGGTTCACAGATAGCTCAGCTGTATTTAGAAAAAGAGTATATAAAGGGCATCCCCAGATTAGCGAGATATTGTGTCATTATTGCGTCATGATTGCGTCATGGTTGCCGGTACTCCACTGCTCTGTACTAGAGGTAGGTGTTTGTTTGGCATGGCTACGGTTGGGCATCTATATTGTTTGTTCACTAACTTTTCAGGAAGTCCCGCTTGAGAAAAAGGTCACCATAAAGAAAAAGTATGTCATCTAATTTTGTTTCTTGTGAATTTAGGCCTGTAAATTGGGCGTTTGATCGCGACATGGCTTAGTCTCGACGCTACTGTTTTGCTTTGGTTTTTGATGGCTTCTGATTATTTTAGTTTTCTTGTTGCTTTGTTGTACGTCAGCTCATATCATGGTGTTTATGATTTATTTAGTTTAACTTGTTATTCTTTTCAGAATTCTTTTTGATTTATTAATATTTTTGTAATTGTCTCCTTTTGCTTCTTTTGTTTAGTGTTATTTGTTTTCTTTTCTGGTTTGTTATTTGTTTTGTGCTTTTCCTTAATCTTCGGTAAGGGATATTTAATTTATTTCAGCTGTTCTTATGTTTGTGTTATAATTGATTGTCTTCTTTTGTGTTCTGCAGGAAAATGAAATGCATGCAGGTTGGTAAAACATTGGTTGGATACTTGTCAAGCGTTTCAATATAGCACATAATTGTTCTTCGACATAGTGAGGTCAAAGATTGGACTGTACCCATGCTGTCAGGCTCCATGATGACGGTGTGAGAGATATGAGGAAACACACTGATGGTGTCTCTCCTGGTGTCTTTGTAGAGGAACCTGTTGCCCTCAAAGTAAAGTCCATGGATGTCTGTCTCTGATCCTAGCCCGGACAGATGCCAGGACACCTTATCACCTTTACACATACTCAAACCTTTGAGATTCCCATACATGAATCCATTGAGCGCTGTGAATGGTGAACAAATATTAGTTTGGATGAAAGAGCAAGCAATACGGTTTGCGTGCTAAAGAAACTCATAAATGATTTATCAAGGAATGTGACTTGCACTCACAGTGCATTTTATTGGACTCTTGAAAGTCTTCATCATCTTTCTTTACAGATTTGGGGTCTTTCACACTTCGTTTGATGTTGTCATCCAAATACCAGCTCAGGTTCTCGTCAAACACTGTCGCAAGAAGGTGAAACTCTTTATCCACGTTTTTCTGGAATGGAAAATAAATATTGGCAAAGCTGTGAGCAAATAATTGTTACACAATATTGTTGCAACTCAGAAATTACAAAGTTCTCTGCCCCTGTTTTCAGCCACCAATCACGTAATAATCTCATCTCAACATTTTGCAAATAAGAAGAATTCTGCATAGCTCATTCGGCGTCCGTCTCCCACCTGCTTTCCTGATTTGAGGGTTTTTGGCTTGCAGATCAGAAGAGGTCCAACCAGCCCAGAGTTGGTGTCTCGGATGGGATCTACCGCTGAGTAGTATAAGTAGGTGATGCAGTCTGGATCTTTTTCGGTGGGTCCTCCACCCTTAGGCACCACCCAATCATATTGGTAAGTGGTGTCAGGGCGGACCAGTGCAGCAGGAAGTGGCTCAATCACCCCTGAAAGAGATGAACAACATACAACCTTTTACATTCCATAATTGTTTTCTTGCCTTATAAGTAATATGAAGGATGGGAACTGATTTTATCCATTAGGAATTGATTGAATTGTTAAAAGTGGATGTTCTGTACCAAGATGAAGTCAGAGCTGAATATGAGTTTGCAGTTGAAGAGTTTGGCCAGTGCTGCCCCTGGAGGGTCAATGTCCTGCAGAGTTTAGCTCCAACACACTTGACTGGGAGACTCTAGTGATCCTGAAGACCATTATTGGCTGGTTCAGGTGTGTTTAATTAGGATTTGAGCTACACTTTGCATGATAGGGGCCCTCCATGAGCAGGTTTGGACACCCAGTGGATCCCAGAACACCACTTTTTGAGGGACTTTTTGACTAGAATAGGGAAATTAAAGGTCAAGTTTACCTTTGAAAGCAAGACGGGAAAGGCTCTAGCATCCCTGCAACTCTATGTAGGACATATGCCTTGGAAAATGGATGGATTTAATAGATGGATGGATGTATTATAAAGATTTTTTCTATGGAGTAATGTGAACTGCTGAATTGTTCGCAATAAGACCAGAAACAAGTCTTAAGGAAGATCATAGGGTGAATTTGATTGGATTTTCCTCTCTGTTCATTCTCAGAAAAGCCAGTCATGCGCTCATAATCCCCCAGATAATTCAAAGAGGGAACTTTGGTCTCATAGATTTGGACTGATTTGTTTGAGTCCAGCCAGGACTGGAAATTACACTTGCGCAATGATCCCTGACCTTGATTCAACATTTGACTTAATAGACAACAGTCTGGAATTGCTTATCCCTTATTTTCCAGATCTTTTTATATATCATTGAGATCTTTTTCTTACTTGCTTGTTTTTTGAGTTCACGAAGCTTCTTGGCAGTGTATGACTCTGCATGAAAAAATAAAAGAAACAAATGAAGACTGTCATACATTTTATACATTTATTTTAATGAGGTTACTTCTTTACCTTCCAGGACGTTGTGGTAGAGTGTTCCATCCATTTCTACGCTATACTGCACTCCGTGAGGCTGAATACTGTAGGGCCTGCTTGCTTTATTTCTAAACGTCACTTTAATTGTGTCCTCTTCCTCTGCTCTGATGACTGGACCTAAAAAACAACTCAAAGACATTAATTTGTGCTAATCAAAACATTGAAATAAATTAAAGACAAATAATATCTGCACTTAAAAGCAAATCACTGCAACAGCCTCATAGTAATATCACAGTTAAAGGAAGATTCCTAGTTAAATACAATGTTCTGTCTACAACATCTACCCAGAATTCCCAGGTGCAGCTCCTCTGGGGTCCTGTCTTTGCGCTTGGTGAATGTGTCATCAGTGTATTCCACATATTGGACCTTCTTGTATTTGCCCCCGATGCGATCATTGCGGGTATCAAAGAAAGTGTCAGATACACTGTGGAAATTCAGAGACAAGCTTAAATTCAAGGACATTCCCTTTGACTTCAAGATGTCTTTCAGTGAAGATCTTAAAACAACATTGTTACCTGTCATCAACAAGTTTCTTCCCTGTATACTGATTTATCTCTGTTGGCCCATAATCCCAGATGATTTCCTCAGCAGCAATGAAATACTGTCTCACTTCTCCAAACGGTCTGGGTTTATGCACATTTGGGAAACACTTCTTTATCTCAAAAATGGCTTGCATGCCGGCTAAAAGCGGGAGAAATGTAATTAATTTCAACACAACAATTTACAGGTGTAACGATGCAACATTTACACTCAGATCTGGCCTGTCTGTACCTTCCAGATGATCATTGACTTGACAGCTGAGGAGCCATTGGCCGGGATTGTCCGCAACCATCTCTACATTGACAAAAGTAGCCGGGAACAGACTGACAGTATCAACATGGTGCCGTTTGTTCGTCAGGATCTGTCCATGGAAGAAGGCTGAGTGGATGTCCACCTCGTTCCCCATCCCAAACAGGTGCCAGTGGATCTTATTGCCCATGCACATGCTGAGGTCCGGCAAGTTGCCGTAGACGTACCCATTTATAGCTACAATAAAGTTCACAAGGGAAGTTGAAATTCCTGGATAGTTATTCATACTATCTTTTAATAAACAGAATGCAGTATATATTATATACTGTACAGTATGCTACTATTATAGGTAGTTAATAGATGTGTCTAGAACAGGGTTTGACCTGTTAGCCTGTTCACTGTTATCATTAGTCATTATTGCAGGACATTATTACTGAACTCACAGTGCATTTTGTTGCTTTCCACGAATCCTTCATCACTTTTGCTGACTTTGGCTGCTGCTGAGCAGTAGGTCTTGATATTATCATCCAGATACCAGCTGAAATTCTCGTCAGACACCATAAACATGAGGGCGTAAAGATAGTCGGCTGTCTTGTCGCCATGGACATCTAGAGTGCCTAAGAATTGCACACACACACACAAAAAAAGAATGATTCATTATTAGTGGACTATATCAGAATTTGAAGTGTGAGAATTATACAATGACTTTTATGGTGGTCAGCTTTTTATATGAATTTGTGTCTGTAATTTTCTGTACATAATCTGTTGAGTTAGCCAGATGTTCAAACTTGTCTTCGAAACTTTTTTAAACAAAACATAGTTATTTGTTATATATGCTATTTGTGATCTATAAATCTACTC
The DNA here is from genome assembly GCF_964197995.2 of Scardinius erythrophthalmus. Taxonomy (NCBI): domain Eukaryota; kingdom Metazoa; phylum Chordata; class Actinopteri; order Cypriniformes; family Leuciscidae; genus Scardinius; species Scardinius erythrophthalmus. Next base: position 36,721,400 of record NC_138234.1, read on the forward strand.
TCTATTTTAAAAATAAACTGACAAACTTGTATTCTAACTGGGTGCTTCCTGAAAGCCTGATTGAAAAGACTGTTTAAAAATGCTTTTTACTTATTATGCATAAAATATCAGACCTACAATGACAAAAATCAGATAAAATTTTTACTCCCCCCTCAGTAAATATACGCATATTATTTTTTATGTGTTTTGCACATTAGTTCTTCTTTTAAGATGATTCTATTCAAGCTGAAAACATATCTAAATTATCATGTTTGAGGTGGGACTACTTTTAAGTGGATGAATTTGTCATTGATGTAAATTCTTTGTGTGAATCATATTAAAATCACTGCATTCACACGTTTACATTGTCGTAATATGAGTTGGAACCCCCCCCCCCCCCCCCCCAAAAAAGACCCTCCCCTTGAAGAAATCAGGACAGAAGTGGTTGAAAGTGGACAAAAGAGACATTAAAACACAGACGGGAATGTGTCTCCCTCGTCTACTTGTGATCCGAACGACCAAAACACATTTTAATGACAGGTGTAAAAAGGGATTTTACAATCACAATTACAATCGCCAAAGCGATTCTCTCAAACTAGCCTCATGCTAACGTATAATGCTAACTGTGGCTATACTTTTGCTTGCATTTTAAAGTAGCTTGTATTTGAACCCAAAACATTACTGTAATCAGAGGGGTCCTAGCATGTGAACCCTGAAGTGAAGAGAAAGATTTGTACCTTTTTTACATATAATGAGAGGTCCAATGAGACCTGAGGCGATGTCTTTGGGGGCGCTAACATGGGAGTGGTATATTCTGGTCAGGCAGCTAGTGTCGTCTTTGCCAGGAGTATGGGAAGACGGTAGAGTCCAAATATAGGAAAACGACTTCCCAGGGGCCACTGAATCGTCTTTTTTCTCCTCCTTTTCTGATGAATCAGGATACAGTGCTCCTGGAGAGAAATCCAATATTCACAGTATTTGCAATTTATGAGAAAAAGTTAAACTGATGAAATGAGTCATATTTGACATAATGTGCGCGCGCACCTTCATGGCTCTTGTTGTAGCTGAGGCCGTGTGCGTGGATGGAGTACGCTCGTGTGGCCATGTTCTTCAGGTGCACAACAACTGTGTCATCTTCCTCTGCACCAATGAGGGGTCCGAGGTAACCCAGCCACTTGGGTTTCTCTATCTCCTGCCTGTAGGTGGCGTCGGTGTATTGCTGATACACTGCCTTCTTATACACCCGCCCGATCCGCTGCTCTCCCCTCTCCAGAAACACCCGTGCATCTCTGCCAAACACCAACACATCATTCTCTGTTAGGCTTTTACGTGCACTCTCTCACTCACTAAAAGTCTCTCCAGACAGCAACATAGTGTCGGCCCAGATCCGGCCCACATCTGGTACATGTGGAATCCACGCGTCTCTGCCGGATCTGGGATCTGGGCCGACACTATGCTTTGCTGTCTGGGTAGTGACCTACAACCCTACCCAGGTACCATTTTTTTTGTATAAACTTCTGAAGGAAACGTGAATGTTTCTTTCCCGTGCAGAATTTCTATCAAAATGTCTGAGGAGTAGCAGAGATCTTCTCAAAATGCTGCATGATTTGAGATATCATTCATAACCACTGCATAAAAATTTTGGTACGAGGCAATTTCTAAGTGTTTCTGTGGGGTTTCTAGAGTGTTGCTTGGCGGTTAATAGATCATGAATGCGGCGTTGCTAAATAATCTCTTACTGCTCATTTAATCGTCCACCATTAAAAAATATTAAGTCTAAACTCATTTAATACTTAGATTTAATGGTTTGTTGAAGATCCAGACTCTAAAGCTGCATTCACTCTGAAAACTATCTGTAGAAACAAAGTTTCCAGAACTCAGTCATCTCCAGTTCCAAAGTTGAAATCATTAATTATCAACATAATCAGTATGAAGCGGCAATTCAACGTTATGCAAATAAGCAGCAGTGCAGTGACGTCCAATGGGAGTCGTGAGATTGGAAACAGTGATACCACAGTTGAATAAGTAATAGGCAGAAGCAATATACAAGTGGAATTGTCATTAAAGTTCTAAAGAAGGCTACAATTTACAATCATATGTTCTAAATTGCAACTAGAGTGTATTCTTAATGTTTAAATGTTAAATCAAATGTTATTATAATCTCATTTCTTGCGTACAGAACTCATAACTCCTGTACATCCTACTCAGAAGTGTTTGTACTTACTCGTCTTCTTTTATGGTTTTGTTCTGAATCAGATTTTTACCACTAGGAGCATAATCCCACTGAATCTCCTTAATGGCAAAGAAATATTCCCTTGTGATTGAAGACACGATTCCAGCACAACACAAAACCCCGAGCAGAGTCCACTGCAGCCCCTTCATGTTGGATCAGTGGGATGTGACTATCAGAATGGAGCAGATGCTTCGCTTCTTTAATGATAGAAGGTGACCGCGGTCAGCCAATCACAACAGCCGTGAAGAGGGCAAGTTGACTAACACACACACAGCTGGGCGGTCTGGCAGTACATGACCCTGGGAATTTACTGGCAGTGTGTGACCCGATGGACTCTAGGAAACTTTCTTTGCAGTCATCAACCCTGATAAAGGTTGGGACTGAATCGTGTGTTAATATCTCCCATTTGGCTCTGAATTAAGACATTAATTATGTTGTCTTGGTTAGACCATTTATTCCATACCATACCAACCACAGAAGTTGTATGGACTGGGTAAAAATTGTAAAGAAAAGTAGTCACCCCAGTGCTTAAGTGTGTTTGTGCATGGTAGACACTGCTGACCAAAAAATCCCCAACTGTGATTGCATTGCGTAAAAATCAATAGGGTTTTGAGTGCTTTTCTCATGTTGAGTTAAGAAATGTTTATCTGCTGGGAACTGACAGCTAAACCCAATTGCAATGCACTGGGAGAGATCATTTCAAAATAATGAAGCAAGCTAATGTATGCTACACTAGGCTAACAATTTGACAGATCACACCTCACTACTTCTGAACCCGTCAAGGAGAGATAAGGCAAAAGTTAAGAATTTTAATAAATACTCATAATGTGATAACTGCATGTGATGTAAAAACTGCACATCATGTAATACGTATTACATTATTATTGTTATACATCATTATTAAAATAATCGTTTTCTCAAAACTTGATAAAATCTCGAGCTCATAATGTAATAAAAAATTTTACTTGAGAAATGTATTACATTATAAACTCACCAAAAACATTGTCATATTGTCATAATTGTAATAGCTTTTAAAACATAAAAAATATTAGTATTCCCTTAAAGTAATTTAAAAAAAATCTAAATCCAGTCTCTGCCTACTACTACTACTACTACTACTACTACTAACTACTACTACTACTACTACTACTAACTACTACTACTACTACTACTACTTCTAACATCTCGGTTACATATGGTAACCTTCGTTCCCTGAGGGAGGGAACGGAGACGTACGTCGTGGTGAACGACGAATAGGAATCTCGCTAGAGAGGCCAATCTACTTCGAGTGAAACTGAAACAAGCCAATGCACATTGGCGTGCAATCATTTGCATCAGCTGTGCAGCCTCGCAGCGCGGGTATTTAATGAGCAGATGGTGCGATTGCACTTCAGTTTTTTGCTGAGGAGCCAAGCCTGAAAAAGCTGGTCGCCCCGGTGGGTAGCAGCAGATGTGGTGACAGGACGTACGTCTCCGTTCCCTCCCTCAGGGAACGAGGGTTACCATATGTAACCGAGACGTTCCCTATTGTCCGGTCACTATGACGTACGTCTTGGTGAACGATGAATAGGAATCCCTACCAAAGCGCCACAGCTGCTGCACCCCATCCAGCGCCCTGTGTAAGCCTCCACACCTTCTTGCCTGGAAGGACGATAGGAGAGGGCTTACACCAAGAGTATCCGTCACTGTTGTTCCGTGATAACCCATACAGTGAGATTATTGGATAACACTGGGAAGCGTGCCCCATCTGAGGGAGGGGAACGCTGTGGGAGCCACATTCTTAAAGAGAGTTATGTGGGAATAGACATATGGACTAACCTGAGGGTTGTACTGCATATGAATAGTGGGTGCCTTAACCCAAGGGAAAGACACAGGCTTCCGTTTAGGAGCAGCCGTGGAAAATATACACATATGGGATCTGGGGAGTGCTAACCAGGCTCGTAGAGACCGTGCAAACGGGACCAAAGGGACCGTAGGCGTACCTGGAGTGGGGCAGCGAGGTGGAACACAGGGATTCGGCTCGGGAGGCTCTCTCTGGGAGGTGGCCCGTAGCGGAGTCTGAGTGTGCTGAGCAACACTTACCTGGTTCCACGGGGCAGGAGGTGCAGGAGGTGGCTTGGTTGCGTTCTCGAACTGCACACTGCTGCCTGCTGGCGATAGAAGAGGTGGATGAGAATGGTGAGGCTCTCTTCGGACCCAGAGGCGGAAGAAACTGCTCTTTAATTGAAAATTTGGGTACCGCTGGTTTTGAGGCCAGCGCCTGGAACAAAAACAAAAGGAAAATTAAGATTTTCCACCCAGCCCTCTTCCGGGGGATGGAGCGATGTGGTCATCGTCTCCTGGAGGGCAGTCCCTTCCATCTCTGGGGTCCATCCTAGGACCATTTCATCGTTCTAGGGCTGCTTGTTCCTGGCTTTGCCGCCCTTCTTGGCGGGGGCCTGGACGGGCGGGGGGGCCTGCCTGCGACTGGCTCGACGGTGCCGTTTAGATGGACGCTGCTGCTGTGGCGCGGGAGCAGGGTCAGACGCAGGAGGCCGCCCTCGGCGACGAGCAGACTGAGGAGCCGCAGGCGGTGGAGTGGAGGCAGCAGCTGGCCGTCGCGGCAGGATGTGTCTGATGGCCTCAGCCTGCTTTTGTACAGCCGAGAACTGCTGGGCGAAGTTCTCGACCGCGTCGCCGAAGAGGCCGGTCTGGGACACGGGGGAGTTAAGGAACCGGAGCTTGTCGGTCTCCCTCATGTCGGCCAGACACAGCCAGAGATGGCGTTCCTGGACCACCAAGGTGGACATCGCACGACCCACTGACCGCGCGATCACCTTCGTCGCACGAAGCGCGAGGTTTGTTGCAATGCAAAGTTCCTGGAGAACTTGGGGATTGTGACCACCCTCGTGCAGGTCCTTCAGTGCCTTGGCCTGATGGACCTGCAGCAACGCCATGGTGTGCAAGGCAGAGGCAGCTTCCCCACAAGCCTTGTAAGCCTTGCCGGTTAAATGCGACGAGTACTTACAGGCCCGGGAAGGAAGACACGGTTCTCCACGCCAAGTGGAGTTAGGGCATAGTTGCATAGCAACGGTCCGTTCCACTGGCGGGATACGCGTGTATCCCTTAGCCGCCCCGCCATCAAGGGTGGTGAGGGAGGAGGAGCCACCGGAACGTTTTCTTGGCAGTAAAAGGTGTCATACACGTCCTCGTAAGCTCCTCATGCACTTCCGGGAAGAAAGGCACTGGGGTGGGTTGCTGAGAAGCAGCGTGCGCCACCCCGAGATACCAATCGTCCAACCTCGAGGGTTCGGGACACGATGGAGGATTCCACACGAATCCTCAGGTCTCCCATGTCACTGCCCGAAGCAACCCTCTGAGGAGGATTGGATCGAGGAAGAGGCACGGGGACTCTGCCCATTTGCAGGAACGTGAGTCTCGACCGCAGCTCCGCGATGGTCATCTTCCCACAATGGGTACATGACTCATCAACAAACGCTGCCTCAGCGTGTTTAATGCCCAAACACACGAGGCAGCGATTGTGACCATCCCGTGAAACCAGGTAACGACCACATCCAGAAACACACAGATAGAAAGTCATCTTTAAAAAGACGCTCTCTATCTGTGTAAGCTCTTTTAGGGACTGCTCTCACTGGTGCTGAAACACACAGGGGAACAGTCACTGCGAACACAGACGGGAATGTGTCTCTCTCTCTCTCGCTGGCAGGTCTTACCAGCTGTAAAAACAGCTTTTGAGCGCTCTGATGGAGCACCTTACCAGCTGTTATAACAGCTTTATTGTTTGCTCAATACCAAAACAAAAAAGACAGAGAAAAAGAGAAGAAAGAAGAGAGAGAGAGAAAAAAAAAGACTGTGTTGTAACACCCGGGAAGGAGAGGTCCAGAAAAGTTCGTTCTTTGATCACTCTGTGTAGATGCATCGAAGTGCTTGGCTCAGAAGCAGAAAACTGAAGTGCAATCGCACCAGCTGCTCATTAAATACCCGCGCTGCGAGGCTGCACAGCTGATGCAAATAATTGCACGCCAATGTCTATTGGCTTGTTTTAGTTTCACTCGAAGTAGATTGGCCTCTCTAGCGAGATTCCTATTCGTCGTTCACCACGATGTACGTCGTAGTGACCGGACGATAGGGAACTACTACTACTACTAACTACTACTAACTACTACTAACTACTACTACTAACTACTACTAACTTCTACTAACTACTACTAACAACTACTACTACTACTACTACTACTACTACTAACTACTACTAACAACTATTACTACTACTACTACTACTACTACTAGTATACATTCTGTTAAATTACAAAACACTGTGACCTAAAAACCAACACTGTGTACAAATTCTGTAAATTCTCTCTCTCTCTCTCTCTCTATGTGTGTGTGTGTGTGTGTGTGTGTTTGAGCACAAGTTAAGTAAACATTTCTTCACTTTGATACAAGTTATATCAAAACAAAACATCAGAGGGCATGTTGAAGAATACAGTACAACTTACAATCATGTGCAGTGGTTATTATAAAGTCTACACACGCATGTTTGGTTTTGTAATGTAAAAAAGAAAGAAAGATAGATAAATAAAATCTGATGCAATGCCATAATTGTAATTGTAATGCCAATGTATAATTGTTTAACTCATACATTATGTGCTGACATTACCTTATGAACTGTGATTACATTATAAGTTGCTTCAGTGAGTTCATAATGCAACAAAGTTCTCATACAAAAACCTATTATATTATGTGAAAAATATTACATTGGAAAATCGTTATTACATTATGGGCTCAAGATTTTATTACATTTCAACAATTATTACATTATAAAAATTTGTATTACATTAATAATGTAATACCTATTAAATTATGTGCAATTATTACATTATGAATTGCTGCTACAGTCCCTCATTATATCAAAAAGTGTATCCAGTATATTTCTCAAAAATTCACCTTTTGTGCTTCACAGACTTAAGAAAGTCACACAAGTTTGGAAATTGTAATAACATGAGGGTGTGTAAATAATGACAGAATTTTCATTTGGGGGTTATTCCTTAATTTTGTACAGAATTATATATATATATAAAATGTTGACTTAGAAAACCAAACATTTTCAGCAACATGAAGTCTCCATGAGGTCTCAGCTGAAGGCGTAATAAATTACAGAAATGATGATGAGGAAGAAGATGATTGACAATCAGGGAAGGGTTACAAAGCTATTTCCAGGGTTCTGGAACACCACAGAACCATTTGACATCCATTATCCTAACCCTAACCCATCCTAACCCTAAGCCTAACCTGAACCTGACCATAAGCCTAACCATAGTGACATCCATTATCCTAACCCTAATTTGGACCAGAACTGGCTGAGCTTCCAACATTCCTCTAAAAGTACATAAAGGACTCATCCAGCAAGTCTCAAGAGCCAAGGGCAACATCCAAGGAACTGCAGGATTCTCTCGTATCAGTAGAGGTCAGCGTTCACAAAGACACAAGGAAGAGTGGTAAAGCTGAGGAACATTTAAGCTTGTCTGAATCTTGCCAAAAACACACCTTGATGATCTTCAAAACTTCTGAGAACATCATACATACAGTCATGCGATAGTGTGTGGCATGAAGATGATTTGCTGCTCCAGGGAAACTTGACATCATTCAAAGAAACGTTAGTTTACACTGTAAAAAAAAAAAATCCTAATTTTACAGAAAATAACTGTGATTTTTTGACGATCATTTTCTTTAATTTTAAATTGTACTCAAAACACTGTAAAATGACAAATAATATCTGTAAAATAAAAATTCAGCTGTTATTTTAGGTATTGTGACATTAATGACAAATTCAAGTAATTCATATTTTTTATACAGAAAATGTATTGTATTTTTCATAGAGTATTTTTTCTGTTTTCTTAAATTACATAAAAATGTATGTAAAATTACAAATATAATCTGTAATTAAACAGTAACAGAACAGTTAAATGATAAAATGGTCAAATGACTGTCAGCCCCCCAAAAAACTGTAAAACATCCTAAATTAAATAAACTGAAAAACACTGTGATTATTCAGGAAATACCTGTAAAATAACAATCATATACCTTCATTGTAAAAAAAATTGTAAAAAAAAAAGGGTCAAATGACTGGCAGCTACGCTAACAAAATCCATAAAATTAAAGTCAAATATTCTAATTTAAATAAACTGAAAAACACTGTTATTTCACAGGTATTTCCTGCATTATTATGATCAAATACCTTCATTGTAAAAAAAAATCGGAAAAAAAAGGGTCAAATGATTGGCAGCTGCGGCTGCCAAACAGAAACCATAAAATTAAAGCTAATTTAAATAAAGTGTAAAAATCTTTAAAATAAATTTGATGTCACCATGATTGAGATCAGTGTCTGCTTTAGTTGGGCTCATGACCCTTAAATTTTTGACTTTAGTGTTTCTCTGGCTGCTTTGACTGTCTATTTGATACACATTTATTATAGCAATAAATGCAGGATAAAATATCAGATGATCTTGGTCATTCATTAATGATGTAATAGTCATATGATGAACAGATTCACTGATGTGACAGTCAAGTCTCTGAATATAATATCTTAGATTACATAATATGTAGATGGAATTTAGCTTTATACAACATGTATAATTAATGTCATAATTTTTCATATGGCCCTTGAAATATTGTGGCATCAGTATTATAACAATCTGAAATTAAAAAAAATATATATTATACAGAAAAAGTTTTGAGCTGGTTCATTTTGTTTAGTAGTATAGAGACATCAAGAATCAACATATGAATCTCAACAATGGTGACAACCAACAAAGCCTTTTTGTGACTTTATAGTAGTACAGATTTTTTTTTCATTGTCACCATTGTTGCGATTCATACGCTGATTCTTGATGTCTGAGTGAGTCTATATGATCCTGTCAAAACATTTTCTGTATAAGAACTTCATAAAATCTGAGTATCACAGCACTGCAGGATCTAATATAGCAGTTTTGTCATGCAAAATGAACAACTAATAGTTATCGCCTTAATCAGATATCACACTTCAGATGGTATCAATGAAGCAGGACACTACATGATGACTATTATCACTAATAAGTGACTAACATCATCTGATCTGAGTTGCTCTTGGATTCCCAGCATAACAAATATGCATCAGAGACACACAGGTTAAGCAGCCAGAGAATCACTCATGTTAATAACCAAAAGGTCAAGAGCCCAACTAAAGCAAACACTGATCTCCATCATGGTGACATCAAACTTTATTATTTTCAATGAAGCTTCAACTTCTAAACCTCTGTTAATTCTCAATAATAATGTTAGTATGAAAGAAATAAAGTCTGGATTGTAATAAGTGAAGATGCTGAGATCCTGAGAGATCTGGTAGTGTTTAATGTCCTGTTGGGGTTTAAAGTGTTTCTGTATGGTGTGTTTTGTGTGTCACCGTTGTGTTGAAGAGTAGAGCCTGAGCTTCAGTTCAGGATGAGCAGAGAAACACAGATGATATGTTGAAGAGTAGAGCCTGAGCTTCAGTCCAAGATGAGCAGAGAAACACAGATGTTATGCTGCATGTTGCTGTATTTAACAGACAGTAACTGTGTAGTTGCTGATGCAGTGATGCATAGTCACAGCAAATCATGCATGTAGTTAACTGGATGTTTTTCAGGAATAAATTCAGAAAATAAATGTGAAATAACTGTTTCTGTTAAAAAAAGATTAATGAAGATTTCTGTGAAAGTATTTTGCATTTATTTAAATTAGGATATTTTACATGTATGGTTTTGTATGGCAGCCATTGCTGACAGTCATTTGACTGTTTTTTTATGGGATTTTTTATAGTGAAGGTGTTTGATCGTAATAATTCAGGAAATAGCTGTAAAATAACAGTGTTTTTCTGTAAAACATTTAAGGAAAATTTCTGTAAAAGTTTTTTGCACTTCATTTAAATTAGGATATTTTACTTTATTTTTACGGTTTTTGTTTGGCAGCCGTAGCTGACAGTCATTGACCGTTTTTTTAAGATTTTTTTTTTTACAGTGTAGCCAATAGCTCTTTCTGTGAGGAGTTTGCATGTTCTGCCCATGTTGGTGCGGAGGAACACCAGCAATGCACATTTTCAAACTCTTCCAACTCAAACACACCTGACTCAACTCATCAGCTCATTAGAAGAGACTCAAGACATGAATGAATGCATCAGATAAAGGAGACATCCCAAAATGTGTGTTCCTCCAGGAACAGGGCTGGGAAACACTGGGATGTGCTCTAGCGTCCCGTGACCCCACATAGAAGAAGTTGTTTGGAAGATGGATGGATGAATTTCACTCTCTACCAGAAAATACTAAAAGGAGAATTTCATCAGTCTGTGAAACGCAAGTGCAATCATCCAAATCATTTCACATTTATTTGCATAGTGCTTCACAATACATGTTGTTTCAAAGCAGCTTTATAGAAAATGCATGTGTTTAGAGTGATCTGTTATCAGAGGTGACTGTGTCCAAGTTATGAATTTCAGAAATGTACATGTAAAATCACACAGTTAGCTAATAATGCATTCATTTAAACAATGTATTAATTTAAGGCAGAAAGAATGAGCTCATTTAAGTAATGAATACATGTTTGTTAACAAATGATTAGGATATATAGAAAAATGTAGCATTGGTGCATGTTGATTCAGAGCTTGCTTCATCTGAAGTCTTCACAGGAGACTTCAATAATCCAAAGCATAGGAGTAAACATGCCTCTGAATATCTAGTCCGAGACTGAACCTGATTGAGATGCAGGATTTACAGGAGTTCATGCTGAAATAAACCTCCGTTGAGGCTGAACTAAAGCTGGTCTGAAAGGAAGAGCGCCTCCTCAGCGATGTGGAAGACTGAGCTCCGGGTCTCCGACGCATTTGGTTCTGCTTTTTGCTGCTAAAGTTGGCACAACCAGTTATTAAGATTATGGGGCAATACTTTACTGTAGGGATTAAAAATCTGAAACTGTTTAGTATGACTTATACACAAAAACACATAAAATCAGGATGGGGACTAAATACCTTTTCACAGATCTGTAAACTAAAGAGTTTGTGCTCACGTACTCAGTGTTGCTTATGTTTGGAGAGAAATCTGCACGTCTATAAAACACATACCAAGAGGAGACCACACCAACACATACCAACAAGGCTTTGTGCAAGTGTACGGTGTGACACGGCTTTAAGTTTGAGAGATTATTGCTGCAACGGGGATAATGAGGCTTACAGCAAACACTTCCCAGGGGATTTCTTGCATTATTAATTTAGAAATCTGAAACCCAAAAATGTGAAATTATCCACAAATTTAACAAAACAGACAAAAGTAGTCTAAAACCAAACGAAACCTATGTATTTATTGAAGGGAATATTTAAAACATATTACAGCGTTTATAAGTATATAAAACAACATTCATCAAACGTTCTTCTATTACTCTCAGTATTTAAATAATTTACAAAACAGCTTCCTGTACAAAATGACCAGAACTCATACAAAAATACTTTTATATTTTAGCAAAAAATGCATAATGCAGCTAGTATACAATACAGATGTTTGTTCTATACAGAAAACATGCGCTGCTAATCTCGACTGCAGTGGTGTGGTCATCAGAAACACAGCTGTTAGTGTGTGTGATCGTCAGATCTCAGTCCGGGCCTGGCGTCCAGGGCCTCAAGCGTTCAGGCTGTACTCCTGCTTGTAGCAGCAGGGCCGGCACACGGCGTTCACCAGGCCGCTGATGAGCTGCAGGACACAGATGAGGAACTCCAGCGCGCTGAGACCCAGCAGGATCGACAGCAGCGTCACGTTCCACTCCACTACGCTTGCCGGCTGAGTGCAGTCTGACCACCTCTCTCGATCCAGCAGATACCTGGAGAAATCAAGGAACCGAGTTCAGCATAACACTTCAGAATACTGTTCCGTCATTAATGAATAACTACACAGAGACAAATGAGTAACGCACTATTAGTACATGGCTTGGTTGAATTCTAATGTAGAATGCGGTGTGTAATTTCTTGATATCAGACCGCTGTGAAGGATAACACACCGTTGCCATGAAAAACAGAGCGTTGCTATGGACGCAGGATTCTAACCGTAGAGACGGAACAGACTATTTTCTTTAGCGGAAGCAATACAATCGTTTTTTAAATCAATAAACTCCTTTTTAAATCAATATTTTGTGTCAAATTATTGATTTATTTGGTGGGTAGCCATGTAATAAGCGGGATAATGTAGAGCGAGGCGGTTGTTATAGCGAATACAACCCTCTTCAGGCTCATTCAAGCTCCGCTTCCCGATCAGCCTGTCGGGGTTGTATTCGCTATAACAACCGCCTCGCTCTACATTATCCCTTACTTAACATTCTAGTAACTATACCATTTTTTTCATACCTCACTGAGAACTACTATATACAGGTTCATAATTAAAGGTGCATTAAGCAACTTTTCATGTTAAAAATACCCGTTTTCTAACCCATACATGCTTAAACAATTGCCTGATGGGCTGAATGAGCCCTTCTCTGATCACTGAGAATGTCTCTATAATCCTGTAAAGTAAAATAAATAAGAGGGATTCGGGCCGGAATTTTAGACTAGGCGTGACGTCATGCGCGTTCACGGCACGCTCACATAGCTATGCCTGGCAGGTTTGTGTATTCGCCGGCATTCTCCGTAGAAGATGGATTGTAAGAGACCTGCTTATAGTTCATTTCAAACACCAACGCAAACTCCACGTAAGATAAAAAAAAGAAAACTTTTGTCCGTGAGCGTGCACACCTCTGGTTGCAGTTTCGCTTGCCGCCAGAGGGGGCATAGTTCTGCAAAAACTCAGAGACTTGCTTAATGCACCTTTAACATGAATAATGCATAATTTATGATAAAAGGTAATAATGGTAACCCAGTAGTAATGACTCAAGTGTTACTACATCCTTCTAAAGGAACTACTGGTTATTTGTATCCGTATTCTAAAGTGAAGATCATGGGAACACACTAGTAATGACTGAAGTGTTGCCAAATCCATCGACAGGAATTACTGTTCAAAATCTTACAAAAATCTCAAAAGCTATTTTAGGTAGTTTTCATGTTTTTCACTTTAGAATACTGATCCAAATAATTAGTAGTTCCTGTAGTAACACTTGAGTCATTACTAGTGGGTTACCATTACCTTTTATTATAAACTATGCATTATTCATGTTAATTATGAACCTGTATATAGTAGTTCTCAGTGAGGTATGAAACAAATCAAGCGTAGCGTTCTGGCAGGTCACGTTAGTCAAGCTCGCATCAGTGACTCTCAGCTGATCCACATCCTCCTATAGCAGTGCTTCTCAAACGTTTTCGGTAATTCCCCACTTTGGACAAGGGGGAATTTCCAAGACCCACCCGCCTCAACATGCTAAAGAATAAAATGTTCAAATTTATTGAATTAACAAGTAGTATCAGTATAGTAACAAGTTATATCTAAAAACAAACTAACTATCTACATCAAATAACAGCAAGTTCAAAAATACACAGTGCAGCTGTGTCATAGTTTACATGAAATTCAAAAATAGAGAAAATAAAAGTGCAGCTGTGTCATAATTTGCATGAAATTCAAAAATAGAAAAGCAATAAAAGTGTCACTTTGCAATCTGTTAAAAAAGAAAAGAAGATAAATCCATTTGGCAAGACAGGTCTATTTATCCCTGCATTAGTGGCTGCAATGAGCCTGTTTTGCATTGCACAATTTATTTATTGCCCACACTAGCCTGATACCCATCGGCACGAAACATAGATATAGCTACACATATACTGTATCTATGGGCGCGAAAGTTTGTTCCGCTAATATTACAGTAATGTGCCTTTATAGTCACACAAACACACACATGCGCGCGGTCACTCTCTAGTGCACGATTCTGGGAGATTGGATCTCATTTGCGGGCATCAAGGAGCCGCTATCAACACTGTACACCCTAACGCTCAAAATACATAATTAGTTTGAGTAGGACAAACTTAAATTAAACGAATTAGTTCAGTCAAATGAACTTTTATGAGTATTTAGCACTTTCTTTTTCTTTCATGTTCACAGAACTGATATATTTTAAGTAAACTGAACTGTTTCATTGTTTTGAGTTTTATGAAATGATTTATTTTAATTTAAACAAACTTAAGTTTAACTGAAACGGCTGGGATGTATATTTCCCAGCATGCTTTGCCGATGGCACTTGAATGGGAATGAGTAAATGCTAAAATTAAGCGTAATATAATGTTTTTTTTGTGCAAGATTAATGTTAAGTGGGAGATTGAGTATTGATTAATGTTTTGTTATGCTAATTTAGAAGAATTTCTGTTAATGTTGGTTTTAGGATAGTTACCATCATGGTGACAAGTGGTGCATGCGGCTTGATTTGAGAGCAAATAAAATATTTTTATTGTTGCACTCATTCAGCAAGTGCTACTGTATAACATACTATTAATAGCATGATAACATAATAGTATGTTAGCAAACTAGCTTGTTAAAACTGTAAGTTAATACTAATGAAAGTGTTCACATTGAGATTACATGAAGGTTTTAAGTTAAATGTATGAAATAGTGTACTCTGATTTTAATTGTTTTTAACTTGCTATTAAAATGAATATTTATTAACACAACGTTTCGGTCACACGACCTTCATCAGTTCCTTATCTGCTGAAACGACCTACCTAATTGGTCTTGTTATCGCACCTATCACCTGCAGGTGTGCGATGGAGTTTGTTCACTAATTGTTCTTAACTTGAAATGTTTAATTGTTCTTAACTTGAAATGTTTAATTGTTTTAACTTGAAATGTTTAAGTACAAACTTAAAATCTGACAGTTCTGCTTACTTAATCTTTGAATTTCAAAACTTAAAAAATTGAGGCAATCGATTGCCTTAAATTTTTTGAGTTCTGCTAACTTATTCGGGTTTACAGTGAATATGTGGGAGACTCCTGGAACTTCCGGGACAGTTGGGATGTCTGGATAAAGAAAGATATAAAGGCATAAAAAGGAAAATTTCCTCCCGTTTGGCGCGCCCCACCTGTCACGTCCCCATTCCCCACCAGTGGGGCGCGCCCCACACTTTGAGAACCACTGACCTATAGGAATACAACACCTATCCCTGTATTCATATATAAGCTCCTTCAGGATTATCAGCAGCTATCACGTTTCTCAGGAGCGAATTACCCTCCTCCCTCCCCAGCTCCTCCTGTCGTCAGTCAGGATTTGGCCTTCTGAGTGCCCTTGAATCAGAATAAATTCTCGAATTATGTTGTACTTTAAATCTTGAATTAATGATATCTGCAACACATTCATGTTGGTTTTGTTAACCGTGAGGGGGGTTATTGCTCTTATCCATGCTAGGCTTCATGGATGCGCAGGGAGTACTCGCCCAGAACAGAACCATACCGCCAATCCTAACTGAATGCTAATTGTCAATCGTATTTGACGATAGTGGTCATGACAGAAATAGTGGTTACTGATTAGCTAATAGTGAACTACCACATTCAACAGCGCTATTACTTACTAATGTGCTACTCAAAGTTTCTTGTTAGTTAATAGTAGTTACTAGAATGTTAATAGTGCGTTACACATTTGTTCCTGTGTAGTTATTCATAAATGAAGGAACAGTTTTCTAAAGTGTTACCAAGTTCAGGACTTTTTTCTAATGAAGTCACCAACAATGCATATCAAAAAGAAAGAGAAAAAGAGCTCACCATCCCCCGTCACCCTCAAAAGGATATTCCCATCCCATTGAAGTGAAGCAGTACGGCCCCTTCAGGAGCGCCACAGCGGAGATCAGGAAGCAGAACCCAGATCCGGCGAGCCCCACCAGAGCCGCTATCACCGAACCACACATCTACACACACACACACACACACAGTGTGAAACTGATGAATCTGGCTGACCAGGGGTGTGTTTCCTGTACAGCACTGTAACTCACTGCTTCACTACTGTAGCATCATTGAAGAAATCAACTAGTCACGACTGTTTCCCAAAACCCTATTGTCGCAAATTGGTCGTTCAACCACGTTGGTTAATGATGACACACAGGTGTTGGAGTAATAACTACTGTAAATGAATCTGTTTGAGATCGAATTAACGCTAGATGTTTTGCTATACATTACAGACATGGCATCTGATGTGAAATTCTCATTTTTCTCCGATATTTTGCTTTATTTCCAGATTCAATCATAGGCTCGTTCTTACGTACTAAAGCACATTCACACACTCTTCAAAAACGAAGCTTTAAACATAAATTACATTTGTATGTATTCTAAATCAAATATATAGATTGCACTGAATGTCAGCTTGCTTATTTTGCTCAAGATAAGGATTTATTGAGTCCACGTCATGCAAACAAAAAACTCGAGCTCGAGAGCTGTCGTTCCAACCACACAACTTTGCGATGCTGTTTGCGAATGTTCGTTTGAACGATGGCTTCAGGAAACACTGACTCGTTGAACTATGATGATAACGACAGAACTTGCGACTGTAGTTGGCTAGCGATGGTTTCGGGAAACACAGCCCTGTACAGCATGTCCTTGAGTTACAGCTCAAATCAGGGCCACGACCCCCTTCCCAACACTCACCGCACAATTCTCTGTCCCACAGGAATCCACACACTTCCCCATTCCCAGAAACACGCAGGCCGGGATCAGCACCTGAATGTGGACAAGCAGTTTTCAATACAGTTCAACCAGCTACTTAAGTAATTGAACCTCAATTACTGCATTTTACTTCTGACACCAATTCAACAAGAATGGAACATTTTATCCATGGACTGTGAAAAGTGGTTTGGTAATGTCAGGAAAAAAGGAAAATTGTGTTGGATGTGGAGCAATCTGCCATTTTGATGAAAGATTATGAAGATATCGGCGACAAGGAACTAGGGTTGTACAACACTATCCCACGAACAATTCATACGAATTTGTACGATTAGTCTAAACCCCAGTGATGGGTAGGATTAGGGGCGGGGTCAGGGGTAGGTCATTCGTACGAATTCATACAAGTTGGTCAACTCGTAAAATAGTATGAATTCGTACAAATTAGCCACCTCGTAAAATACTTACGAATTGCCGTGAGATCAGGTTGGTTTGTAACAATATATCGTGTCACATTATATTGCAATACAAAAGTGCATAATGTGTCCGCTGAAGATCGGTATACGCAACAGATGAAGATATTAGAAGACATGTTTGTCGTAAGAGTGCAATTTCAATGAACATTACATTTATTGTTAACTTTTTATCACATGTCTTGGAGTATCGAGATAATATCGTATCGTGAGTTCAGCATCGTGATATGTATCGAATCGTGGTATGAGGGTACCGTTACACCCCTAATGCGATTGATATATTGGCAAACATATTGGTTATCTGAAGATTTTGACCTAGCACTTGTACTTCAGCTTAAGCTTAATTCCATTACAAGTAAAGTTTTCATTGCTTAGGTGTTTCATTGTTTCCTCAGATGTAGCTTATGTCTTGTATAATTCAGGGCGCTTTATCCATTTATTTAAGTGTTAACTCATTATTTTCTCATTTAAGGAGTTAATTTTCAACCAAGAAATGCCCAGAAGCTTACTTTATAACATTCATTCTAACCCAATCTTAGGAGATTTTGTAAGTATTGTATGAGTCGCCCAAATTCACACAATCTGACCCGTGCGAAAAATACGAAAAATGGGTAAAAGGTCATCGCGTCCACCCCTAAACCCACCGTAAATCTATCCTTCAAGGGGGCGTGGGCAGGAACAGCTGAATTTGATTATGAATAAGTGATTGTGCGAATTCATCACCAATTTGCCAAATCATAAAATACTTTCAAACTGTCTTGAGAGTGTGTTGCTCATCCCACACACTCAACCGCTTTTGACCAAGAATATTCCCATTGACTTCTGTTTTTTTATTACGCTTATTTACTACATCCTAACCCCTAAGCCAAAACCTTACAGTTATTATATATTTATTGCCTCATTGCAGTGATTTTTCATTAGCCTGACTCTATATTAACCTCTCAACCAAACACTAACATTTACCATTTTTATATTTGAACTAAGACAATATGTAGTGTTTATTCAGTTTATTGGTCATTGCTCATTTTTGCTCACCTCAATCCACCAACACTTTCCCACACAAGACAACATTTACACCAACACAAATCTGACACTCACCAGAAAACCACCTCCTCCGATCCCCATAAAGTACCAGACATATGTGGTCACATGATCCTCCTGAATGTATATCATCTTTCCGTCGGGAAAGAAGAGCAGGACGTTTGCCACGATGCAGCAAGTGGCGAGAGGGATGAGGGCGAATCCCAGAGACCTGGCAAAGCCCAGGGAACACATCTTCACACGCAGCGAGGGAAGGAGACTGTAATCCGGGACAGGGAACTAGGGTGGTGGACGGAGGAGTGGAGGGATTTTAAGAGACCCCCCCCCCTCCTCGTCCCCCCCGAGGAGGAGGAGGAGACAGGAAACAGCCTGACATTATACAGTGTGACCGCAAACTCTTTGACAGACCATATGACCCGCACACTGTGGGGGACTTTGTGATTTTGTAGATATTCAGAGATTCTATCAGATCTCAACCTAAACTGACACAGTTTAAATCACGTTGAGATCTAGGTTTGCAGTTTTAACCTTGTGCTCAAGGTCGTGAAACTACAAGGTACTTCTTAGAAAGAGAATCTAATGTTGTATTTCTACAAGTATCAGTTTCTTACAACAAGGCTCACAACATTGATGGAGAGTTGACCTTGTTTTTGAAAAGTTTCTCAGTGATGACAAAGTGAAAAAGTGTCTTTATTAACAGATAGTAAAAGTTGGTATGATATATTCATTGTAATTGTAATGTACACCACTGTTCAAAAGTTAGAGCATTTTTTTTTTATGTTCATTTTTACATTTTTTAATGTTTCACACCTGAAATCTCCTGTGAACGTCTGGGACAACATTGATATTGAGATGGGGATCATCTGCGGACTTGCACACATTTGGTAATGGTGTAAAATCTTTATCAAGCCAGACCAACATGAGGTAACACAGGTCTTTCTTGTGATTCAGGATTAGACGCTGGTAATCAGGCTTTATGAATAAAGCAGCCTGTTATAAGGAAGTATTACTCTGCATTACGTAACTCATCAGTTTTCCACAGAGGATACAGATGCCCAGTGTTGTGCTGAGCTGTGCTTCCAGGGGCTCTGGGAACAAAAATAAACTGTTCTCAAGCATCTGTTGTACGACAAAAATGAATGTTGTAGACCGTCTTGATGAACTTCTTGTTCCTTTGATACTGGTCTAATATCAGTGAATAATACTTGAGAAGTTTAGTATACCATTCATGTAATGGTGGTTTATTAAAACTTTATTAAAACTAACCCCTATAGTTCAATCAGAGTTTCCAGTCATTACTTTACATTTAATAAAACTGATTGAAATGTTTCTTTCTCACAGTCCTCTGGCAGGACATTTTTTGACCTTATAAACTTCCCTTTATGAGTGCAAATTAATCAGACTAATGGAGAAGAAAACAACGGAAGTGCAATGACTTGACTTCCTGATAAATGTAGCGAGTTTATTCTTATAGTTCGTCACTTCAGCCATGAGTTTCCTGAAGACACACGTTTGTCCTCCACCCCTGATTTCCTCTGTGGAGAATAAATGGGAGCAGATTCCAGCATACTGACACACGTCGAGAGCTTTTCTGCAGTGATCTCACCCATACAAATACATCCTTACATCAGCCGTATGCTGTGGCGTCATATGACCACTGGACAAGTGTGAGCGGTGAACTTATTAGACTTTAATGCCCAAAAAAACTGAGTTATAACTATCATTCATTCATCAGATTGGAGGATGTGAAGGTCAGACTGAGCATTGTTAAATGGGACGGTCTAGCCTAAGGAGGATTGTTCTTGTTGAAATTTACATTCGACTGTCTCAAAACCAAAGCAGGGTTCAAAACCTGTCTAGATAAGTTAGGGTTAGGGTTTGGTCCACTTTTTGAACTTAATCTCATCTCAGTAAGATATGTCAACATTTGAACCAACATTTGATTCCGTCTGTGTACTTGTCAAGACTGTTCTGGGTTTGGGTTTTTGAGTGAATTTACACTGTTTCCTGCTTGTCTTAGTTCATTAGTTGCCATGGTTACTGATTTGCCCTCATGTGTTCCACCTGTGTCTTGTTAATGATCTCGTTTATGGTAGGGCTGTGCAATTAATTGAATTTCGATTTCGATTTTGGCTCCCAACGATTACCAAAATAGTACAATCGAGTAAAAACGATTATTTTGCCATATTCTGTTTTGAAAGAACGCTCTAATTTTGTCTTGTGTTCTGAATGACGCGCGCACATCCGCCCCTCCCGAAGCCGTAAACTCTCTCAGCTCAAATGTTTAAACTGATAAGACTTAAAAGAAGTGAAAATGATAAACTTTAGTTACGATGCAATGCTGGCTCGATTGTGCAACTGACAATTCCGTCATGTCCCGACTCCTGAACGCGAGAGTGTAGTTTCGACGCTTGCCTTGTCCAACCCATTCAGAGAGAAAGAGAGAGCGAGAGAGAGAGAGAAGACGCGGCGCCGCTGAACACTCGCGCGGTTTGTGAAATTGCGTCTTGGGGAAAGTTTTAAAATGATTGATTTGATTTTATAATCTGTGTGGATTCATTTAGGATACTCATACAATCTACAGGCTAAAGTGAGTCAATGTTTGCGGGGGAATTTCCCGCATTATAAGTGGTAGACCTGCGGGAATTATTAAAATACTCATTGAAGTATTATCTGTTATATTATTTATTTTAATAGTTCAAAAATTACAATAAATGTTAAAATTTCGATTTTTTTTAAGAATTGTTGAAAGGTGTTTTTGGTAACACTTTACAATAAGGTTCATTAATTAGCATTAGTTAACTACCTTAGTTAACATTAACTAATAATGAACAATACTTCTACAGCATTTATTAATCTTAGTTAATATTCATTTCACCATTTACTAATACGTTATTAAAATGAAAGGTTGTATTTAACATTAATTAATGCACTATGAACTAACATGAACAAACAATGAACAGCTGTATTTTTATTAACTAACATTAAAAAAGATTAATAAATACTGTAACAAATGTATTTCTCATTGTTAGTTCATGTTAGTTAATACATTAACTAATGTTAACTAATTAACATTATTGTAAAGTGTTACCGTGTCTTTTTAATAAATGCAACACATTCCCAAAGTCATGTGAAATAATCGTGTTACATAATCGTGATTTCAGTACTGAACAAAATAATCGTGATTATGATTTTTTCCATAATCGAGCAGCCCTAGTTTATGGTACGTTTACATGACAACGATATGCTTAAACATTGACGTTGATCGTGGGGAATATTCCCTTCGAAAACAAACTCAGCCACTGCGTCTTCAGCTGTACGGATTTAGGAACATCATCAATATGACTGCTGTGTTCGTTATTACACCCAAGAACAGAACACCACAATCGCTAGACGCCATTCTACTCAGCATTCCAGCTCTCAACACTGAACGCGCCGGTCGGCGCGTGCTATGATTGACAGCTCGCTCACGAGGGTGGGTCTGTGTTTGAAACGCTGCTGTCAATCAGCCTTCGTGGGAGGGGCGTCGATTTTGTGACGTCACAATATCGAACAGCTTGATTTGAGACAGGAGGAAACATATAAGAAGATTAAAAAAAAAACACTGGATGGATTTTTATCATTTTATGATGGTTGTGTACAGGCACTGCCAACACACATTTCAGTACAATCAACTTGTAAAAGTGCATGTACCATTATATGACCCCTTTAATGATCTCGTTTAGTCCCTTAGTGTTTCCCTCTGTATTATAGCCCTGTGTTTGTTTCATTCTTTCTCAGATCTCGTCAAAGTATAGTAGTTGTTCTGTTAACCGTGTTTTTGTTTCATGAGAAGTATTTTCTGAGATTTGTTTTCATTTAAACTGCTTGCGAACAGATCCAGCCGTTTATATTCGACCCCTTGCTGACAGTACTATTATAATAATATAAAAAATAATATAATATAATATTACACTATTATATATTATTAAAAATATTATTATAATAAAATAAATATAATAAAAACATGTAATAATAATTATTATTAATAATAATTAAGTAATAAGCCACTCAGGGCTGAACATCTCAGAGATTAAATGTCTGCACAGCACATATAGAATGACCTTTTGTACTTTGTTGATTAATTGAATAGTTTAAATTCAAACTCAGCATATAGTAGCACACTAAACTCAACAGTGCAGTTGCTTTCACAGCAAGAAATGCCATGCAGTTAATCCATATGTTCAACATAGTCTAAATTGTTATTGAAGCATCTGAGTTCACTAAAGTCCTAATTTAAAGACACACTTGGCTTGAAGACTGCGACACAGACACACACACACACACACACACACACACACACACACACACACACGCACACACACACACACACACCACTCCTGCTGTGTGACCCTCCTACAGCCGTCCGGTCCCACCACACATTCATAGTCACGGGCCACCCCTCCTTCTGCCTGCCCTGTGCATTCCTGCTCATGTATTGGCCAGTTCACCACTGGTGTTAGTAGAGGACATTCCCAGTCGACACATTCAGCTGTCATTGTGGAGCGGCAAAATGCTGAATGGCAAGAGTTTTGCAGAACAACATGCATGTACTCTAAGAAGAAAAGATTCAATGTGGAACGTCAGGCGCTTCATTTTAGGGTTCCATCATGGGATCATTTTATGGATTTAGTTTGAATTAATGTTGTTTTTATTTTGATAACATTTTAATTAATGAAACACTGTATTGCTAGAAAAAAAATATTAATAACCAGTTAAAGATGAAAGTATATTTTTGGTATGAAGGGTTCTTTAAAATTGAGAACTCTTGGGTTCTATAAAGAACCCAATTGAAAAACATTTTTCTAAGAGTGTATAGAGTGTAATAATAATAATAATAATAATAAATTTTGCAATTTTGTAATGTAAATGCAAAGTAGTTAAAGAGACCATATTAAAGTGGGACCATATAAATAAAAAAATCATTAATTTAGAATTTTTATTTCTATTCATGCCCTGGTATATAGAAAACATTTTTCTCAAGTGAGCACACGTTTATCTTATAACGCCTTAAAAAAACTTTATAAAAATATATTGTCATTAAATATATAAAAATATTGTCCATAAAATTGGAATCCATTGATTATTTAATTGAGTAAATTATAAATGAAGAATTGCAACATGGGCCATAAAATAATAAGTTATAATAAAAGTAAAGTGAATGTTGTGTGTTATGATAACATGTTTATGGGTAATTCATGCTGTAAAGGTACACTGTGTAACCTTTGGCCCTCTAGCGGTTAAAATCGAAACTGCATGCATTTTGCAGAAGAACATTGTTTTGGTTGTGCTTCGGCTCTGCCTGACTGCGGATGAATATGGTTCTTTCTCATATCTACAAAACGAGAGATTATCCTCCTGATCATAAAACATTCACTACTAGGCTTCAGAGATATACTGTAACCAGTTTAGAAGGAAAGGATCTCAAGCTGGCAAGCTGAAGATGTTACTGTAGCTTTACCCATTAATAGACACGCTATTTCATAGCAAATAGATTCCAGCTTAGCGTTACAACAACCATAATGAGATTCACAATAGATAATGCTTTACAATCAACTCTATTAGAGAGCTGCATATGACAATTTATCTGTTCAATAAAACACCTTACTGACCTGTTGAGAAATAAAAACGCAGCGTCGCTTTTACATTTCAAATCCCTCAGTTCTCGCTATCTCCTAAAGCCAAGTCGATGTTGATTCTTGTTTTATTACGAGCTCTTTCGCTTTCTCTTTTTGCCAGCAGACTCTCCTCTGTTCGACGTTTGTTTAAACCAAACGGCAACCTTCTCTCTCTTGAATCCAACACTGAAGTGACTTAAACTGCAGTTCATCGACTGGCCACTCGAGACCGGCTGCAGAAGAGAGACAATCCCATAGACTCCCATGTTAAAATGCCCAACTTTACTGCAGAAAAATATATGTTTACAGCCTGGTGCTAAAAGTGGTTTTGGTCTATATAGCTAATTTTGCCCTTCATGACAACTGTGAGGGGGGTAATTTTTTTATAACTCATCCGTTTAAATCACATTAAGGGCCCTATCTTGCACTCAGCGCAATTGACTTTGTACACCAACGCATGTTTCATTCCTATTTTGCACTCGCGCACAGCGGACTTTTCCCTCCACAGACACACGTCGGTTAACTAAGAAATACACTTGTGCTCGCGGGGGCGGTTCCGCGCAAAGAGGAGGCGTGTTCCAGCGCAAACGTTCCTTCATGCTATTTTGCACGTTTAGAAAACAATTCCACCACTGACCGAAAAAAACTAGTTTAAAGTCAGTGGAGCGTTGCGCATGTTATTCAT
Source organism: Scardinius erythrophthalmus (assembly GCF_964197995.2). Taxonomy (NCBI): domain Eukaryota; kingdom Metazoa; phylum Chordata; class Actinopteri; order Cypriniformes; family Leuciscidae; genus Scardinius; species Scardinius erythrophthalmus. Next base: position 36,746,077 of record NC_138234.1, read on the forward strand.
ATGCTATTTTAAGGGCGCATGCTTGGCCATAATCAATGTAGCGTGTGCACAACGCGCATACACTTTGATTCTCTCATCTACACAGAAGCAGCAGTTTTCATTTTTGCAAATCATACATTATTACGATAGATAGATAGATAGATAGATAGATAGATAGATAGATAGATAGATAGATAGATAGATAGATAGATAGATAGATAGATAGATAGATAGATAGATAGATAGATAGATAGATAGATAGATAGATAGATAGATAGATAGATAGATAGATAGATCTATGATAATATGATAGAATGATAGAATCATTTATCCCGCCGGTATAATAGCAACAGCGCCCAAGACCCGCCCACAAAGTTACTTGCGTTTTGCGCTTGATACTTGCGTTTCAGATTGTTAAAATAGGGCCCTAAGTCTTAAAGCTCTGCATAATTAAGGGTGTGGCCACTTGAGTGACAGGTGGATTGTCGCTGCTTCACTACTAGCCATTTGTCTGCTGTCTGTTAGCGTCACGTCACCTCGGCTAATCCGCCTCACTGCACATTTATGTTTATCCAGGAGTGACGCGCTGCCAAGATGGCGACGGCCGGCTCCGCCCACTTTGGGCTTCAAAAACGCTCTTCAGAAACACACTATGGCTGAAGTCACGGACACTACGTCCATATTTGTTTACAGTCTATGGTTTAAACGGGTGATTCTCCGGAGTTTGGAGATTTAGCGGCTCTATGTCAACCTTTATCACTCGTTGTGACAACTAACCTCTGCCACTCACACACCAGACAAGCGGCAAAGCAGCCGGAGCAACTATCCTGTATTTACAGACGAGACGAGAGTGACGTATGGACACAATTTCCTGTGAAAACTAGGTTTAAAATATAAACACTTATAATAGGGCTGTTATTGTGAATCAAGGTAAGACAAAAACACATTTTGGAAGAAGGATTGATGATGTATTGACTAAATTTTGTTCATTTTGAACAAAAAAGTTACAAAGTTACGTACCTATTAAACATTTAAATACAATTCCTGTTAGCTTGACTGCTATATAGATCTGTAAAAAGGAAAAAAAGGGGCAGATTTTGTGTTCATATTTGTCCAATTGTCTGATAACCTCATCTCTTTTTTATTTAATTTTTTTTGTAATAATGAGGCACAATTCATACTTAGTGACTCCCCTTATATCTGTGTTCATATTTGTTACTGGAAGTATAACTGCGTCTGTCCAAACACACGTCTGGAATTCATTCTTAACTAGCTTGTTGAGTAACATCTGACGTGGACGTACTATCATTAGATACAACAGGTAATATACAGTCATATACTCTGAAGTGTGCACATCAGCCCCGATAAGAGTCTTAACGGTTAATTTTTAGCAGTTTTAAAGCAACGTGCACTGCAAGATATGATTGAGGTTTGTTTGGGTAAAAGGTTAACTATTTTCAGGCCCTTCTGAAGGTTTATAAACACAGTAAATCTGGGCCGAGCAGAGGTTTACAGCGTTTCTCGCCTCAAGTGTACACTTCTCCACTCTGAGCTGTTTACTCTTTAGCTATATGGCTTGTGCTGGATGTTTAAGGTCAATTCAGATTGAGTCTGAGTTCAGTTTAGGAGATTCCTCCTGCCCATCTTTCCTGCACTCTTGGAAAAAAAGGTACAGTGCAGTTATATATAAAACCCTAGGGTTGACTCAATTTAAAAATAACCTCTTTGCCTTTATTATGGCAAAATACCTTCATGTTTAACGGTTATTTCAGTTTTTTCCCCCCGAGTGATTAAGTATGTGTAAGAGCGGTTTGATTCATAAAATTTAATTTAGATTAAAAATTAAAACAAAATGAATCAATTAAAACTACATACATATTCCATAAAATGATCCCATGATGGAACCCCTAAAGGTTCTGTATATGAAGTGCATGACGGAACCCTTTAAGGTTCCATATAGAACCTTTTCTTCTAAGAGTGTGTAAAGATAGGCCAAAATCGAGTACTTCCCTACTACAGTATCTACAGTAGGAGAAAAACAGTATGCCAACAGAGTAGTATGTTTGAATACATAGTAGGCAAAAAGTCTCCGGATGATCTACTTCTTCTGCCGAGATCCTGAAGTGTGCGTACGATGGACACTTTACTATCCCATGAGGCCACGGGAGGGGATTTATGAATGGAGGTGAAGAGACACAACTGACGCAACATGACAGGTCACATGACAGTGACAACATGGTTCAAATGTAGTACCTACTCATGCAATGTCATAGGCATGTACCTTCTTACTTAAAATACATTTTCTTCTCCCATGTTCAAATCATTCTATAAGTAAAGCATTTATTTATCAGTAATGGCAGATACTTATAAATACTGGATAAATATTCTGAATGTTCTGATCCAATCTGACTTCTGACCTGTAATGCTGCCTGGATCATAATCATACACTGTTCACTCGTTGGCCAGAGGAGAACTGAGCGACTGAGTCTGGGTTCTCCCAAGGTTTATTTCTCCATTCTGTCACTGATGGAGTTCGGGTTCCTGCCACTGTTGCTCTGGCTTTTGTCTTGCTTAGTTGGGGACATTTAATATTCAACAATATTATTGATCTGCTGCATTGACACCATTATATGAGAACTGAACTGAGCTGGACAATGACATCACGGTTTTCTCCAGAGTGGCTATATATGAACTAAATTTAAAAAAAAAAACTTGTTAACTTACTTAAGCTGGACTGTGACACTATTTTCTTCTGGAAACAAACTTTGTTGCATTATTTTCCTGTTATCTCTGTAAAGCTGCTTTGATATATAAATAAAGGTGACTTGACTTATATTTGCTGAAGAACTGTTCATATTTGTCTGAAAATCATTAAATTCTTCAGATGTGCAAGAGGATCTGAGCAGTCACGTGGTGTGAAGTGCTTCCCTCTGTCCACATGTGTGTGTGATACGACCCCTCTCGCCCGGGCCTGCGGTTACACATCATACACACGATCATACACACATACACACAATCATTCACACATACACACGATCATACACACATACACACGATCATACACACATACACACAATCATTCACACATACACACGATCATACACACATACACACAATCATTCACACATACACACGATCATACACACATACACACGATCATACACACATACACACGATCATACACACATACACACAATCATTCACACATACACACGATCATACACACATACACACAATCATTCACACATACACACAATCATTCACACATACACACGATCATACACACATACACACAATCATTCACACATACACACGATCATACACACATACACACAATCATTCACACATACACACGATCATTCACACATACACACGATCATACACACATACACACGATCATACACAAACGGTGATCTTACTGTAACCAGAATATGACTTTTTCTTTCTAACATAAGTAAAGTATGGTGTGACTGTTTTAGGTCCTCTGTTGTTCTCCTTGTACACACAGACACACTCTCTAAAGTCGCCTTATCTGTTAGTTCAACTTTTAATGCCATAGTCTATGCCAAAATAATTATACTACTAAATAATAAGAGAATAATAAACTCTTTCTTTAGGTCTCCTCGATTTCATCTCAAATCTCATGAGGTAAAAACACACCGGCAAAACATTTCACAAACGTATTGATCGCTGGTTACATCACTGCCAGGATGAATTCAACAAAGGACTCATTGAACAGACAAAACCTGAAAAGTTAATCATCAACTAGTGTATTTGGTTAAGCATTAGACGTGTCTCTCACAGCACATCCAGATCGATACTCTCGCTGGACGGGGATTCAACTACAGTTTATGTTAGCTGCCGTATTGGATTAAATGTGCACTTTTTAAAACTATACATGCAGATAATATAATTAGAATCAAATTAAAGGCCGCTTAAGAGATAAAAAAACATTTAAAAACGTAGACATTTTATTAAAGTATAGTTTAGTTTACCTTGCTTGTCAGTACATTCAGCGGGACACTTTAACCCTATTTAAGAGAAAATAGAAGTAATTATGAATTTATACATATAAAGACATACCTTAAGTCTGACTTAAAAACACTCTAAAGTTAAGCAAATTCTATTATATAAATTTAAACTATAATATATTTTCATTTAGTGTCTGAAAACATATTTAGTTCACATTATTTTAAAGTGTATCATTTACATAAATACTCTAACACTTTATATATTGTTTGTTTATTAGTACTTATAAAGCACATATTAATGCCTTATTCTGCATGATCATATTCTACATCCCTTAATCCACCCGATACCTAAACTTAACAGCTACCTTACTGACTATTAATAAGCAGTAATTAGGAGTTTATTGAGGAAAAAGTCATAGTTAACAGTTAGTTAATAGTGAGAATTAGACCCTAACCTAAAGTGTGACCGATTAAAAGTGTGCAAGTGTGCTTATTTTTCACAAAAGGAATCCAGTCAATGATAAACTAAGTAGTTTTAAAAGCCAAAGCCCATGTTAAGCTCCTGTTGGCAAAAAAGCGGGAATTTCCTTCCTGTCCACTACAGACAAATGCCCCCTGTCACTTCCTGTGCAAGTGCTGACACGTTCCTGGCCCTGTGGAGAGAAAGCAGCTCAACTGAAGGATCAAACGGACAAATATTAAGCAAGAAAAACAAAGCCTCAAGCTCGCATTAGCATCAGTAACTGTAAATCCTCCAGACGCAGTTTGATTGAGAAACGCATAATTCTAACTCATGATAAAAAGTAAATTACATAATGCATCAATGCATTGTTCTGATAGTCTCCATCACATCTTTATGCCAAAAGTCTAAAGTCTGCAGGTAATAACCCAGGACTGTGGGCTCTAAATAGCATCCTATCCCAGCGTCAGCAGATGGAGAAGTGAGAGATCACATGGGTGGAGGAGGGGATCAGCAAACAACACTATCTAGTGTAAGCACAGTACCTGGCACCACACGGCACAAGTAATCACCACACCATTATTCACAGCTAGAAATATCACCACATCAAACCAGTATAGACAGTGTTTTTGTGCTTTGTGCTAAGAGTAATACTTGTCTTGTCTGACAAACACTAAGAGAGTAATGAAGAAGAGCTACAAAATAACTGGAAATGCTGAATTCGATTTTTATCTTATTAACTCATTTAAATCTAATCCCCAACTAGTGAATGATGCATATAGTTTGGAGAATATTCTAAAATAATGTTGTAAAATTAAAAGCTATTTTGCATTATAAACGTGAGAAAATTCAGTATTCTCCTCATCCATCAATAAATGTATGACCTTTATCCTTTTGTATAATTACTATCATATTTTGTTTATTACTCTGGACTATTATTTAATGCACGTACTCATATTTATCTATGAACATTCACCTTTGTACCATGAGGTTGTTCCAGAGGCCCTGTCCATAAGTGTATTTCTGTCTATTTAATTACTGAATCTTGTATATGTATCCCTTTTATCCTTAGTGTCCTGGTAATATGAGGAAATATCGGTGCTGCTCAGGAGAATGTAATGACTGAACAGAGAGGATTCATCCGGTCCAGGATTGAAACCCACAAGCTTTGTGTTGCCAGCCCAGTTACTGGTCAGCTCATATACTGTATAAGTGTAGCTGTAGCTGGGAGTCACTGTGGCTCAATGGAAGTAAAGCATCAGGATGGGTTTCCATTTTAAATATATAAATATAGTTAAAAAATTGAGATATGAGAATTATTTTGGCATAGACTATGACTAGACTATGGCATTAAAAGTTGAACTAACAGATAAGGCGACTTTAGAGAGTGTGTCTGTGTGTACAAGGAGAACAACAGAGGACCTAAAACGGAGCCTTGAGGCACACCATACTTTACTTTTGTTAGGTTTAACATATCTATTTGCACTCTATTTAACTATTTAGGCTAATTTCCGTTTATAATTATGGCAACATAATTCTCCAGACGGTATATTAGAATGTCTTAATCACTAGTACTAATAGATATTCAATCATGATTGTCATTTATAACTCTAAAAATTTTGTGTTGTGGTTTCTTTATAAGCGGTTTAACAACTGCCATTTGGACAGTTCTTGGCAAATATCCTAATGATAGGGATTTAATAATACTGAGAAGGGCTTTCACAACTTCAGAAACAACTCTTACTGCAGCTTTGTGTGCATAATAGAGTCTAGCACATCCTGATGTATAATAGTGAAGGACTGAAGTGGCAAATTCAGTTGCAAATATCCATGTTTTTGATCTCCTCTGTGTAGAAATTCCCTCCTATTCCTCTTTTTGTACATATATCATTGAAAACTAGAATGAAATGCTCAGTGATTTCTGATGGGAAGTTCTCAAGGATACTGAAAGATGTCATTCTGTGACCAAATGATGAGACTAAGAGATGAGACCAAACTCGGCTCAGACCTTCAGACTGTTCTGACTTAGTGTGCTACTGTATATCTTTTCTAACTGATCCGACTTACAGTTTTCCTAAAAATGATGATTAAAACTCAGAAAAATCCCAATGACTTTCATTGCAGAATGTTCAAATCTATCTCTAACCAATCTATCTTTCTTTCTTTCTAATCTATCTATCTATCTATCTATCTATCTATCTATCTATCTATCTATCTATCTATCTATCTATCTATCTATCTATCTATCTATCTAACTAATCTTTCTTTCTTTCTTTCTTTCTTTTCTAACTAATCTTTCTTTCATTCTTTCTTTCTAACTAATCTGTCTTTCATTCTTTCTTTCTTTCTTTCTAACTAATCTTTCTTTCAAACTAATCTTTCTTTCTAATATTTCCTTCTTTCTTTCTAACTAATCTATATTTCTTTCTTTCTTTCTAACTAATCTTTCTTTCTTTCTTTCTTTCTTTCTTTCTTTCTTTCTTACTAATCTATCTATCTATCTATCTATCTATCTATCTATCTATCTATCTATCTATCTATCTATCTTTCTTTTCTAACTAATCTTTCTTTCTTTCAAACTAATCTTTCTTTCTTTATTTCTAATTAATCTTTCTTTCTTTCTAACTAATCTTTTTCTAATCTATCTTTCTAACTAATCTTTCTTTCTTTCTTTCTTTCTTTCTTTCTTTCTTTCTTTCTCACTAATCTTTCTTTTTAACTAATCTTTCTTTCTAACTAATATATCTATCTATCTATCGTTCTTTCTTTCTTTCTTTCTTTCTTTCTTTCTTTCTTTCTTTCTAACTAATATTTCTTTCTTTATAATCTATCTTTCTTTCTAATTAATCTATATTTCTTTCTTTCTAACTAATCTTTCTTTTTTAACTAATCTATCTATCTATCTATCTATCTATCTATCTATCTATCTATCTATCTATCTATCTATCTATCTATGCATCATTTATCTATCTTTCTAACTAATCTTTCTTTTTCTTTCTAACTAATCTTTTTCTTTTTTTCTAACTATTCTTTCTTTCCAACTAATCTATCTATCAAACTTTAAACTACTTTAAACTTCAAACTACTCTAAACTTCTTCAAACTCTCTGGTCCGGCTTTCTCAAGCCAACTTAAAGTTTGTCTCAACAAACTTTTTTTTCCTAGTTTTGATTACAACTGTATTTGACCGTTCGCAAAGACCCGCCCCCTATAGTTGCTGTTGCCATGTTCTCACCATAGACTGTTAAAAATAGTTCTCACGCAGTGTAAAATACATCGCGGAGCAGAGAGGACACTGACAACGCGCTGACAGACAGGACAGACCAGGTTACTTTTGATATGAAACAAAGTCTCAACTTTCAAATTAGGTCATTTATTAAAGAAATTTAAACAATAAATACCGTTTTGTGGCTCTTAAATGTGTCTGACAGATCGCTGTAGAGCCTCTTAAAGCTGGTCGTGAACCGAACATCTCTTCCTTCTAGTTAATTTTTAGCATCAAATAAAAATGAATGAACATCAGAAGGAATGTTGTTTTAACCGCGGAAAGACGTCGGTACACACCGTTTTTCAAGTTCAAATCCTCCAACGTTAATTTACTAACTCTCCTGACTGCTTTGTCGGACAAAAATGGTGGATTCGGCTTATGGCGGATTATGATTGGTCAGATCGCCTGTCAATCAAACTCCCTGCGAAGGGTCAAGTGTGTAGTTAGGAATAGCAAAATAAATGAAATAATACATTTTAAAAAGGAACAAAAATCTTTCCCATATATTTTCTTACTGATGTCAAAGACATTTTCACTCATTCAAATCATGTTAAAATAAATGTGTACTCAGTCTAATTAATGGTGCTTATATCAATGATATTAAGATATTAAGTTTGTTTTGTGGTAAACCTGACAAATGTACCATTAACAAATGGCATGAACTCACCCTCAACTTGTTCACTAGATAAATCAACAAGCAGGGCCGGCCCGAGGCATAAGCGAACTAAGCGGCTGCTTAGGGCCCCCTCGCCACCAGGGGGCCCCCAAGCGATTTTTTTTTTTTTTTTTTTTTTTTTTTTTTTACATATTTATTAAATTAAACAAGTGATATAAATGAATGAATGAATGGATAAATAATTCAATACAAGAAAATTCTGATTTCATGACCAATATACCTGCCTACAACTTCTGCTGTGTCTGCCAGTGTTTGAGTCATGCGCATAACCTCGCCTGCATAGACAATTCGTGCGCAAAGTCACGGTAATGTTAAGCCATGTCACAAAAATTTGATTTGATCAATGATTTATCTTTTAAATTTAATGAGATTCAGAACAGAACAAGATTAAAAAAGAACTATAAACAAGCCAAAACGAAATAATTTAAAGTGAAAGTGAAAGCGGCGTTGGGCTCACGCATCTCTCTCATTAGAATCAAAATGTTTCAACAATCGCGATGGATTTGGATGGTAAACTATTCTTTATTATAGGCTTATTTGTACTTCACCCACGTTCCAATATCGAGGGAAAAATCATTCTCTTCATATGCGCAAAAGTGCTTGAAATCCAATATCGAGGGAAAAAATCATTCTCTTCACATGCAAAAATGTGCTTGGAAACATAACAGTGGAGCGGTGCTTAGGCTATGCAGCGCTGAATGGTACGAATTGTAGGTTACTACTGACTATTTAAACAGAGCAGTGTAATTTTTTATATGTTAGGTTGACTATTTTATTATTATATTTTATTACGGCTATAACGAACAGGCTGTGATGTCAAGATTGCAATGCTGGAATATGTTGTATGTTGTGTGTGTGTGTGTGTGTGTGTGTGTGTGTGTGTGTGTGTGTGTGTGTGTGTGTGTGTGAGGCGCGGGCGCGATCGAACAGTGGAAACATAAAAACATACTCCGTCATGTTCATACAAGACATCATTCAAACTGCAAAGTATATGCAAAGGATATTTTGCAAATAATTTTTTTTAATATGTTTGTTTTCAATTTGTTTTCAGACGTTTCAAAGAGTAAGTAAAAGTAAAGAAAAAGTTATTTTTTTTATTTAAGTATCTATTTTTTATTAAGTATTTATTTTGTATTAATACATAACCTCATTGTATTCATTTATAATGTAACATTATAGAGTGACATTGTGTCAATAATCGTCAAGCACAGGTGACTCCGCGTGGTGGGAGGGGGCCCCCCAAATCGAATTCTGCTTAGGGCCCCCAAAAGGCTCGGGCCGGCACTGTCAACAAGCATACAATAATGTGCAATAATTATGGTGATCATAAATGGGTTGGTCTGATGTTTTACTAGCATCATAACTGATTATAGTGGGAAAAGTTCTGTGTGTTTATGTATGTGTCTCTTTATATCAGTTTCTACATTTGACTCTCTATGTATATTTTCTCAGACAACTATGTAAATGTACAGGCCAAAATACATTAATCTCCTGTAATAATGTGGTGTGTTGTGTCTGGTTCTCATTAACAGAACTTTGAAGTTCCTCTTTTTACAAAATGCATTTGGCTTCCACAGCTTATGAAAAATTTCTCAGTGATTTTTGCCCATACAATGAAAGTCAATGGGGTCCAAAAGAACATTTGACCCCACTGACTTCAATATTACAGACAAAAATGACAAAAATGTAAAAAAAAAAAAAAAAAAACTTCTGTTGTGTAAAGTAATTCAGGTTTGCAACGATGTGAAGATGAGTAATTGATGACAGAATTTTCTTTTTTGGGGTGTATTAGGGAACCCGTTCAGGGTCAGAGTAAAAAGAGAGTGATTTGATGATTTAGTGTTGGGTGTATCGATGATATAATCACGGGAGTTTGGTGTCAGTGCATACTTAAGATGTGCGTCACCTGTGTCCACTGTCCCAAGTATCTGAACTATCATGGTAACTGTTGCTCTGGGCAACACACGTGTGTTTTAATAATGCACATTGATCTTTCCATTGACTTCTATTGACTTCCCTCCCACCTCTGATAAGATTTCAGCTAAAGAGAAGTCCTTTGGACCTGTCACTCTTATCATTGGCCATTGAAGAACACACACCCTTAAAATGGGGAATGAGAAAACTTCTGTGACGAGATGTGTGAAGTTCAGATTGTGATGCCATGATACAATCTATGAAATAAACTTTTATAGTCCATACTAATTTATTCTTATATGATCGTATAATGTCATCAGGATACTTTATTTAGATTCACAAAGGGGTCAAAGGAAGCATTCGACAAGACTAGAGTCATATAGTCATACTTTATATTTTATATCAAATGCATGTTTTGTTAAAGCAATTAGCTCCAACAGAAAACATACAAAGAGAACAACAGCAATGCAACAAAAAAAATTGTAATAAACACAGTATTATGGACTTATTACACATTTATAAACTAAACGTTGGTAATAATAGTCTTCATCAGCTCAAGAAACAATTGCTCCGAGAGGTATTATAACATTATCACTTTGTCATGATCCACTATCATGGATGATGGTTCATTTTCAAACTCTGAGCTATCCCATAATGCCTCTCAGTATCATTTTCATGTACACTGTAAAAAAAAAAAAAAGGCAGCTGTGGTTGCCAGAGATTGACTGTAGAAAATAAGGTAGCAGCATTTTAGGTTTTACAGACTTAACTTAAATTTACAGTAAAAAAACGTATTTCATTATCGGATATATTGTTAATTTATCGACATATGGATGTACTAATATCTGTTTTGTACCATTGTAATACACTGACAACCACCAATCACAGCGGTGATGAGAGTCACATGATCAATCAAAGCTCATCACAAGCAGCTTTTCCACAAGACAGTTAATAGTAATATATAATCAAGCTGCACAGTGCCATTCACACAAGCACTAAACACCATCATAACACACATGAAATAAAAAAAAATGCAATAAACATTAATTTAACAACATAAAACCCTAATGTACATAACAGATTAGAAAAAAAAAATAAGAAAAACTATGAAGTTATTTCAACAAAAATACATCAAATGTGAGGTATCAGGCAGGAAAATATCAATTTACGGTTTTTAACTGTAAATTATACAGTACAGTGATTCATTATTTTTCACGTCCAAAACCTGTAAATGTAACGGTATTTTACTGTAAAATGTATGGTTAGATCTATCACAGTTATTCACCGAACATAGTACGGAAACTTTCTGTTAACCATTTAACAGTTTTCCACCGTAGCATTTTTACAGTCTTTTACCGTTAAAATCATGATCATTTTTGCAGTGTGTTTAAACAGCACAAACACTGCATTCTGGGCACAATGCTGTCATTAAACAGCTCATTGTTTTAAAATGAACTTGAAAGATTGTGCTGAGAGGAATGAGGAGTGAAAGAGGAAACTCCCACAAAAGCAATGCAGCGACCCTGGGAAGTGAGCCAGCCCTGCGCTGAACACTGGACACTGGACAGCCGGGATCAGGGTGTGGGTCACCGCTGTTCACCCTGACCAGAGGATATATTTAAAACAGGCACTTCAGCCAATACCAGCGTCATGAAGGGTCTTCCTCACACACTAGCAGTGCACAAGATCCACCTTAAAGACTCGATACATGCTGTCTCCTTTTAAAGCAGGGTGGTATTAATGGGAAGGACATTTCCTGAATGGACTTAAGTATGCAATGAATACTTAAGTCAGTCTGGTTTAAGATTCTTAATTGTCATCAACTTTTGTCCGTTTCCTGGATGTTCAATAAACGCTCACCTCTTGATGATTAGTGTTGTCTGTGTTGTTACTCATGTCATTTTGTGTGTGAATTTAATTTCCAACTTATTTGGGGTTTATTTTAACCCAGCAATACAGTCATTTTTAAACAATAGGCTAGTTGTTGGGTCAAACAGTGAACCCGATGGGTTTGTCCATATTTGACCCAGTGTTTGGGTTGCCAAAATGACCCGAATTAGGCTGTTTTTAACCCAGTATTTTTAGAGTGTGAAGAATATTTCATCCATGGAAACTTTCTATTCCACAAAAGGTTCTTTATTCTTTATAGTGGAACAAAGTTAAAATGTTTTAACTTAAAAAGAAGGTTATTTTAAGAACTGTTGACTTCTTCGTGGAACATGAAATGGTTCTTTCATGGCATTTCCTGCGCAAACCTTTAGCTTTGTTAGCGCAGAGACTTCACACTGGAAACTATAAAACTTAAACTAAACATATTCTTTATTGGCCTGTAAAGTCAAAAGTCAACATTTGTCCAGGACTAATGCTCTATGAAGGCTGTCTAAGACATTTGTAGCAAGTGTTTTAACTCTGTCTGAGACTTGGTCAAGGAACTAGTATGCAAGATCAACAGTAGAAATGAAAATATTTCTGCCGTGGCCTCACATTTCGTGTTTTCAAGTCCAAATTCTGTTCTTGGTGTGTATAAATGTAGAACAGTCTTGTTTGTTAGCCGATTCTGAGCCGCAGAAGTGAGAAACTGTCTTTAGGATGTCTTTAGAACAAAGTCACACAGAAACTTCTGTAATTATGACTGACTACTGTCGTTTATGGATAGTTGACATCTTCGTGTCACATAGGTTACCTCTTATGGAAAAAGTGTGGCAACACCATGGTACAATGAAGGTATCAGATAATACCATGGTACAACTTTAAAACAAGAATAGCAGAATTGGACACAACCAAAAAATGTGGAAGTACAGGGCAAGAAAAAAAATCATAGTAACGGCTAAAAGGATGTGGTGCACTTTTATACCCGTAAAAAATAAGTCAAAGTTAAAGTTAAAAAAGAGAACTTATTATGGAAATAATACACTTTAAAGGAACATACATTGAACAGAATGTAATGATTTGAGACACTTAGTAGTTTGAATTTATATTAAATGCAAATAGCTGAAATTTAGTGTGCTTTCTTGACTTAAGTAGGACTTACATCTTTATATGTAATTTCATAATTACTTCTAATGACTTTGAAATGTGGTTTAAGTTACTGCTGAATGTACTGACAGGCATTTATGATAAACTAAAATATACCTTGATGTAATTTCTATTGAAACTTGTCTGTCATAAATATATTTGTAATTACACATTTGTAATGAAGCAGTTATTAATATTTAATTATTTGTAATATCAAGTAACAGACAACAGTTAAAATTATAACCAAGTTTACATGTGCTTTAGTATGTTAGTCAACAAAATAAGTGTACTTCTTTAAAGCATGATTATTGAAACATGATTTAAAATGTACTTAAGTAACACTTTTAATGTGACATAACACTGCTAAAAATGCTTTTTCCAGTCCGAAATTTCAAAAAATTCTTAAATCAAGAAGCATATTTATTAGAGAAGTAAAATGACATAAGATATTATATCTTGTTTTCCAAAAAAAGAAAAGAAAAAAAGGTAACACTTTATTTCGTCCACTTTAGACATTCTATTAACTATAAGAGACTTTGTAACTACATGTCAACTAACTCTCATTAGATTATTAATAGACTGTCTGCTTAATATCTGCTAACTCTTTATTTTGATGGCTCCCCAACAGATATTATACTGACTATGAGTAACTTGGAAACTACAAGTCAACTTATTCTCCTAACACCTAACCATAACCTAACAGTCTACTAATACTCCAATGAGAGTTAGTTAACATGCAGCTGCAAAGTCTCTCATAGTTAATAGAATGTCAAAAGTGGACCATCGAAATAAAGTGTAACCGAAAAAAAAAAAAAAAAATTAAGTGAGTTTTTGCTTAAAACAAGCAAAATTATCTGCCAATGGGGTAAGAAAGATAATCTTAATTCAAATGGAAAACAAGAAAAATACTAGAAATTCAAATGGAAGACAAGAAAAAAAAATTCAAATGTAAAACAAGAAAAATAATAATAATTCAAATGGAAAACAAGAAAAATAATAGTAATTCAAATGGAAAACAAGAAAAATAATATTAATTCAAATGGAAAAAAAGGAAAATTATCGTAATTCAAATGTAAAACAAGAAAAATTATTGTAATTCAAGTGGAAAACAAGAAAAATAATAGTAATTCAAATGAAAAACAAGAATAATGATAAAAAAAAATCGTAATTCAAATGGAAAACAAGAAAAATTATTGTAATTCAAGTGGAAAACAAGAAAAATAATCGTAATTCTAATGGAAAACAAGATGAATCTTCTTGCCCCATTGGCAGATCATTTTGCTTGTTTTAAGCAAAAACTTTTTTTTTTTTTTACAAATCAGAAAACAAAATATAATATCTTATGTCATTTTACTTCTCTAGTAAATTCTTGATTTAAGAATTTTTAGATATTTGGACTGGAAACAAGACAAAAATACTAAGCATTTTTAGCGGTGTACAAACTGCACATTTAAAAGTGTTTCTAAAGTGTGTTAAGAAACCGTCATGAACGTGACACTTTCATTTCATTAATATTATATTATCTGCAAGTTAATACTACTGTATATTAACTACAAGACTGAAGTACACTACATGTGCATTTCTTTTTCACATGAAATGTTTGTGAAATTTTACTGTTTTTTGGTTACACAGTATTTTAAGGTGTCATTGTTAATATACAGTTAAGAACTGAGTAATATTAATTAACGACATGTACTTACTATAGGGTTAGGGTAGAATTAGGATTTGTTTGAGGGTTAGTTGCATGTAATTATGCATAATTTACTGTTATTACTGTGGTACGCACATGTAACAAGGACACTGTAAAATAAAAGTGTTACCGTTTTTTTTTTTTTTACTGTGTAAAATTTGCAATTGAGCCAGGTAGACAAAGTAACATTTCAAACCTGAAAATCTGTCTGAAAAAATGTGAAAAAAACATTATTCACGTCATATCAAGATGTGTGTTCATATGTGTGACTGATGCATTGTGCTTGCTAAGGTGAGGCCGCTGTGACTCAGTGCTGATAGTGTGTGTGGGGGTCTGATAGAGGAGCAGGACACACCACAGTTACACATTTACAGACAGGTGCCTATAAATCCTCACACACACTCCCCTGCACCAGCACAGCCACGGACGCCTCACCCGAACAAAGGACTCCATCGTCACACACACCCGGTCCTGGACTAAACTTCACTCTGAATCATGTGTTCTGGAAACTGTGCCAAATGCCTGGGGATCACGCTCATCCCGCTGGCCATCATCTGTGTGCTCTGCAACATCCTCCTGTTCTTCCCCGGGGGGAAAGTGGCCGATAACTCCGACGACATCACAGACGAGGTCTTTTACCTGGGAGGAATTCTGGGATCCGGTGTGCTGGTGAGAGAAGTTTAACATCTCATCTCTCTACATGAAATGTCAACGTGTCAATTTATGTGCACAAGGGTTTATGGAGGATTTATAAATGAAATTTGCTCTGTTTGTGTTTCACCAATGAAGCTCATTTTCTCTAAGCCTGTTGATTATTTGCGATATCGTGAGTTATTTAAAGGGAGTGTTTTTATTTTGCTAAATGTTACACTATTTTTTTGGTCTTTGATTCAGTGTAGAAAAGACTTTTGAGGCAAACCGTCACATTTAATGAATATACTGGGATGGTCTTTGTTTAGATGATCTTCCCGGCGCTGGTTTTCCTGGGCTTGAAGAACAACGACTGCTGTGGATGCTGTGGGAACGAGAGCTGCGGAAAACGGTTTGCGGTGAGAAAACTCCTCTTTAACTCGAACGAGGATCAGAAGTCATGTGACAAATGACATTTTCACGCCATTCCTCCACACAATGGCCACATTATTCCCGCCATCTGAGAAAGGCCTTTCCGGGTTAAATATTCGGAATATGCATTTTTATTTTTATTTTTTGCAACACACCGGCTATTGTTTTAAAAAAGAAACATGAATAAAATTACAGTTCCAAACATTATGGAGACATTTAAGGTAAAAAAAATAAATAATAAAAGTTGCTGCCTTACATTTTTAAGTACAATCAACTTGGATATTTAAGTCATTTCAACTTAAATTACATTTAACTGACTTGAGTGAGTTGAATCTTGTATAGCCTAACTTAAAACAAATAAGTTGAAAAACTAATGTTAAAGCAATGTAAAAACATATGTTGTCATAACTCATTGATCATATATCGGTGTGTTTTGATCCAGATGTTCAGCTCGATCCTGTTTGCCGCGGCCGGAGCTGCCGGCGCCGCTTACTCCGTGATTGTCTCATGTGTGGCCATTAATCACGGACCCAAGTGCTTCACAGCAGAAAGCAGCAATGCCACCGATTACCAATTTAGCGACGGGTACGTGTTTATTTTCCAATTACGATCAAATCAGATAATAACCCAGTGGCTGTAATGTAACACTGTTTTATGTCCTTCAGAAACTACCTGTCCAACCACTCGATGTGGGAGGTGTGCACGGGCCCCGGGGACATCATCACGTGGCACCTGACCCTGTTCTGCATCCTGCTGATTACCGGCCTGGTCCAGATCGGCCTGTGCGCCTTCCAGGTGATCAACGGGCTGATCGGCACCATCTGCGGGGACTGCTGCGGCTGCTGCGCGGTACGGACACGCTCACATTAACACCCAGCAGCTCACTTCACTCACAAACAACTGAGGAAACCCAGTGCCTTCAAACTATTAAGG